>NC_069501.1:650450461-650789211 GCF_027579735.1 Bombina bombina | reverse complement strand
GTGGTTTCACCATGTTGAAAGATCTATCCTTTGTTAGTATCGCTCGACTTTTATTGCAGACTTCCATTTTATTTCCCCATATTAGAGTATATTTTTATAATTAAGTATATTTACTTAGCTACTTTTATTGTATAACTAATTTGGAATATCAGTATAACTGTCTGAAAATTCCTGGAAGGTCATCGCTTTCAAAGCCGCAGCTTCAGAAGATGCAGAACGTGGTTAATGCCATCCTTTTATCAAATTGCATTTAATTCATAGTTACATCTCTGTTTTACATGCGTTTGTTACAGAAAAGCCAGCCAATATCCATATAAGCACTTTTGTTTTGTGGTTGGGTGATTGCATTTTATCCAAATCTTCTTTCTGAAAAACTTCTACATTCTACATAGTGAAACTTTTAGCAGATTATTAGTTTTCAGCTTTTTACACATTATTATGTTACAGACACAGTTCCTCAACATTCCTTCAGCCAATCAATAACATTTGAATAAACAAAAAAAACATAATTTGCAATCCCAAGTTAAAGATTTTGGAAACAAATTATTATCATATTTTTTCTCTTGGTAAAACGGAATGCCAACAATCACAAAAAGAGTATAAAGAAGTCAAAGATTTCACTGCTCCTGCATTAGTTTAATTGTCTTATGTCAATAAAACTTCAACAATTACCAAAAAAATGTGGGCAAGATGTCAACTGAGCTCCACAAACTAATGGTTGTCCATTTGCAATTATTATTTTGAAATAATAAATACACTATATTTTACATACATTTAAAAACAGTACTTTCTTACCTTTCAGAAAGCTGTCGAATCTGAGGAATACCCATATATTTCTGAAAATGCTCTAGTACATTGACTACTCCCTGAAGAAGGTTTGCAACTTCTCCATATTGTCTTTTCCTGGTCATGGCCCTGACGACAACAAAAATAAAATGCTATTAGCTAATAAAGCAACAAATTATAAGTCAAACGAGAATATTTCAAAGACCTCACATAAAAAGTGTAAAAAATACACAGAAATGTTTTTCCTTTTTCCATAAAGTCAAATAATATGGGTTAATTTAAACGCTATTGAACGGACATCTCACTATTACAGAATCAGACATACAAGGTATTTTGTCCTGATGAAAAACAAACAGGTGGGAAAAGGAGTACTCAAAATAATATTCTTAAATATTTGAGGTGTTTTCACTTTGTGAAAAGGAAGAGTGAGTATGCTTTAATAGGGTTTTTAATATTCTCTTTTTGGCAATTATCAACATAAAACAATTTATGCTTGCCTGATAAATTAATTTCTTTCATGGTGTCAGAGTCCATGATCCATTACTCCTGGGAATTACTCAACCACTAGGAGGAAGAAAAGATTCCCAAACCCCAAGAGCCCTATAAAACCCCTCCGACCTCATACATACCTCAGTCTAACGTATAGAAAAGCATAGGGGAGCAAAAAAATATAAAAATAATAATTGGCATAAAAAAAAAAAGAGTAGGGCGAAAAAAATAAACTATGTGCTCAAAAAAACACTAGAAACACTAGAAAACGGTGTGGTATCTCATGGACTCTCGTGTTTTCTTTCATACAGGTGGTGATAGTCCACAAGCCATTACTCCAGGGGACTAATAACCAATCTATGAAGTCCACAAGTAATAACTTAAATTTCACAAATAAATGAATTCCACAACTCCAATAAAAAAAAAAAAAATAAATGCACTTAAATAAATAAATCAAACAGGCAAAAAGTAAAACCAAGACAACTGCCTGAAGAAGCAAATACATCAAAATGGTCGAATTTTGTAAAAGTATGAAAAGGACACCAAGTAGCTGCCTTGCAAATCTGATCAACTGAAGCCTCGTACTTGAAGGCCCAGAAAGTAGCAAGTAGAATGAGCAGTAGTTGTCTAAAATCCTTGGTAGCATAAATGTAATATTTTAATATATTATGCAAACAAATCTCTGAAGCATTCTTGGGATTAAACAAAGAATGAACAACAATCTCTCTACTAAAGTTATCTGAGCAAACAACTTTAGGCAAAAAAAAAAATCAAAAAAGGTAGTATGCAAAAGTGCCTTATCCGGATAAAAAAATTAGATCACAAGAAAGAGCAGACAATTCTGAAACTCTTCTAGCAGAAGAGATAGCCAAAACAAAATAGCACCTTCCAAGAAAGCATTTTATTAACCACCTTATACATAGGTTCAAAAGGAGGTGCCTGCAAAACTCTTAACACAAAGTTAAGATTCCATGGAAGAGACATTAGCAATCTTCCTATTAAACAAGACTGAGAGGGCAGAAAGCTTCCCCTTCAGAGAACTGGCAGATAGGCCCTTATTCAGATCATCCTGTGAAAACTGCAAAATCCTAGGGAATGCCAGGAAAACCCATGACCCACATACCAAGAAATAAAGGACTTCCAGACCTTATGATAAATCTTCCTAGTTACAGGGCTTACGAGTCTAAATTAAGGTTTCAATCACAGAATCAGAGAAACCTCTGTGTGTAAGAACTAACCGTTCAATTTCCATGCAATCAAGTTCAGAGATCTGGATGGAAAAAGAGAACATGAGAAAGAAGGTCTGACCACAGAGCAAAAGGCCAAGGAGGGCAGCTAGACATCTGAACTATATCTGCATACCAAATCCTGCAAGGCCAACCTGGGGAGATTTCTCCAGACTTATCTTAGAGATTACTCTGGGTAGAAGTACCAGAGGAGGAAACAGATAAGCAAGCTGAAATGACCAAGGAGCTACTGAAGCATCCACTAACTCGCAAAAAGTAAGGAAGTTTGTTGTTTAAAGGAGAGGCCATCAGGTCTACCTCTGGAAGACCTCACAGATCAACAATCTGATGGAACACATCCTGGTGAAGAGACCACTTCCTTGGATGTAGAGATTGACGACTGAGAAAGTCCGTTTCCTAGTTGCTCACCCCTGGAATATGAGTTGCAGACAAGAAATGGTTCCTGCCCATGAGAGAATTAAAGACATATTCATCATTTATAGGGAACTGTGAGTTCCCCCCTGATGGTTGACATAAGCTACTGCTGTGACATTGCATGACAGGAACCAGAGATGAGATTCTCTTTTCAACAGAAGCCAAGCTTGAAGAGTCCTGCAAATTTAACAGTTCTAAAACACTAATTGGTAACATTGCTTCCTGATGATCCCAAATTCCCTGTGTTCTCAGAGACCCCCAAACAGCTCCCCAACCTAAGAGACTTGCATCTGTAGTGATCACAAACCAGGTATGAAGAGCAAAAGAAGCCCCCTAAATAATAAACTGATGGTCCAGCCACCAAGTTAGAGACTGACATGTACTAGGATCCAAATATATCCTTTGAGACAGCCGAGTATAATCTCTGCACCATTGATGCAGCATACAAAGCTGAAAAGGCCTTATGTGAAAACGTACAAAAAAAATGTATCCAAAGCTGAAATCATGAGACCTAGAAAGAGGCTGAAGGTACAGACAAACTAAGACCAATTTTATTTTTCTCTGCTCTGTTAGAGAAAGATTTATATAGACTGAATCTATTTGAAAACCTAAAAAAAGTTACTTTTGTTTGAAGAACCAAAGAGCTTTTTAGAAAATTGATCCTCAAATCATGCTGTTGAAGAAACTAGAGTCGATTGGTGTGAGATTCTACTAAGGGAAAAGACGGAGCTTGAACCAAGATGTCGTCCAGGTATGGAAACACTGCAATACCCTAAGTCCTGATCACAGACAAAAGGGCATCCAGAACCTTTGTGAAAATTCTTGGAGCTGTAGCCAGACCAAATTGTAGAGCAACAAACTGAAAAAGCTTGTCCAGAAAGGCAAACCTCAGAAACTGGTAATGTTCCCTGTGAATTGGAACATGAAGGTAAGCATTCTTTAAAATCCATAAAAACATGCTCTCCTGCCTAACCATTATTTCTGTTATTGATCAGCTAATTGCACTGAGCAGTTAGTGGTTTTCTTAAAGGGCCAGGGACCTATTATCTAAAAAACATAATTTATGTAAGAACTTACCTGATAAATTAATTTATTTCATGGTGGCGAGAGTCCACAAGCTAGTTACTGATGGGATATACATTCCTACCAGGAAGGGGCAAAGATTCCCAAACCTCAAATACCTATAAATGCACCTCACTCATACCTCAGTTTAACATATAGCCAAGTTACTGAGGTATATAAGGAGTAAAAGCATAAAAAAGAGGAACAGGATAAGAAATGTACTTTATACAAAAAAAAAATCATAACCCCCCAAAAATGGGTGGGTCCCGTGGACTCTCGCCACCATGAAATAAAATTAATTTATCAGGTAAGTTCTTACATAAATTTGTTTTTTTCATATAGATGGCAAGAGTCCACGAGCTAGTTACTGATGGGATTTAATACCCAAGATGTGGTAGTCCACGAGGGAGGGATAAAATAAAAACAGCTATTTCTGCTGAGAAATTAAATTTAAAAAAAAATAATTAAAAGTTTTCTTAAAAATTCAAAAAACTTAAATCATAGGCACTAGAATCCAACTGAGACAGCTGCCTGAAGAACCTTTCAAACAAAAGCTGATTCTGAAGAAGCAAAAACATTAAAATGGTAAAATTTAGTAAATGTATGCAAAGAAGCCAAGTGGCTGCTTTGTAGATTTGATCAACTGAAGCTTCATTCTTGAAAGCCCAAGGTGTGGCAACTGATCTTGTAGAATGAGCGTTTTTTCTCTGAGGCGGAGACTGCTCCGCCTCCAAATAAGCTTTGTAAATCAGAAGTTTCAACCAAGATGCCAAAGAAATTGCAGAAGCTTTCTGACCTTTTCTAGAACCAGAAACAAATATCAAATAGACTAGAAGTCTTTCTGAAATCTTTAGTAGCATCAACATAATATTTAAAAGCTCTTACCACATCCAAAAAATGTAAAGATCTTTCAAGAGTATTCTTAGGATAAGGACACAAGGAAGGAACAATAATTTCCCTATTCATGTTGTTAGAATTCACAACTTTAGGCAAAAATCTAAACAAAGTCCGCAAAACAAGTTTATCTTGATGGAAAATCAAATAAGGAGACTCACAAGAGAGCAGACAATTCAGAAACTCTTCAAGCAGAAGAGAACCAAGAGAAATAACACTTTCCTAGAAAGTAGTTTAATGTCCCAAGATTACATAGGCTCAAAAGGAGGAGCCTGCAAAGTCTTTAATACCAAATTTAGACTCCAACGAGAGATAGATTTAATTACAGGTTTGATAAGAGTCAAAGCCTGTACTAAAAACAGTGAACATCAGGAAGATTAGCAATCTTTCTGTGAAATAAAAGGACAAATCTCTGCTCTTTCTAAGTATTGGCAGACAAACCTTTATCCAAACCATCCTGAAGAAACTGAAGAATCCTAGGAATTCTAAAAGAATGCCAAGAATATTCATGAGTGGAACACCATAAAATAGGTTTTCCAAACCTTGTGATATATTTTCCTTTAAATGGGCCTATGAGCCTGTATCATAGTGGGAATCACAGAGTCAGAGAAACCTCTATGACTAAGGACTAAGCTTTCAATTTCCATGCCATTATATTTAGAGATTTGAAATTTGGATGGAAAAACGGGCCTTTGAGACAGAAGGACTGGTCTTAGAAGAAGTGACTAAGGTTGGCAACTGGACATTAGGTCAAGGTCCGCATACCAGAATCTGTGAGGCCATTCTGGTGCTATCAGAAACACATAACATTTTTGTTCCGTTATGAACCTTACGATCACTCTTGGAAGAAGAGCCAGAGGTGGAAAAATGTAAGCAGGTTGGTAAAATTATGGAACTCATAGAGCATCCATCAATTCCGCCTGAGGATCCCTGGACCTATGGAGGTATCTGGGAAGTTTCTTGTTTAAACGAGAGGCCACCAGATATATATGTCTGGAAGATCCCACATCTGCACAATCTGATAGAATACATCTGAATGAAGAGACCACTCCCCCGGATGTAGAGTTTGACGGCCAAGATAATCCGCTTCCCAATTGTCTACACCTGGTATATGAATCGCAGTGATTAGACAAGATGGATTCCGCCCCCAAAAAAACCTATTAGAAATACTTCTTTCATTGCTAGGGGACTGCGAGTCCCCCCTTGATGATTGACATATGCCACTGTTGTGACATTATCTGTTTGAAACCGAATATAAGGTTCTTAATAGAGGCCAAGCCTGAAGAGCTCTGAAAATAGCACAGAGATCTAATATTGATTGATAACCTTGCCTCTTGAGGATTCCAAACCCCTTATGATGTCAGAGACCCCCAGACAGCTCCACAACCTGTGAGACTTGCATCTGTTGTGATCACAGTCCAGGTAGGACGAACAAAGGAGGCCCCTTGAACAATAAGGTGATATTCAACCACCAAGTAAGAGACAGTTTAGCGTTGGGATTTAAGTAAATCAGTTGTGATATCGGAGTATAATCCCTGCACCATTGGTGCAACCTGCAAATCTGGAGAGGTCTCATATGAAAACGAACAAAAGGGATTGCGTCCAATTCTGCAATCATGAGACCTAAAACTTTCATGCACATAGCTACTGAAGGGAATGATAGAGACTGAAGGTTTAGACAAGCTAAAAACAAATCTCAATTGTCTCTTTTCTGTTAGATTCAGTGTTCATGACTCTTATCCCTATATGGAAACTTAAAAAGGTGACCTTTGTCTGAGGAATCAAGAGACTCTATAGTAAATTGATCCTCCAACCATGTCTTTGAAGAAACAACACAACTTGTTTTGTGTGAGATTCTGCTAAATTAAAAAAGATTGAGACAGTACCAAAGGAAACACCGCAATACCCTGCTCTCTGATTACAGGTAGAAGGGCTCCTAGAACTTTTGAGAAAATTCTTGGTGCTGTTGCAAGGCCAAACGGAAGAGCAACAAATTGGTAATGCTTGTTTAGAAAAGAGAATCTCAGATATCGATAGTGATCTGGATGAATCGGAATGTGAAGGTAAGCGTCCTGTAAGTCTATTGTGGCAGAATAGTCGTCATCTTGAAAGTTGGGACACTTACAAACGATTTAAAGTTTTCAGATCCAAAATCTGTCTGAAAGAATTTTCACTTTCTTTGGTACAATGAATAGATTTGAATAAAAAGGAAATTTATGCTTACCTGATAAATTGATTTCTTCTACGATACAACTAGTCCACGGATTTCATCCTTACTTGTGGGATATTATTCTCCTGCTAACAGGAAGTGGCAAAGAACACCACAGCAGAGCTGTATATATAGCTCCTCCCTTCCCCTCCACCCCCAGTCATTCGACCGAAGGTTTTTGGAAGAGAAAGGAAAAGCTAAAAGGTGCAGAGGTGACTGAAGTTGTAAAAATAAAACAAAATATAATCATTCTTAAAAATGACAGGGAGGGCCGCGGACTCATCGTATCGTAGAAGAAATCAATTTATCAGGTAAGCATAAATTTCCATTTCTTCTACAAGATACAAGTCCACGGATTTCATCCTTACTTGTGGGATACAATACTTTTCTCCCAAAAACAGCCTCAGAAGAAGAAAAAGTATCAAATTTGGAAAATTTGGAAAAAGTATGAAGGGACGACCAAGTCTCAGCCTTACAAATCTGTTCAATAGATGCATCGTTTTTAAAGGCCCATGTGGAAGCCACTGCCCTAGTAGAATGAGCCGTAATTCTTTCAGGAGGCTGCTGTCCAGCAGTCTCATATGCCAGGCGGATGATACTCCTCAGCCAAAAAGAAAGAGAGGTAGCCGTTGCTTTCTGACCCCTACGCTTTCCAGAATAAACAATGAATAATGAAGATGATTGACGGAAATCCTTGGTTGCCTGTAAGTAAAACTTCAAGGCACGGACCACGTCCAGATTATGCAAAAGACGCTCCTTCTCAGAAGAAGGATTAGGACATAAGGAAGGAACAACAATTTCCTGATTAATATTCTTATTCGAAACAACCTTAGGAAGAAATCCAGGTTTGGAATGTAAAACCACTTTATCAGAATGAAATATAAGATAAGGTGAATCACATTGCAACGCTGAAAGCTCAAAAACTCTTCGAGCAGAAGAAATAGCAACTAAAAACAGAACTTTCCAAGATAACAATTTAATATCTATGGAATGGCAATAGGATAGGTAAGGATCTTAAAGGAAAAACACCCCTCCACACACACACACACTTTCATATAACGGTGGAAAAATGTAAGCTAGGCTGAATCCCCAAGGCATCTATGAGCTCTGCCTGGGGATCCCTCGACCATATCGGGGTAACTTGCAATTGAGTCTGGACCCAATGAGATCTATCTCCAGCGTTCTCCATCTGAGACAAATCTGTGCAAACACTTCAGGGTGAAAAGACCATTCCCTCGGATGGAAGGATTGCCTGCTGAGAAAATCCGCTTCCCAGTTGTCCACACCTGGAATGTGGATTGCTGAAAGCGAGCAGCTGTGGGACTTCGCCCACTCCAAAATCCGAGACACCTCACGCATTGCTAGGGAGCTCCTCGTACCCCCCTGATCGTGGATTCAAGACCGAGGTAATGTTGTCGGTCTGGAATCTGATGAAGCTGAACGACCCCAGAAGAGGCCATGCCCTCAGAGCATTGTAAATTGCTCGAAGTTCCAAAATATTTATCGGAAGGAGAGACTCCTCCCGGGTCCATTTTCCTTGTGCCATCCTGGCACCCCAAACAGCTCCCCATCCTGCGAGACTCGCGTCCATGGTCACAATCTCCCAGGACGGTCTCAAGAAGGATGTCCCCAGAGACAGATTCTCCTGACGGATCCAGCAAGATAGGGAGTCCCTGCTCCGAGCATCCATGGCTATCCGTTGTGATAGATTTGAATGATCGCCGTTCCACTGTCTCAATATGTACAATTGAAGAGGTCCGAGATGGAACCTGGCAAAAGGGATGACGTCTATGTTGGAGACCATGAGCCCGATCATCTCTATACAGTGAGCCACCGAAGGGCAATACAGGTGGACGCAATCTTCCTGCGTTATTGACCTGTGAGAAAGGGTAGATTTCCTGGACACGATAATGGACTCTGTTGCTGGGAACCAGGGAACTCTATCCTGAGTTGATCTTCCAACCGTGAGATTGGAGCAAGCAAAGAGCCCTCGAATGATCCTCTGCGAGGCTGAATGACAGACTAGGATGTTGCCCAAATAGGGCGCCACAGCAATGCCCCTGGATCTAGCCACTGCAAGTAGCGCCCCCAGAACCTTTGTGAAGATTCTCAGGGCCATCACCAGACCGAAGGGAAGGCCACAAACTGGAAGTGTTGGTCCAGAAACGCAAATCTTAAGAAATTGAAGTGGTCCCTGTGAATTGGGACATAGAGGTAAGTATCCTTCAAGTCTATTGTCGTCATGAACTGCCCCTTTTGAACTAGGGGCAGAATAGATCCGATCGTTTCCATTTTGAACGATGGAACAGCCAGAAACTTGTTTAAACACTTTAGGTCCAGAATCGGGCAGGATGTGCCCTCCTCCTTTGGAACCACAAAAATATTTTAATAGTACCCTAGACCCCTTTCTGCTTGGGGTACTGGTACAATAACGTAGAGAGAGGAGAGATCCCTCACACATTATAGAAAGGCCTCTATCTTTTCTGGTCTTGAAGACAGGTTTGACAGGAGGAATCTGCCCCTGGGCGGATGGGACCTGAATCCTATCCTGTAACCCTGGGAGACAACCTCCAGAACCCTAGGGTCCTGAACGTCCTGCAACCAGGCTTCGGAGAAGAGATACAATGTGCCCCCTACTTTGTCCGGAGACCGGTCGTGGGCCGCCCATTCCTGCCGATTTTGTCTCGGCAGGCTTCTTGTTCTGCTTGGACTTGTTCCAAGACTGAGCAGGCGACCAAGTTTCCTTGGACTAATCCGCTTTTGCTGCAGGCTGCTGGGCCTTGTCCGCACGAAAGGGATGAAAAGTAGATCCTTTAGGCTTTGCCTTCTTATCCTGCGGAAGGAAAGCTCCCTTGCCTCCCGTAACCGTGGATATGATCGAATCCATCCTGAACCAAACAGAATCTTTCCTTGAAAAGGCAGAGACAAGAGCCTCGACTGTCATGTCCGCAGACTAAGACTTTAGCCACAGAGCCCTGCAAGCTAAAACGGAGAATCCTGAAACCTTTGTGTTAAGGCAAACAATTTGCATATTGGTGTCACAAATGAAAGAATTGGTGACCCTTAGTGCCTTAATCTTAACATGTATCTCATCGATGGAAGTCTCCCTCTCGACCATATCACACAGGTATTCACACCAATATGTTGCAGCTCCGGCAAAAGCCGCTGCCGGTTGAAAAACAAACTGTGTGCTGAAACAAACATTAACAGGTTTTCCAGCTTTTTATCCATGGTCTCTTTAAACGACAAACTATCCTCGAGAGGAATAGTTGTCTGCTTCGCGAGCGCGGAATAAGAACCATCCACCTTAGGG
Source organism: Bombina bombina (assembly GCF_027579735.1). NCBI lineage: Eukaryota > Metazoa > Chordata > Amphibia > Anura > Bombinatoridae > Bombina > Bombina bombina. The sequence goes on along the minus strand of NC_069501.1, from coordinate 650,778,797 downwards.
ACAGTCCCCCACAGCTCAAGCTGAGAGTCTGGGACGGCGAACAGTTTCTTAAAGGAAGAAGAAGGGGAAAAGGAAGAACCTAATCGCTCCCATTCATTCTTAATTATGTTAGTCATCTTAACAGGAACAGGGAAGGTCTGGAGGCACCACCCTGTCCTCTTATACCTTATCAAGCTTAGGAATCGAAATTTCTTCCGGAAGCTTTGGTTCCGGAACCTCCAGATTTGCTTCAGCAAAAAGCGCAAATTCTCTATCCTAAACCTAAAGTCAGGCTCCTGCTCAGCCAGAGGACAAGATGACACGGACTCCTACCCAGAAGGAGCCTCCTCCGAAGAGTCGTAGTGGGCCTCATCATCGTATAACACCTCTGATAGTTCCATTGGCATAGACAACCCCTGGGCCGTGCCGCCATGATACGCCCTACGCTTGCGCTTAGCAGAACGTGGTAAGGCATGGATCACTTTCGATACCGTCGTTTGCAGTTGATCCGCAAAATCTGACAGCCAACGAATCTCTCCCGTAGGAGTAATGGTTGGATCTTGAGGCGCTGCATGTGCACTCGGAGATGAAAGCAGGGAACGCACCTCAGGGGACGGGAATCCTCAGAGGTGGACGACTCAGTAGTACTAGACATCCCTTTTTTTTTTTAGATGTTGCAACTTCATCAAGGCATGTGGAACATAGTTGAGCAGGCTGATCTACAAGAACTTCCTCACAATAAACACAGGAATGAGAATTTGTTAAAGAGGGAATACCCTCTAACACGTCAGAGTCCTCCATAGCTTGCTCTTTTATTATAGACTAGATTAACCTAACAAACAGGAACCTTTCTACCTCCAATAGCCGGGGCTCTCACCAACTCCTATGACCCGGACTACAGAAACCACTTTGTCTCCTGCGCCGTTGATCAACAGAGGAAGTGGAGACAGCCACATCCGGTCACATGGGATGCCTCGCAGCACCGCCCCTGCACTAAGGAGAAAACACGTAAAAAACGGCCACGCAAATACTCCCAGAAGTCAACCTGAAAGTTCCACCATTGCCAGAGCCTCATCTCGCAAATAACGCAGCAATAACACAATAAACAATATAATGTATAACCCCCCCTTTTCAATAATCCTCTTACCAGGAATATTAACCCTTGATTCCATAAGATAAAAGGCGCCACACTGTGAACCTGTCTTCTGTGTTATTATGTATAAAAAAAAAAAATGAAACTATCTTACCAGAATCTATGCCGTGGAACAGGAACATGGCCCTTCAAGTGTGACAGGTAGAAGCATCGCTCCTGACATGGACTTGAGTGCAAAATTTAACAGGGGTTGGAGGTGGCACCCAAGGCTGTCTGGTTGGAATTACGAATTATATTGTATACAAAATAAATAAATGAACATATGATTAAAAAATGCTATATATAAAAAATTGAGAATTAGTCGATAATAGTGATAAGGCAATCAGCTGTAGGCTTGTATTATATACAAAAAAAAAACATTTAAACATCAAAAATCACTCTTTCAATCAATTCACCACTTTTCTATGTTAAGATGATAAAAGACTCGCTATGACACCGGTGTCAAAACCAATCTGGGTTTAAAACCAATTAAAGGCTATGTTCGACCTCAATAATCTATGCTAAAAATACAACATTATCTAAACAGATTACTTGGCACGTCAACAAGTTATACAATGTAATGTTAATCTAAGAACCGGGTTGAATATGATCTGTATTAGACTGCCTTTACGGCTCTATAATGAGCGATAGTTCTTATCCTTAAGATTATGCACAGTCTATTAAGCACAATGTTCATACAGATAAGTATTCGCTTGAAATAACTTGTAGTTAGTCGACAATGTCCTTTGTATGTAGGAACAAATCTTAAAACTTATTGGCTTATCATTCATAAGTGAGGATCTCTCCAATTTCACAGGCGGTTAGTCATTTGACAGGTTTCACTTACCCGGTGTTCCGGTGATAAGGGCGGTCTTTTTTCAATCTGCTCACCTGGATTCCACCGGATATTCCTATTTCGTTGATAGTAAACTTTAGGAAACTCCAATTCTTCTAAGTGTGCACACTTCAAATCCTCCTTTGATTTATGCTCCTATCGTTCGCTCAGTACTTCAATCAATCCACTGGGTTCTGGCGTGGCGGTCCTGGGAGCAAATAATGTCTGTGTCTCTCCAAACAAGCGGGATACTGGTATGGTCTACGCGTTTCAGCTCACCAGGGAGCCTTTGTCAAGATACCTTCCTCCAGCTGTGATCATTCTTTTAAAGGGTTTCTCAATTAACCCTATAGTTGTCCTTCAGTTCATCAATTATATTTAATTTTGTTCCTTATTTAATATGTATTCAGTACTTCCTAAATTACTGATAATCTAATATTCAAACGGTTTTACATTCTTTAAAATATATACTATAATGGTTACTGTTAGAATAATCTTCATGCCAATACACTACTATTACAATCATAATGTCGTCTTAATTCAAAATATATCATTCCTAATCTATCTTCCCAACAGCTAATTGCCTTATGTCTCCTAACAGTGCGACAAATATGTATCAGAAAAAAGATAATCAATAAACAAAAATAATAAAAACTATTTGTAAAAAACGGGCATGGTAAATCAAAAGCTAGGCTTGGATTCACTCACTCACAGCCTTTGCGGTGGGAGCCTGACTTCTTAACCATTATACTATAATAGTCATCATGTGTATTAGATGTTCATCGCTGATATTTAGCCTGTTATTGCCCTAGTACAAAGTTAAAAATATTACTATTATGCGTTTTTCTTACCAACTGATTGGATTTGATCCCCAGGACTTTTGTATGTGAGGTCTTTTCCCTAACCTTTAGGCAAGCTGCTGTTTTCTCATTTCTCAACCATATACTGTTCATTTTTTATAGAAGAATTACCAACTATCTTTTTATAAATTAATGGTTTGATAGTACCAATTAGGTCCCAAAGGTATTGGACTATTTAGGTGTGAATAAAAAATAAACAAAAATTATAGATACACACATACTAAGGTTGACTTAAATCGAACTCGTGGACTTTTGAAAAAATACTGTGATGCTCATAACCACTAGACCATCTACAATACAACAATAGATTGAATTAATTTTATATACTATCAGGTTCAATTTGATAACAATGGATCACCCAGTTTATATGAGGGAATTTAGATCCATTTCACTATTTAATCCTTTAGGGTGGAGCGTACCAAAGTTAAAAGATGAATTCTGCTTCATGTTTTAGCAATTTCTTACCAATATTACCTCTTCTCCCATCCTGCACTACTTTCTTAACTCCCCAGAATCTTAGAGCTTCTGTATTACCCTTATGGACCTCTTTAAAGTGTTTATACAAAATAGTATCTTCTCTCTGATGTTCTATGGCTAGAAGATGTTCGCGTATACGGTCTTTTAATTTCCGTCCTTTCTGGCAGGAGTATCTTAAGTTACAATTACATTGTAACATATAAATAATATTCATATCGGTACATCTTATAATGTCTGTTATCTTAGTAAGTCTCCCATCTTTCTCAGACTTAATCTGTTTTAATTTTGTACTGTGTTTACAGGACTTACATTGGTGGCAAGGAAAGAAACCCTCAATTTTCTCTCCCTCTAGAGTTTTATACCCTCTATTGCACATTTTACTCCCACCTCTGAATTCGCTTGGGGCTAATATTGATTTTAAGTTCCTTGCCTTTCTATAAATGAATTTGGGGTTTCTTCCTAAATTAGGCCCTATTAGTGGGTCTTTCAATAAAAGATGCCAATGTTTTTTGACTATTTATTGGAATTGTTTATGGTGAACAGAATAAGTTGTAATCAATGGTATATCAAGTGTCTCTTAACTCTCCCTTAGGTGGTTTTACTTTTTTCCGTAACAGTTCCTCTCTGTCAATCTTTTTAACTTCATTCACTATATCTAGGATCCTATGGGTATCATATCCCTTTTGCCCAAATCTTTTTATTAGCACTTCCGATTGTTCCTCAAAATCTACTATGTCCGTACAATTCCTCCTTACACGCATTAATTGACCCTTTGGGATGTTCTTTTTTCATTTAGTGTGATGGCAGCTATCTGAGTCTATGTAATTATTAGAGTCGACCTTTTTAAAAAAGGTCTTTGTTTTTATTTCTTTGTTCTTTATCTCTATCTCTATATCCAGGTAGTTGATTGTCTGGTTGCTAAATTCATACGTGAATTGTAGGCCAAATCTGTTAGAATTATTGGATATGTTCATTGATGATCTTAATTCTGTGTCCCCCTTCCATATGAAGAATAAATCATCAATGTAGCGTCTATAGAGCACAAGGTTCGCACCCCATGGGGATCTGTCAATGACCTCATTTTCAAAGACCCCCATGAACAAGTTGGCATAACTGGGTGCGAACCTTGTGCCCATAGCTGTACCCTTGATTTGTAGAAAATAACCACTCTCAAATTTAAAATAATTGTTACTCAGAATAAATTTAATACATTGTAATAGAAATTCACTCTGTGTGCTGGTCATCTCAGGATCTTGTCTAAAAAAATAATCTATTGCTTGTACTCCCAAACTATGTTCTATGTTTGTATAAAGGGAGCTGACATCACAGGTGACCAGCACAAAATTGGGTTCCCATTGGATCTCTCTCAGTACTCTTAGAAAATGTGCAGAGTCAGATATATAGGAGGGGAGTTCTTTCACATAATTTTGTAAGAAATAGTCAATGTATTGGGACATATTAGACGTAATTGAATCAATGTCTGATATTATAGGGCGTCCAGGTGGTTCTTTAAGATTTTTGTGGATCTTCGGTAGGAAGTAAAATTTGGGAGTTCTGAAGTTTTTAATTAGCAAGAAGTTGTACTCTGATTCTGTTATCAAATTTGTTGATTTTGCATCATAAAGCATTGTTTTTAATTTACCCTGATAGTCATCCCCTGGGTCACTCAAAAGTTTTTTATATGTTGATGTATCATTCAGTAATCTATAGGCTTCAGTTTTACAGTAGGTGCTGTTCATAATTACCACTCCACCCCCTTTATCTGCCTGTTTGATAACTATATCGGTCCTCAATTGTAATTCTCTTAGTATTGTTTTTTCTTTTACACTTAAATTCCACTTCAAATTTCTAGTTTGTTTAGTATCAATTTCCTCTAATTCTTGTTTCACCAATATCTCAAAGGACTCTATATAGTTCCCTTTCTCCTGTGTTGGGAAAAACTGGGACTTTGGTCTAATACATATTAAATAAGGCACAAAATTAAATAGAATTGATGAACTGAAGGACAACTATAGGGTTAATTGAGAAACCCTTTAAAAGAATGATCACAGCTGGAGGAAGGTATCTTGCAAAGGCTCCCTGGTGAGCTGAAACGCGTAAACCATACCAGTATCCGGCTTGTTTGGAGAGACACAGACATTATTTGCTCCCAGGACTGCCACGCCAGAACCCAGTGGATTGATTGAAGTACTGAGCGAACGGTAGGAGCATAAATCAAAGGAGGATTTGAAGTGTGCACACTTAGAAGAATTGGAGTTTCCTAAAGTTTACTATCAACGAAATAGGAATATCCGGTGGAATCCAGGTGAGGGGATTGAAAAAAGACCGCCCTTATCACCCGAACACCGGGTAAGTGAAACCTGTCAAATGACTAACCGCCTGTGAAATTGGAGAGATCCTCACTTATGAATGATAAGCCAATAAGTTTTAAGATTTGTTCCTACATACAAAGGACATTGTCGACTAACTACAAGTTATTTCAAGCAAATACTTATCTGTATGAACATTGTGCTAAATAGACTGTGCATAATCTTAAGGATAAGAACAATCGCTCATTATAGAGCCGTAAAGGCAGTCTAATACAGATCATATTCAACCCGGTTCTTAGATTAACATTACATTGTATAACTTGTTGACGTGCCAAGTAATCTGTTTAGATAATGTTGTATTTTTAGCATAGATTATTGAGGTCGAACATAGCCTTAAATTTGTTTTAAACCCAGAGTGGTTTTGACACCGGTGTCATAGCGAGTCTTTTATCAGCTTAACATAGAAAAGTGGTGAATTGATTGAAAGAGTGTTTTTTGATGTTTAAATAAAAACAGAATTTATGTTTACCTGATAAATTACTTTCTCCAACGGTGTGTCCGGTCCACGGCGTCATCCTTACTTGTGGGATATTCTCTTCCCCAACAGGAAATGGCAAAGAGCCCAGCAAAGCTGGTCACATGATCCCTCCTAGGCTCCGCCTACCCCAGTCATTCGACCGACGTAAAGGAGGAATATTTGCATAGGAGAAACCATATGTTACCGTGGTGACTGTAGTTAAAGAAAATAAATTATCAGACCTGATTAAAAAAACCAGGGCGGGCCGTGGACCGGACACACCGTTGGAGAAAGTAATTTATCAGGTAAACATAAATTCTGTTTTCTCCAACATAGGTGTGTCCGGTCCACGGCGTCATCCTTACTTGTGGGAACCAATACCAAAGCTTTAGGACACGGATGAAGGGAGGGAGCAAATCAGGTCACCTAAATGGAAGGCACCACGGCTTGCAAAACCTTTCTCCCAAAAATAGCCTCAGAAGAAGCAAAAGTATCAAATTTGTAAAATTTAGAAAAAATGTGCAGTGAAGACCAAGTCGCTGCCTTACATATCTGATCAACAGAAGCCTCGTTCTTGAAGGCCCATGTGGAAGCCACAGCCCTAGTGGAGTGAGCTGTGATTCTTTCAGGAGGCTGCCGTCCGGCAGTCTCATAAGCCAATCGGATAATGCTTTTAATCCAGAAGGAGAGAGAGGTAGAAGTTGCTTTTTGACCTCTCCGTTTACCAGAATAAACAACAAACAAAGCCAAAGTTTGTCTGAAAACCTTAGTAGCTGCTAAGTAAAATTTGAGAGCACGAACTACATCCAAGTTGTGCAACAAACGTTCCTTCTTTGAAACTGGATTAGGACACAAAGAAGGCACAACTATCTCCTGGTTAATGTCTTTGTTAGAAACAACTTTTGGAAGAAAACCAGGTTTAGTACGCAAAACCACCTTATCTGCATGGAACACCAGATAAGGAGAAGAACACTGCAGAGCAGATAATTCTGAAACTCTTCTAGCAGAAGAAATTGCAACCAAAAACAAAACTTTCCAAGATAATAACTTAATATCAACGGAATGTAAGGGTTCAAACGGAACCCCCTGAAGAACTGAAAGAACTAGGTTGAGACTCCAAGGAGGAGTCAAAATTTTGTAAACAGGCTTGATTCTAACCAGAGCCTGAACAAAGGCTAGAACATCTGGCACAGCTGCCAGCTTTTTGTGAAGTAACACAGACAAGGCAGAAATCTGTCCCATCAAGGAACTTGCAGATAATCCTTTTTCCAATCCTTCTCGAAGGAAGGATAGACTCTTAGGAATCTTAACCTTGTCCCAAGGGAATCCTGCAGATTCACACCAACAGATATACCAAATTATGTGGTAATTTTCTGGTTACAGGCTTTCAGGCCTGAACAAGAGTATTAATAACAGAATCTGAGAACCCTCGCTTTGATAAGATCAAGCGTTCAATCTCCAAGCAGTCAGCTGGAGTGGGTCGAACGGACCTAGAACAAGAAGGTCTCGTCTCAAAGGTAGCTTCCATGGTGGAGCCGATGACATATTCACCAGATCTGTATACCAAGTCCTGCGTGGCCACGCAGGAGCTATCAAAATCACCGACGCCCTCTCCTGATTGATCCTGGCTACCAGCCTGGGGATGAGAGGAAACGGCGGGAACACATAAGCTAGTTTGAAGGTCCAAGGTGCTACTAGTGCATCCACTAGAGCCGCCTTGGGATCCCTGGATCTGTACCCGTAGTAAGGAACTCTGAAGTTCTGACGAGAGGCCATCAGATCCATGTCTGGAATGCCCCACGGTTGAGTGACTTGGGCAAGATTTCCGGATGGAGTTCCCACTCCCCCGGATGCAATGTCTGACGACTCAGAAAATCCGCTTCCCAATTTTCCACTCCTGGGATGTGGATAGCAGACAGGTGGCAGGAGTGAGACTCCGCCCATAGAATGATTTTGGTCACTTCGTCCATCGCTAGGGAACTCCTTGTTCCCCCCTGATGGTTGATGTATGAACTTGGCCCTCGCTAGCTGAGGCCAAGCTTTGAGAGCATTGAATATCGCTCTCAGTTCCAGAATATTTATCGGTAGAAGAGATTCTACCCGAGACCAAAGACCCTGAGCTTTCAGGGATCCCCAGACCGCGCCCCAGCCCATCAGACTGGCGTCGGTCGTGACAATGACCCACTCTGGTCTGCGGAAGGTCATCCCTTGTGACAGGTTGTCCAGGGACAGCCACCAACGGAATGAGTCTCTGGTCCTCTGATTTACTTGTATCTTCGGAGATAAGTCTGAATAGTCCCCATTCCACTGACTGAGCAGGAACAGTTGTAATGGTCTTAGATGAATGCGCACAAAAGGAATTATGTCCATTGCCGCTACCATCAAACCTATCACTTCCATGCACTGCGCTATGGAAGGAAGAGGAACGGAATGAAGTATCCGACAAGAGTCTAGAAGTTTTGTTTTTCTGGCTTCTGTCAGAAAAATCCTCATTTCTAAGGAGTCTATTATAGTTCCCAAGAAGGGAACCCTCGTTGACGGAGATAGAGAACTCTTTTCCACGTTCACTTTCCATCCGTGAGATCTGAGAAAGGCCAGGACAATGTCCGTGTGAGCCTTTACTTGAGGAAGGGACGACGCACGAATCAGAATGTCGTCCAAGTAAGGTACTACAGCAATGCCCCTTGGTCTTAGCACCGCCAGAAGGGACCCTAGTACCTATGAGAAAATCCTAGGAGCAGTGGCTAATCCGAAAGAAAACGCCACGAACTGGAAATGCTTGTCCAGGAATTCAAACCTTAGGAACCGATGATGTTCCTTGTGGATAGGAATATGTAGATACGCATCCTTGAAATCCACCTTGGTCATGAATTGACCTTCCTGGATGGAAGGAAGAAGTGTTCGAATGGTTTCCATCTTGAACGATGGAACCTTGAGAAACTTGTTCAAGATCTTGAGATCTAAGATTGGTCTGAACGTTCCCTCTTTTTTGGGAACTATGAACAGATTGGAGTAGAACCCCATCCCTTGTTCTCCTAATGGAACAGGATGAATCACTCCCATTTTTAGCAGGTCTTCTACCCAATGTAAGAATGCCTGTCTTCTTATGTGGTCTGAAGACAACTGAGACCTGTGGAACCTCCCCCTTGGAGGAAGCCCCTTGAACTCCAGAGAATAACCTTGGGAGACTATTTCTAGCGCCCAAGAGTCCAGAACATCTCTTGCCCCAGCCTGAGCGAAGAGAGAGAGTCTGCCCCCCACCAGATCCGGTCCCGGATCGGGGGCCCGCATTTCATGCTGTCTTGGTAGCAGTGGCAGGTTTCCTGGCCTGCTTTCCTTTGTTCCAGCCTTGCATAGGTCTCCAGGCTGGATTGGCTTGAGAAGTATTACCTTCCTGCTTAGAGGACGTAGCCCTTGGGGCTGATCCGTTTCTGCTTAGGTTTATTTTTGGTCTTGAAAAGACCTATCCTGAGGAAGGGCGTGGCCCTTGCCCCCAGTGATATCAGAGATAATCTCTTTCAAGTCAGGGCCAAAGAGTGTTTTCCCCTTGAAAGGAATGTCAAGCAATTTGTTCTTGGAAGACGCATCCGCTGCCCAAGATTTTAACCAAAGCGCTCTGCGCCACAATAGCAAACCCAGAATTTTTTCGCCGCTAACCTAGCCAATTGCAAGGTGGCGTCTAGGGTGAAAGAATTAGCCAATTTAAGAGCACGAATTCTGTCCATAATCTCCTCATAAGAAGAAGAATTACTAATAATCGCCTTTCCTAGCTCAAACTAGAAACACGCGGCTGCAGTGACAGGGACAATGCATGCAATTGGTTGTAGAAGGGAACCTTGCTGAACAAACATCTTTAGCAGACCTTCTAATTTTTTATCCATAGGATCTTGGAAAGCACAACTATCTTCTATGGGTATAGTGGCGCGCTTGTGTAGAGTAGAAACCGCCCCCTCGACCTTGGGGACTGTCTGCCATCAGTCCTTTCTGGTGTCGACTATAGGAAAACAATTTTATAAATATGGGGGGAGGTACTAAAGGTATACCGGGCCTGTCCCATTCTGTACTAACAATGTACGCCACCCGCTTGGATATAGGAAAAGCTTCGGGGGGCCCCGGGGCCTCTAAGAACTTTTCCATTTTACATAGTGGTTCTGGAATGACCAGATAATCACAATCATCCAAATTGGATAACACCTCCTTAAGCAGAGCGCGGAGATGTTCCAAATTAAATTTAAAAGTAATCACATCAGGTTCAGCTTGTTGAGAAATGATTCCTGAATCTGAAATTTCTCCCTCAGACAAAACCTCCCTGGCCCCCTCAGACTGGTGTAGGGGCCCTTCAGAAACCATATCATCAGCGTTCTCATGCTCTACAGAATTTTCTAAAACAGAGCAGTCGCGCTTTCACTGATAAGTGGGCATATTGGCTAAAATGTTTTTGATAGAGTTATCCATTACAGCCGTTAAATGTTGCATAGTAAGGAGTATTGGCGCACTAGATGTACTAGGGGCCTCCTGTATGGGCAAGACTGGTGTAGACGAAGGAGGGGATGATGCAGTACCATGCTTACTCCCCTCGCTTGAGGAATCATCTTGGGCATCATTTTTACTAAATTTTTTTATGACATAAAATACATATAGTTAAATGAGAAGGAACCTTGGTTTCCCCACAGTCAGAACACAATCTATCTGGTAGTTCAGACATGTTAAACAGGCATAAACTTGATAACAAAGCACAAAAAACGTTTTAAAATAAAACCGTTACTGTCACTTTAAATTTTAAACTAAACACACTTTATTACTGCAATTGCGAAAAAGTATGAAGGAATTGTTCAAAATTCACCAAAATTTCACCACAGTGTCTTAAAGCCTTAAAAGTATTGCACACCAAATTTGGAAGCTTTAACCCTTAAAATAACGGAACCGGAGCCGTTTTTATATTTAACCCCTTTACAGTCCCTGGAATCTGCTTTGCTGAGACCCAACCAAGCCCAAAGGGGAATACGATACCAAATGATGCCTTCAGAAAGACCTTTCTATGTATCAGAGCTCCACACACATGCAGCTGCATGCCATGCTGTCCTCAAAAACAAGTGCGCCATACCGGCGCGAAAATGAGACTCTGCCTATGCTTTGGGAAAGCCCCTAAAGAATAAGGTGTCTAAAACAGTGCCTGCCGATATTATTATATCAAAATACCCAGATAAAATGATTCCTCAAGGCTAAATATGTGTTAATAATCAATCGATTTAGCCCAGAAAAAGTCTACAGTTTAAATAAGCCCTTGTGAAGCCCTTATTTACAATCGTAATAAACATGGCTTACCGGATCCCATAGGGAAAATGACAGCTTCCAGCATTACATCGTCTTGTTAGAATGTGTCATACCTCAAGCAGCAAGGGACTGCAAACTGTTCCCCCAACTGAAGTTAATTGCTCTCAACAGTCCTGTGTGGAACAGCCATGGATTTTAGTTACGGTTGCTAAAATCATTTTCCTCATACAAACAGAATTCTTCATCTCTTTTCTGTTTCTGAGTAAATAGTACGTACCAGCACTATTTGAAAATAACAAACTCTTGATTGAATAATGAAAAACTACAGTTAAACACTAAAAAACTCTAAGCCATCTCCGTGGAGATGTTGCCTGTACAACGGCAAAGAGAATGACTGGGGTAGGCGGAGCCTAGGAGGGATCATGTGACCAGCTTTGCTGGGCTCTTTGCCATTTCCTGTTGGGGAAGAGAATATCCCACAAGTAAGGATGACGCCGTGGACCGGACACACCTATGTTGGAGAAAAAAATTATATATAATACAAGCCTACAGCTGATTGCCTTATAACTATTATCGACTAATTCTCAATTTTTTATATATACTATTTTTTAATCATATGTTCATTTATTTATTTTGTATACACTATAATTAGTAATTCCAACCAGACAGCCATGGGCGCCACCTCCAACCCCTGATAAATTTTGGATATCCCTAGATTTAATTGCACAAGTTGTGAGAAGTGCAATTAGGAGGGTGGCTTATCTGGTCTAGCTTAATATCAGTTTACACACACTTTGTATCTTAAGCTGTTTTCTGAATTTCTCACTAGTGTAAGCTGAGTTAAGCGTAATATAATTATTATCCCTAGTGGATGACATATTTGAAAGTATTAAATTGTAATTAAGTAAAATCTTATATATATAAGGATGGACATTTTTAAGATGAGAGATACATTACTATTAGCCATAGATGCTTCTATGGATAATAGTAATCAGATAACAGACTCCTTTTTTCCAAACTAAATGATAGATATCAACACCACCCTAAACACACTTGAAGACTTAATTACTAAGGAATTAAAAATAAAAACAGAATTAAAATTTATGGAGAAATATATAGAAGTAGGGATGGAACCAAGGGGACTATGTTTAAAAAAAGATTGCACTTTTGAATTAAAAACAGATTTAAAAATCGAATGGTTTGATGTATTAGAAAAGGCATCAGCAGATCTGATTAAAATTATTATTAGGGATAGAAATATTGCGTTAAAAGAAATAAATGAAGAAATTATTAAAACTAAAGCAATGTTTGATACAAAGAAGAAAGACAGTAAGTCCCAAGAAAAAAGAGAGTGAAATTATCAAAAAATTAGGTGATTTAAATATTGATTTATTGAATAATAAATGGAAAAAGTTTAATAGAGACAAAGACGATTACAAAATCGATGAAAATATAGAAGATGAACAAGGAGAAAACACAAAAAATACAACTAAAAAGAATAACACACTATTTAGTAAAAGGAAGGAAAATAGGCCACAAAATAGACAAGAAGAAAGACACACGAAAGAATTGCAAGACTGGAATCAGAGAGAACAGGGAGGTACACTAAACACTAGTAATTTGACTAGCAATAGGAAGACCACCACATATGAAAAATGGGATAATAAACATTGTGAAGACCAGACAATAGGAAGAGGGAGAGTGGATATACAACCAAGGGAGGACTTCAGGGGACAGGATTATCCTGGGAGAAACAGACAGAGACTTTAGGAATAGTTGGAATCCCCATAGTTATAATAGTAGGAATAATTATTATTCAAATTATAGAGACTATGACCAATACTATCAAAATCGACATACGAGGGATCAGCAGAGAGATGAAAATAGATATCATAGACATTTTAATGAAAACAGACATTAACAGCGAGGTTGGTACAATAGGGATATGGAACCCAGTGAATTTAATAATAGAACAGAGCCAACACAGCAAAACTGGAGGGTTCCAACATTTAATAGATTTAACACATTAAAAACAGTTGAACAATCCCCCCCTAGAGCAAGCACATCAGCTATTTTTTTAGGAGTAGGTCAGGAAAGAAACCACGACCCACCGAAAGGGAAAAGAAGAAGAGAGGGGGAAGAGGGGGGAAACAGAGGAATAAAAAAGTACAGTACTATAAATAAAGATCAAATTCCAATGAACACTGAAACCGAGAACAGTGGAATTTTTAACCTGAGTAGTATACAACTAACTAAGACACAAGAAAATGTTTTGAAACGAGGGCTATCCTTCGCTCCCACCTCCAAATTGAATAAATTTGAACATTATGTAAATATCAATCAATTTGTAAGAAAATTAACTTTAAAAAAGTACTTTCTAAAAAATCCAATTATGGATAGTAAACTAACAGAGACAAAAAAAAGAATATATTCATACCAACTTTAGACCAAAGTCCCAGTTTTTCCCAACACAGCAGAAAGGGAACTATATAGAGTCCTTTGAGAAATTGGTAAAACAAGAATTAGAGGAAATTGATACTAAACAAACTAGAAATTTGAAGTGGAATTTAAGTGTAAAAGAAAAAACAATACTAAGAGAATTACAAACGAGGACTGATATAGTTATCAAAAAGGCAGATAAAGGGGGTGGAGTGGTAATTATGAACAGCACCTACTATAAAACTGAAGCCTATAGATTACTGAATGATACATCAACATATAAAAAACTTTTGAGTGACCCAGGGGATGACTATCAGGGTTAATTAAAAACAATGCTTGATGATGCAAAATCAACAAATTTGATAACAGAATCAGAGTACAACTTCTTGCTAATTAAAAACTTCAGAACTCCCAAATTTTACTTCCTACCGAAGATCCACAAAAATTTTAAAGAACCACCTGGACGCCCTATAATATCAGGCAATGATTCAATTACGTCTAATATGTCCCAATACATTGACTATTTCTTACAAAATTATGTGAAAGAACTCCCCTCCTATATATCTGACTCTGCACATTTTCTAAGAGTACTGAGAGAGATCCAATGGGAACCCAATTTTGTGCTGGTCACCTGTGATGTCATCTCCCTTTATACAAACATAGAACATAGTTTGGGAGTACAAGCAATAGATTATTTTTTTAGACAAGATCCTGAGATGACTAGCACACAGAGTGAATTTCTATTACAATATATTAAATTTATTCTGAGTAACAATTATTTTAAATTTGAGAGTGGTTATTTTCTACAAATCAAGGGTACGGCTATGGGCACAAGGTTCGCACCCAGTTATGCCAACTTGTTCATGGGGGTCTTTGAAAATGAGGTCATTGACAGATCCCCATGGGGTGCGAACCTTGTGCTCTATAGACGCTACATTGATGATTTATTCTTCATATGGAAGGGGGACACAGAATTATTGGATATGTTCATTGATGATCTTAATTCTAACAGATTTGGCCTACAATTCACGTATGAATTTAGCAACCAGAGAATCAACTACCTGGATATAGAGATAGAGATAAAGAACAATGAAATAAAAACAAAGACCTTTTTTAAAAAGGTCGACTCTAATAATTACATAGACTCAGATAGCTGCCATAACACTAAAAGGAAAAAGAACATCCCAAAGGGTCAATTAATGCATGTAAGGAGGAATTGTACGGACATAGTAGATTTTGAGGAAAAATCGGAAGTGCTAATAAAAAGATTTGGGCAAAAGGGATATGATACCTATAGGATCCTAGATATAGCGAATTAAGTTAAAAAGATTGACAGAGAGGAACTGTTACGGAAAAACATAATTTATGCTTACCTGATAAATTCCTTTCTCCTGTAGTGTGGTCAGTCCACGGGTCATCATTACTTCTGGGATATTAACTCCTCCCCAACAGGAAGTGCAAGAGGATCACCCAAGCAGAGCTGCTATATAGCTCCTCCCCTCTACGTCACACCCAGTCATTCGACCAAGAACCAACGAGAAAGGAGAAGCTAAAGGGTGCAGTGGTGACTGGAGTATAATTTAAAAATTTAGACCTGCCATAAAAAACAGGGTGGGCCGTGGACTGACCACACTACAGGAGAAAGGAATTTATCAGGTAAGCATAAATTATGTTTTCTCCTGTTAAGTGTGGTCAGTCCACGGGTCATCATTACTTCTGGGATACCAATACCAAAGCAAAAGTACACGGATGACGGGAGGGACAGGCAGGATCTTTATACAGAAGGAACCACTGCCTGAAGAACCTTTCTCCCAAAAATAGCCTCCGAAGAAGCAAAAGTGTCAAATTTGTAAAATTTGGAAAAAGTATGAAGCGAAGACCAAGTTGCAGCCTTGCAAATCTGTTCAACAGAGGCCTCATTCTTAAAGGCCCAAGAGGAAGCCACAGCTCTAGTGGAATGAGCTGTAATTCTTTCAGGAGGCTGCTGTCCAGCAGTCTCATAAGCTAAACGTATTATGCTACGAAGCCAAAACGAGAGAGAGGTAGCAGAAGCTTTTTGACCTCTCCTCTGACCAGAATAAACGACAAACAGGGAAGACGTTTGTCGAAAATCCTTAGTTGCCTGTAGATAAAATTTTAGGGCACGAACTACATCCAGATTGTGCAAAAGACGTTCCTTCTTTGAAGAAGGATTGGGACACAAGGATGGAACAACAATCTCTTGATTGATATTCCTGTTAGTGACTACCTTAGGTAAGAACCCAGGTTTAGTACGCAGAACTACCTTATCCGAGTGAAAAATCAGATAAGGAGAATCACAATGTAAGGCTGATAACTCAGAGACTCTACGAGCCGAGGAAATAGCCATTAAGAACAGAACTTTCCAAGATAACAACTTTATATCAATGGAATGAAGGGGTTCAAACGGAACGCCCTGTAAAACGTTAAGAACAAGGTTTAAACTCCATGGCGGAGCAACAGTTTTAAACACAGGCTTAATCCTAGCCAAAGCCTGACAAAAAGCCTGAACGTCTGGAACTTCTGACAGACGTTTGTGTAACAGAATAGACAGAGCTGAGATCTGTCCCTTTAAGGAACTAGCGGATAAACCCTTTTCTAACCCTTCTTGTAGAAAAGACAATATCCTAGGAATCCTAACCTTACTCCAAGAGTAACCTTTGGATTCACACCAATATAGGTATTTACGCCATATTTTATGGTAAATCCTTCTGGTAACAGGTTTCCTAGCCTGTATTAAGGTATCAATTACTGACTCAGAAAATCCACGTTTTGATAAAATCAAGCGTTCAATTTCCAGGCAGTCAGCTTCAGAGAAATTAGATTTTGATGTTTGAAGGGACCCTGAATCAGAAGGTCCTGTCTCAGAGGCAGAGACCAAGGTGGACAGGATGACATGTCCACTAGATCTGCATACCAGGTCCTGCGTGGCCACGCAGGCGCTATTAGAATCACTGATGCTTTCTCCTGTTTGATCCTGGCAATCAATCGAGGAAGCATCGGGAAGGGTGGAAACACATAAGCCTTCCCGAAGGTCCAAGGTGCTGTCAAAGCATCCACCAGGGCCGCTCCCGGATCCCTGGATCTGGACCCGTAACGAGGAAGCTTGGCGTTCTGTCGAGACGCCATGAGATCTATTTCTGGTTTGCCCCAACGTCGAAGTATTTGGGCAAAGACTTCCGGATGAAGTTCCCACTCCCCCGGATGAAAAGTCTGACGACTTAGGAAATCCGCCTCCCAGTTCTCCACTCCCGGAATGTGGATTGCTGATAGGTGGCAAGAGTGAGTCTCTGCCCAGCGAATTATCTTTGATACTTCCATCATCGCTAGGGAGCTTCTTGTCCCTCCTTGATGGTTGATGTAAGCTACAGTCGTGATGTTGTCCGACTGAAACCTGATGAACCCCCGCGTTGTTAACTGGGGCCAAGCCAGAAGGGCATTGAGAACTGCTCTCAATTCCAGAATGTTTATTGGCAGGAGACTCTCCTCCTGAGTCCAAGATCCCTGAGCCTTCAGGGATTTCCAGACAGCGCCCCAACCTAGCAGGCTGGCGTCTGTTGTTACAATCGTCCAATCTGGCCTGCTGAATGGCATCCCCCTGGACAGATGTGGTCGAGAAAGCCACCATAGAAGAGAATTTCTGGTCTCTTGATCCAGATTCAGAGTAGGGGACAAATCTGAGTAATCCCCATTCCACTGACTTAGCATGCATAATTGCAGCGGTCTGAGGTGTAGGCGTGCAAAAGGTACTATGTCCATTGCCGCTACCATTAAGCCGATCACCTCCATGCATTGAGCCACTGACGGGAGTTGAATGGAATGAAGGACACGGCAAGCGTTTTGAAGTTTTGTTAACCTGTCTTCTGTCAGGTAGATCTTCATTTCTACAGAATCTATAAGAGTCCCCAAGAAGGGAACTCTTGTGAGTGGAAAGAGAGAACTCTTCTTTTCGTTTACCTTCCACCCATGCGATCTTAGAAATGCCAGTACTAACTCTGTATGAGACTTGGCAGTTTGAAAGCTTGAAGCTTGTATCAGAATGTCGTCTAGGTATGGAGCTACCGAAATTCCTCGCGGTCTTAGCACCGCCAGAAGAGCCCCCAGAACCTTTGTGAAGATTCTTGGAGCCGTAGCCAACCCGAATGGAAGAGCTACAAACTGGTAATGCCTGTCTAGGAAGGCAAACCTTAGGTACCGGTAATGATCTCTGTGAATCGGTATGTGAAGGTAAGCATCCTTTAAATCCACTGTGGTCATGTACTGACCCTTTTGGATCATGGGTAGAATTGTCCGAATAGTTTCCATTTTGAACGATGGAACTCTTAGGAATTTATTTAGGATCTTTAAATCCAAGATTGGTCTGAAGGTTCCTTCTTTCTTGGGAACCACAAACAGATTTGAGTAAAACCCCTGTCCGTGTTCCGACCGCGGAACCGGATGGATCACTCCCATTAGTAACAAATCTTGTACGCAGCGTAAAAACGCCTCCTTCTTTATTTGGCTTGTTGAAAACCTTGACAGATGGAATCTCCCCTTTGGGGGAGAGGATTTGAAGTCCAGAAGATATCCCTGAGATATGATCTCTAACGCCCAGGGATCCTGGACATCTCTTGCCCAAGCCTGGGCGAAGAGAGAAAGTCTGCCCCCCACTAGATCCGTTCCCGAATCGGGGGCCCTCAATTCATGCTGTCTTAGGGGCAGCAGCAGGTTTTCTGGCCTGCTTGCCCTTGTTCCAGGACTGGTTAGGTCTCCAGCCTTGTCTGTAACGAGCAACAGCTCCTTCCTGTTTTGGTGCAGAGGAAGTTGATGCTGCTCCTGCCTTGAAATTACGAAAGGAACGAAAATTAGACTGTCTAGCCCTAGGTTTGGCTCTGTCTTGAGGCAGGGCATGGCCTTTACCTCCTGTAATGTCAGCGATAATTTCTTTCAAACCGGGCCCGAATAAGGTCTGCCCTTTGAAAGGTATGTTAAGTAACTTAGATTTAGAAGTAACGTCAGCTGACCAGGATTTTAGCCACAGTTCTCTGCGTGCCTGAATGGCGAATCCGGAATTCTTAGCCGTAAGTTTAGTTAAATGTACTACGGCATCTGAAACAAATGAGTTAGCTAGCTTAAGTGTTTTAAGCCTGTTTGAAATCTCTTCGATAGTAATTGAGTCAAGAGTCTCTTCCAGGGACTCGGACCAAAAAGCGGCCGCAGCCGTGACAGACGCAATACATGCAAGGGGTTGCAATATAAAACCTTGTTGAACAAACATTTTCTTAAGGTAACCCTCTAATTTTGTATCCATTGGATCTGAAAAGGCACAGCTATCCTCCACCGGGATAGTGGTACGCTTAGCCAGAGTAGAAACCGCTCCCTCCACCTTAGGGATCGTCTGCCATAAGTCCCGTGTGGTGGCGTCTATTGGGAACATTTTTCTAAATACAGGAGGGGGGGAAAAGGGTACACCGGGCCTATCCCACTCCTTAGTAATTATCTCTGTAAGCCTCTTAGGTATAGGAAATACGTCAGTACTCGCCGGTACCGCATAGTATCTATCCAGCCTACATAATTTCTCTGGAATTGCAACGGTGTTACAATCATTCAGAGCCGCTAATACCTCCCCTAGTAGAACGCGGAGGTTTTCAAGCTTAAACTTAAAATTAGAAATGTCTGAGTCCACTCTATTGGGATCAGAACCGTCACCTGCAGATTGAAGCTCTCCGTCCTCATGTTCCGCATACTGTGACCCAGTATCTGACATGGCCCTAGTATTATCAGCGCACTCTGTTCTCACCCCAGAGTGGTCACGCTTCCCTCTAAGTTCGGGTAATTTAGACAAAACTTCAGTCATAACATTAGCCATGTCCTGCAATGTGATTTGTAATGGCCGCCCTGAAGTACTCGGCGTTACCATATCACGCACCTCCCGAGCGGGAGATGCAGGTACTGACACATGAGGCAAGTTAGTCGGCATAACTTTCCCCTCGTTGTTTGGTGAATGATGTTCAATTTGTACAGATTGACTTTTATTTAAAGTAGCATCAATGCAATTAGTACATAAATTTCTATTGGGCTCCACTTTGGCTTTAGCACATATAGCACAGAGATATTCCTCTGAGTCAGACATGTTAAACACACTAGCAATTAAACCAGCAACTTGGAAATACTTTTCAATTTAATTTTCAATAGTATGAAAAAAACGTACTGTGCCTTTAAGAAGCACAGAAGTTATGACAGTTGAGAAACAATAAAACGGATAAACTATAAAATCAAATTCTTTCCGGTAAAAATACAAATTTAGCAAAGGATTGCCCCCATTAGCAATGGATAACTAACCCTTAAATAGCAGAAAAAATGTACAGAATATAACGTTTTTTATCACAGTCAAAGCACTATCTCACAGGTCTGCTGTGAGTGATTACCTCCCTCAAAATAACTTTTGAAGACCCTTGAGCTCTGTAGAGACGAACCGGATCATGCAGGGAAGAAAAACAGACTTGTGACTGAATTCCTGATGCGTAGTAAAAGCGCCAAATTAAGCCCCTCCCCCTCACACACAACAGTGAGGGAGATCAGTAAACTGTCATAAATTAAATAAAATGCCCGCCAAGTGGATAATTAGTGCCCAACACAATTTTTCACCCAGTACCTCAGAAAATTAAACGATTTAACATGCCAGCAAAACGTTTAACCTCAAATAAATAAATTGTCACAGAAACCTACTGCTAGCCGTTCTCACTGCAATATAGGCTAAGGTTTTATTCATACAGTATCATTCCAGTGAAGTGCCATTCCCCAGAATACTGAAGTGAAAATATACATACATGACAGCCTGATACCAGTTGCTACTACTGCATTTAAGGCTGAACTTACTTTATATAGGTATTTGCAGTATTTTCTAGTCAATTCCATTCTCAGAAAATAATAAGCTGCTACATACCTCTTTGCAGGTGAACCTGCCCGCTGTCCCCTGATCTGAAGTATACCTCACCCCTCAGATGGCCGAGAACAGCAACATGATCTCAACTACTCCGGTTAAAATCATATAGAAACTCAGGTAGATTCTTCTTCAAATTCTCCCTGAGAATGAACAACACACTCCGGTGCTGTTTTAAAATAACAAACTTTTGATTGAAGTCATAAAAACTAAGTAAAATCACCACAGTCCTCTCACACATCCTATCTATTAGTTGGGTGCAAGAGAATGACTGGGTGTGACGTAGAGGGGAGGAGCTATATAGCAGCTCTGCTTGGGTGATCCTCTTGCACTTCCTGTTGGGGAGGAGTTAATATCCCAGAAGTAATGATGACCCGTGGACTGACCACACTTAACAGGAGAAAAAGTAAAACCACCTAAGGGAGAGTTAAAAGAGACACTTGATATACCATTGATTACAACTTATTCTGTTCACGATAAACAATTCCAAAAAATAGTCAAAAAACATTGGCATCTTTTATTGAAAGACCCACTAATAGGGCCTAATTTAGGAAGAAACCCCAAATTCATTTATAGAAAGGCAAGGAACTTAAAAACATAATTTATGCTTACCTGATAAATTTATTTCTCTTGTAGTGTATCCAGTCCACGGATCATCCATTACTTGTGGGATATTCTCCTTCCCAACAGGAAGTTGCAAGAGGATCACCCACAGCAGAGCTGCTATATAGCTCCTCCCCTCACTGCCATATCCAGTCATTCGACCGAAACAAGACGAGAAAGGAGAAACCATAGGGTGCAGTGGTGACTGTAGTTTAATTAAATTTTAGACCTGCCTTAAAAGGACAGGGCGGGCCGTGGACTGGATACACTACAAGAGAAATAAATTTATCAGGTAAGCATAAATTAAGTTTTCTCTTGTGTATCCAGTCCACGGATCATCCATTACTTGTGGGATACCAATACCAAAGCTAAAGTACACGGATGATGGGAGGGACAAGGCAGGAACTTAAACAGAAGGAACCACTGCCTGTAGAACCTTTCTCCCAAAAACAGCCTCCGAAGAAGCAAAAGTGTCAAATTTGTAAAATTTTGAAAAGGTGTGAAGCGAAGACCAAGTCGCAGCCTTGCAAATCTGTTCAACAGAGGCCTCATTTTTAAAGGCCCAGGTGGAAGCCACAGCTATAGTAGAATGAGCTGTAATCCTTTCAGGGGGCTGCTGTCCAGCAGTCTCATAGGCTAAGCGTATTATGCTCCGAAGCCAAAAGGAGAGAGAGGTTGTCGAAGCTTTTTGACCTCTCCTCTGTCCAGAGTAAACGACAAACAGGGCAGATGTTTGACGAAAATCTTTAGTAGCCTGTAAGTAAAACTTCAAGGCACGGACTACGTCCAGATTATGCAAAAGACGTTCCTCCTGTGAAGAAGGATTAGGACACAATGATGGAACAACAATCTCTTGATTGATATTCCTGTTAGAAACCACCTTAGGTAAAAACCCAGGTTTGGTACGCAGAACTACCTTGTCTGAATGAAAAATCAGATAAGGAGAATCACAATGTAAGGCAGATAACTCAGAGACTCTTCGAGCCGAGGAAATAGCCATCAAAAACAGAAGTTTCCAAGATAAAAGTTTAATATCAATGGAATGAAGGGGTTCAAACGGAACTCCCTGGAGAACTTTAAGACCCAAGTTTAAGCTCCACGGGGGAGCAACAGTTTTAAACACAGGCTTAATCCTAACCAAAGCCTGACAAAATGCCTGGACGTCTGGAACTTCTGCCAGACGCTTGTGCAAAAGAATAGACAGAGCAGAGATCTGTCCTTTTAAAGAACTAGTTGATAAGCCTTTGTCCAAACCCTCTTGGAGAAAGGACAATATCCTATTAATCCTAATCTTACTCCATGAGTAACTCTTGGATTCACACCAATAAAGATATTTACGCCATATCTTATGGTAGATTTTCCTGGTGACAGGCTTCCGAGCCTGTATTAAGGTATCAATTACTGACTCGGAGAAGCCACGCCTTGATAGATTTAAGCGTTCAATCTCCATGCAGTCAGTCTCAGAGAAATTAGATTTGGATGATTGAAAGGACCTTGTATTAGAAGGTCCTGCCTCAGAGGCAGAGTCCATGGTGGAAGAGATGACATGTCCACTAGGTATGCATACCAGGTCCTGCGTGGCCACGCAGGCGCTATCAGAATCACCGATGCTCTCTCCTGTTTGATTTTGGCAATCAGTCGAGGGAGCAGAGGAAACGGTGGAAACACATAGGCCAGGTTGAAGAACCAAGGAGCTGCTAGAGCATCTATCAGCGTTGCTCCCGGGTCCCTGGACCTGGATCCGTAACAAGGAAGCTTGGCGTTCTGGCGAGACGCCATGAGATCCAGTTCTGGTTTGCCCCAACAATGGACCAGTTGAGCAAACACCTCCAGATGGAGTTCCCACTCCCCCGGATGAAAAGTCTGACGACTTAGAAAATCCGCCTCCCAGTTCTCTACGCCTGGGATGTGGATCGCTGACAGGTGGCAAGAGTGAGTGCCCAGCGAATTATCTTTGAGACTTCTAACATCGCTAGGGAACTCCTGGTTCCCCCTTGATGGTTGATGTAAGCCACAGTCGTGATGTTGTCCGACTGAAATCTGATGAACCTCAGTGTTGCTAACTGAGGCCAAGCTAGAAGAGCATTGAATATTGCACTTAACTCCAGAATATTTATTGGGAGGAGTTTCTCCTCCTGAGTCCACGATCCCTGAGCCTTCAGGGAGTTCCAGACTGCGCCCCAACCTAGAAGGCTGGCATCTGTTGTTACAATCGTCCAATCTGGCCTGCGAAAAGTCATACCCTTGGACAGATGGACCCGAGATAGCCACCAGAGAAGAGAATCTCTGGTCTCTTGATCCAGATTTAGTAGAGGGGACAAATCTGAGTAATCCCCATTCCACTGACTTAGCATGCATAATTGCAGCGATCTGAGATGCAGGCGCGCAAATGGCACTATGTCCATTGCCGCTACCATTAAGCCGATTACTTCCATGCACTGAGCTACTGATGGGCATGGAATGGAATGAAGGACACGGCAAGCATTTAGAAGTTTTGATAACCTGGACTCCGTCAGGTAAATTTTCATCTCTACAGAATCTATAAGAGTCCCTAGGAAGGAGACTCTTGTGAGTGGTGATAGAGAACTCTTTTCCACGTTCACTTTCCACCCATGCGACCTCAGAAATGCCAGAACTATCTCTGTATGAGACTTGGCAATTTGAAAGCTTGACGCCTGTATCAGGATGTCGTCTAGATACAGAGCCACCGCTATGCCTCGCGGTCTTAGAACCGCCAGAAGTGAGCCCAGAACCTTTGTAAAAATTCTCGGGGCAGTGGCCAACCCGAAGGGAAGAGCTACAAATTGGTAATGCCTGTCTAGAAAGGCAAACCTTAGGAACCGATGATCTTTGTGAATCGGTATGTGAAGGTAGGCATCCTTTAAGTCCACTGTGGTCATGTACTGACCCTCTTGGATCATGGGTAGGATGGTCCGAATAGTTTCCATTTTGAATGATGGAACTCTGAGGAATTTGTTTAAGATCTTTAGATCCAAGATTGGTCTGAAGGTTCCCTCTTTCTTGGGAACCACAAACAGATTTGAATAAAAATCCCTGTCTTGTTCCGTCCGCGGAACTGGATGGATCACTCCCATTACTAGGAGGTCTTGCACACAGCTTAGGAATGCCTCTTTCTTTATCTGGTTTGCTGATAACCTTGAAAGATGAAATCTCCCTTGTGGAGGAGAAGCTTTGAAGTCCAGAAGATATCCCTGAGATATGATCTCCAACGCCCAGGGATCCTGAACATCTTTTGCCCATGCCTGGGCGAAGAGAGAAAGTCTGCCCCCCACTAGATCCGTTTCCGGATAGGGGTCCGTTCCTTCATGCTGTCTTGGGGGCAGCAGCAGGCTTTCTGGCCTGCTTGCCCTTGTTCCAGGACTGGTTAGGTTTCCAGGCCTGTCTGGAATGAGCAACAGTTCCCTCTTGTTTTGAAGCGGAGGAAGTTGATGCTGCTCCTGCCTTGAAATTTCGAAAGGCACGAAAATTAGACTGTTTGGCCTTTGATTTGGCCCTGTCCTGAGGAAGGGTATGACCCTTGCCTCCAGTAATGTCAGCAATAATTTCCTTCAAGCCAGGCCCGAATAAGGTCTGCCCCTTGAAAGGAATATTGAGTAATTTAGACTTTGAAGTCACGTCAGCTGACCAGGATTTAAGCCATAGCGCCCTACGCGCCTGGATGGCGAATCCGGAATTCTTAGCCGTTAGTTTAGTCAAATGAACAATGGCATCAGAAACAAATGAGTTAGCTAGCTTAAGCGTTCTAAGCTCCATTACATTCAATGGAGCTGTCTGGATGGCCTCTTCCAGGGCCTCAAACCAGAATGCCGCTGCAGCAGTGACAGGCGCAATGCATGCAAGGGGCTGTAAAATAAAACCATGTTGAATTAACATTTTCTTAAGGTAACCCTCCAATTTTTTATCCATTGGATCTGAAAAAGCACAACTGTCCTCAAACGGGATAGTGGTACGCTTTGCTAAAGTAGAAACTGCTCCCTCCACCTTAGGGACCGTCTGCCATAAGTCCCGTGTAGTGGCGTCTATTGTTAACATTTTTCTAAATATAGGAGGTGGGGAAAAGGGCACACCGGGTCTATCCCACTCCTTGCTAATAATTTCTGTAAGCCTTTTAGGTATAGGAAAAACGTCAGTACACACCGGCACCGCATAGTATCTATCCAGCCTACACAATTTCTCTGGAATTGCAACTGTGTTACAGTCATTCAGAGCAGCCAATACCTCCCCAAGCAATACACGGAGGTTCTCAAGCTTAAATTTAAAATTAGAAATCTCTGAATCAGGTTTCCCCGAGTCAGAGATGTCACCCACAGACTGAAGCTCTCCGTCCTCATGTTCTGCATACTGTGACGCAGTATCAGACATGGCTCTAACAGCATTTGCGCGCTCTGTATCTCTCCTAACCCCAGAGCTATCGCGCTTGCCTCTTAATTCAGGCAATCTAGATAATACCTCTGACAGGGTATTATTCATGATTGCAGCCATGTCCTGCAAGGTAATCGCTATGGGCGTCCCTGATGTAATTGGCGCCATATTAGCGTGCGTCCCCTGAGCGGGAGGCGAAGGGTCTGACACGTGGGGAGAGTTAGTCGGCATAACTTCCCCCTCGACAGAACCCTCTGGTGATAATTCTTTTATAGATAAAGACTGATCTTTACTGTTTAAGGTGAAATCAATACATTTAGTACACATTCTCCTATGGGGCTCCACCATGGCTTTCAAACATAATGAACAAGTAGGTTCCTCTGTGTCAGACATGTTTAAACAGACTAGCAATGAGACTAGCAAGCTTGGAAAACACTTTAAAACAAGTTTACAAGCAATATAAAAAACATTACTGCGCCTTTAAGAAACACAAATTTTCCCAAATTTTGAAATAACAGTGAAAAAATGCAGTTACACTAACTAAATTTTTACAGTGTATGTAATAATTTATCAGAGCATTGCACCCACTTGCAAATGGATGATTAACCCCTTAATACCAAAAACGGAATAACAAATGACAAAAACGTTTTTTAAACAGTCACAACAACTGCCACAGCTCTACTGTGGCTTTTTACCTCCATCAATACGACTTTTGAAGCCTTTTGAGCCCTTCAGAGAAGTCCTGGATCATGCAGGAAGAAGCTGGATGTCTGTGTCTGTAATTTTTGCTGTGCAAAAAAAACGCCAAAATAGGCCCCTCCCACTCATATTACAACAGTGGGAAGCCTCAGGGAACTGTTTCTAGGCAAAATTCAAGCCAGCCATGTGGAAAAAAACTAGGCCCCAATACGTTTTATCACCAAACATATGTAAAAACCTATTAAACATGCCAGCAAACGTTTTAAAATACACTTTTATAAGAGTATGTATCTCTATTAATAAGCCTGATACCAGTCGCTATCACTGCATTTAAGGCTTTACTTACATTACTTCGGTATCAGCAGCATTTTCTAGCAAATTCAATCCCTAGAAAAATATTTTAACTGCACATACCTTATTACAGGAAAACCTGCACGCTATTCCCCCTCTGAAGTTACCTCACTCCTCAGAATATGTGAGAACAGCAAAGGATCTTAGTTACTTCTGCTAAGATCATAGAAAACACAGGCAGAATCTTCTTCTAAATACTGCCTGAGATAAACAGTACACTCCGGTACCATTTAAAAATAAACTTTTGATTGAAGAAATAAACAAAGTATAAAACACCACAGTCCTCTTACGACCACCATGTTAGTTCAGAGTTGCAAGAGAATGACTGGATATGGCAGTGAGGGGAGGAGCTATATAGCAGCTCTGCTGTGGGTGATCATCTTGCAACTTCCTGTTGGGAAGGAGAATATCCCACAAGTAATGGATGATCCGTGGACTGGATACACTTAACAAGAGAAATCAATATTAGCCCCAAGCGAATTCAGAGGTGGGAGTAAAATGTGCAATAGAGGGTATAAAACTCTAGAGGGAGAAAAAATTGAGGGTTTCTTTCCTTGCCACCAATGTAAGTCCTGTAAACACAGTACAAAATTAAAACAGATTAAGTCTGAGAAAGATGGGAGACTTACTAAGATAACAGACATTATAAGATGTACCGATATGAATATTATTTATATGTTAAAATGCAATTGTAACTTAAGATACTCCGGCCAGACAGGACGGAAATTAAAAGACCGTATACGCGAACATCTTCTAGCCATAGAACATCAGAGAGAAGATACTATTTTGTATAAACACTTTAAAGAGGTCCATAAGGGTAATACAGAAGCTCTAAGATTCTGGGGAGTTAAGAAAGTAGTGCAGGATGGGAGAAGAGGCAATATTGGTAAGAAATTGCTAAAACATGAAGCAGAATTCATCTTTCACTTTGGTACGCTCCACCCTAAAGGATTAAATAGTGAAATGGATCTAAATTCCCTCATATAAGCTGGGTGATCCATTGTTATCAAATTGAACCTGATAGTATATAAAATTAATTCAGTCTATTGTTGTATTGTAGATGGTCTAGTGGTTATGAGCATCACAGTATTTTTTCAAAAGTCCACGAGTTCGATTTAAGTCAACCTTAGTATGTGTGTATATATAATTTTTGTTTATTTTTTATTCACACCTAAATAGTCCAATACCTTTGGGACCTAATTGGTACTATCAAACCATTAATTTATAAAAAGATAGTTGGTAATTCTTCTATAAAAAATGAACAGTATATGGTTGAGAAAATGAAAAATAGTATATGATGTTTAAATTTCAAGAGCCCAACCCTTAAATGATTGAAATAGAATCAGAAATGAGAAAACAGCAGCTTGCCTAAAGGTTAGGGAAAAGACCTCACATACAAAAGTCCTGGGGATCAAATCCAATCAGTTGGTAAGAAAAATGCACAATAGTAATTTTTTTAACTTTGTACTAGGGCAATAACAGGCTAAGTATCAGCGATGTACATCTAATACACATGATGACCATTATAGTATAATGGTTAAAAGTCAGGCTCCCAATGCAAAGGCTGTGCGTTCGAATCCAAGCCTAGCTTTTTATTTACCATGCTCGTTTTTTACAAATAGTTTTTATTATTTTTGTTTATTGATTATCTTTTTTCTCATACATATTTTTCAGCACTGTTAGGAGACATAAGGCAATTAGCTGTTGGGAAGATAGATTAGGAATGATATATTTTGAATTAAGACGACATTATGATTGTAATAGTAGTGTATTGGCATGAAGATTATTCTAACAGTAACCATTATAGTATATATTTTAAAGAATGTAAAACCAGTTGAATATTAGATTATCAGTAATTTAGGAAGTACTGAATACATATTAAATAAGGCACAAAATTAAATATAATTGATGAACTGAAGGACAACTATAGGGTTAATTGAGAAACCCTTTAAAAGAATGATCACAGCTGGAGGAAGGTATCTTGACAAAGGCTCCCTGGTGAGCTGAAACACGTAGACCATACCAGTATCAGGCTTGTTTGGAGAGAGACAGACATTATTTGCTCCCAGGACCGCCACGCCAGAACCCAGTGGATTGATTGAAGTACTGAGCGAACGGTAGGAGCATAAAACAAAGGAGGATTTGAAGTGTGCACACTTAGAAGAATTGGAGTTTCCTAAAGTTTACTATCAACGAAATAGGAATATCCGGTGGAATCCAGGTGAGGGGATTGAAAAAAGACCGCCCTTATCACCCGAACACCGGGTAAGTGAAACCTGTCAAATGACTAACCGCCTGTGAAATTGGAGAGATCCTCACTTATGAATGATAAGCCAATTAGTTTTAAGATTTGTTCCTACATACAAAGGACATTGTCGACTAACTACAAGTTATTTCAAGCAAATACTTATCTGTATGAACATTGTGCTAAATAGACTGTGCATAATCTTAAGGATAAGAACTATCGCTCATTATAGAGCCGTAAAGGCAGTCTGATACAGATCATATTCAACCCGGTTCTTAGATTAACATTACATTGTATAACTTGTTGACGTGCCAAGTAATCTGTTTAGATAATGTTGTATTTTTAGCATAGATTATTGAGGTCGAACATAGCCTTTAATTGGTTTTAAACCCAGAGTGGTTTTGACACCGGTGTAATAGCGAGTCTTTTATCATCTTAACATAGAAAAGTGGTGAATTGATTGAAAGAGTGATTTTTGATGTTTAAATAAAAATTTTTTATATATAATACAAGCCTACAGCTGATTGCCTTATCACTATTATCGACTAATTCTCAATTTTTTATATATACTATTTTTTAATCATATGTTCATTTATTTATTTTGTATACACTATATTTAGTAATTCCAACCAGACAGCCTTGGGCGCCACCTCCAACCCCTGTTAAATTTTGGATATCCCTAGATTTAATTGCACAAGTTGTGAGAAGTGCAATTAGGAGGGTGGCTTATCTGGTCTAGCTTAATATCAGTTTACACACACTTTGTATCTTAAGATGGACTTGAGTGCAGTAAGCAGGCAGTAAACTCGTCAACGCTGATTGCTTGTGGAGCTGTTAATATGAGTCGGGATGGTTTTGCAGAAAGACTCTCCCTGCATCTCCGGACTCTAACTTTCATCCAGGCCCTCACTGAGAGGCTCACAGGACTACTTAAAACTCCAGTCCCATTCCGAAGAGTACTACCCTCCGTAAGACTACTTTGGCACTTCTCTATTATCCTCCTGTGACGAAAGGCAAAGAATGACTGGGGGATGAGGGGAGTGGGGAGGTATTTAAGCCTTTAGCTGGGGTGTCTTTGCCTCCTCCTGGTGGCCAGGTTCTTAATTCCCAAAAGTAATGAATGAAGCCATGGACTCTCCTCCCCTTTAGATGGAAAGGAAGATTAGCAAGTAGTGTGTCTGTGCTACCGGTGAGCACTTAAGCCCAGAAACCCAAAGCAAATAGAAAGATTTTTTGCGCAGATGAGAAAAATAAGCTGTGTACGACACTGGAGTAATTTCTGGGAGTGCTAAATTCAACCTACCTTAATTTTAAGAGACAGTAACCTCATTTGAACAGAAATTTAAAAAAGGGTCAAAAAGTGCTAATATAAAAGGTGTATGGTACATGGTGTATAAAATATACGTCCTCAGACTATGTAAAACGTTTATGTCACGGATACTGGGCTGCAAGGGTTAAACCCATACCCCCTACAACCTCACCCCTGTTGCTGCTTAGCAGTTTTGAGCTCCTCAGAGCAACCGCAATTCGCCAGACCATCGATTCCTGGTTGTTTTGTATATGGACTGTTGTCTTGGAGGAACTGGTCACGGACCGCCACTTTTCCTTTCGGCTGGCAGGGCCCCTGGAACTACCGGTCGGCCGTATCCTCCAGGATTACCGGTGCCCTTTGACCCAGGTCGCTCCAGTGGCCCTTTGTCCCAGAGCTCCGCTCTTCTGGGGTTTGCTGCCTCTCAGGGTGACCCAGAGGTGGGTTGATTGCCGGAAGGGAGCTACCTTGGGAACCGGGGTTTCGGATTCCCCCTATAACCCCTATTCTCCCTGGACTTCCAGGTGAACGTTTTAAAAACAGCATAACTCTGGTCCCCAGCCACGGTTCACGTCACTTTTTGGAAGTGCCGCCGCTCCCCCGAGATCACCGCGAAAACCGCCACCCCTGGGCACTGGTAATCTGTGGGACCATGGCTGCTATGGCCGGCGCCAGCCTGTCTGGAGGGGCGGGAAAACTGTGGCATTGTCTCCGGTTTTTATCAAGATGAGTGTGTGTATAAAAGATGTGTGTTTGTCACAATAAAGGCAGTTCTATTTTCACCTGAATGCTAGTCTGTCTAGTCATTTAGGTGGGCTCCTGCTACAATCACTTACCTAGGCTACATAGCCGCTTGTTCCAGGGAGAGGAAGGATCCCCTTTGGCGGAGCTACCCAGTCACATTGGCTGGCAGCGGTGGGATGCTTCAAATTTCCTGGGACATTCAAACCACCAGCTAGAAGGAATATTGAATGGAGACTCAAGGAAAGACTGCGGGGACCAGGAGCAGAACTACCCCCACCAGAGAAATGTTGGGAGAGGACCAGGCGGCCGGTGGTCGGTTGATGACCAGGGCAATGAGCCATCCATTACAGCGCCAAGTTCAGCACCAAGTACAGTATCCACCATGGGGACATCCATGTTGGATATACAGCGGGAAGTACAGTGGCGGTTGGCGCTGTATGACACCCGAGGAGGTCATCACCAAGATAGTCTCGGAGGTTACCCAGCTCAAGTTAGCAGAAATCCACCAGTACATAGGAGGGGCTCCATCTGCTCATGGAGTGCCGGCTCCCAGACCACCCAAGCTACCCCATGGGGCCTTCCGAGCATATAGGGAAGAGGAGGAGGATATTGACGGTTATCTTCAAGTCTTTGAGACCCAATGTGAACTGCAGGGGGTAGCCTATGCCAATAGACGGTCTGTCCTGATCGGTAAATTGTCAGGGCGTGCTTTGGCCGCTTTCCACGCTACCTCTTCGGAGGACCAAAGGGACTATAACAAAGTAAAAGTCTGTATACTTGCCTGATATGGGCTCACGCCGGAGGCCCACCGGCAGAAATTCCGGGCACTAAGGAAGCAGGGCGGACAGCCTTTCACAGAATGGACCCACCAATTCACCCGGTCAATGACTTCCTGGCTAGCAGGCTGCAAGGCCACTACTGGAGCCGAAGTTGCACAGCTTTTTCTACTGGAGCATTTCTATAACCATGTTCCAGTTGAGATTAAAGAATGGGTCCATGACCGTCGGCCTACCACAGCAGACCAGGCGGCCGTCCTGGCAGATCAGTACGCAGATGCCCGCCGCCAAGTTCGCCATGCCCCGCAATCGACTCCCCGCACAGCTTCGGTTGTAGTCCGACCCCTGGCGGCTACCAATAAGCCCCGGGACGTCCGGCCTTTGTCCCTTCGGCCGGAGTCAGGGACTCATGGGGATGTTTCTCCGGTGGGCACCCCGGGCACTTCAGGCAGGAATACCCGAGACGGCCCCGACAGCAGCCGGCAACCCAGCCAAGACACCCCCAGCCAACAGCTTGGGTGAGCACTCCAGCCCTAACCTAACCAGCCGCTTCCCACTACGCTTATACACCGGCATCGGCTGACTACCCTGAATGGGCTGAAGAGGAGGTTGGCACTCTACAAGAAGCCCACTTTGTGTCCACAGACAACCGTCAGCACCACTGCCAGACCGTTTGGGTCAATGGAAAAGCGGCCCAGGGATTACGGGACACCGGATCCACCATCACCCTGATCCAGCCTCATCTGGCCTCCGCTTCTACCACTACTGGAAGAACTCTTGCTGTTCGAGTGGCCACTGTGCGAATCCCTATTGCATGTGTCCATCTGGCTTGGGGCACTGGAGCCCGTACTTTGGACGTGGGCATTATGCCAGATCTTCCCGCCGATGTTTTACTAGGAAACAACCTTGTCCTACTTGTTTCCACCTTTTTGGGGGATACTCCCCTGGACACCTGCCCAGTGACCACCCCTGCAGGCAAGCTCAGCGTCAAGCCAACACACCGCAGCTGGGGACCCAGGTAAGACCCCCCACCCCGACTCCTCTCATTCCCCAACGCCCAACCCCGGTCCATGCCCTCCTCCCCGACCAACTATCCTGGGCCTCTCCCTCTGAATTTGCCCAAGAGACCCTAAGCGACCCGACCCTTGCCCCCTTCCGACACAGAGTAGGGACTCCCGACGGTTCCGATGGGAAAACGGCCTGTTGTATCGGGTCTCCCGGAGGAAGAAAAGGCTAGTGCCCAAACGCCAGCTGGTGGTACCGACACGATATTGGTCCGACCTGCTGCGAATAGGACTCGATATCCCCTTGGCCGGGCATTTAGGCAACTCCCGAACACACCACCGCCTTACTCAGGCCCAGAATCACAAGAGAAGTTAAGGAATATTGTAAGACCTGCGTGGTGTGTCAGAAAGTAGGGAAGACTGGGGACCATACGAAAGCCCCCCTTAACCCTCTCCCCGTTATTGACGAACCCTTTAGCAGAATCGCTGTGGATATAGTAGGGCCCCTACCTCAACCCAGTCCCTCCGGGAAAAATTACATACTCAAGGTAGTAGACTATGCCACTGGGTATCGAGAGGCAATACCTCTGACGAATATCCAGGCGGAGACGGTGGCAAGTGCTTTGCTCCGGGTATTCACCAGGGTAGGCTTTCCCCAAGAAATGGTCTCTGACCAGGGGATCCAGTTTACAGCGGAGGTCACCCAAAAGTTATGGGAACTGTGTGGGATAAAACCCCTGTACAGTGCCCCCTATCACCCCCAGACCAATGGGCTTTGTGAACGGTTTAACGGGACACTGAAGCAATTGCTTCGGATGTTCTCGGCTACTCACAAAGACTGGGAAAAATTCCTGCCGCACCTCCTATTTGCCTACAGAGAGGTGCCCCAGGAATCCACCGGTTTTTCACCCTTTGAGCTGCTGTATGGCCGGAAAATAAGGGGGCCGCTAGACTTGTTGCTAGCCCACTGGGAGGGGTCAGCAGGGGAGGAAGGACCCTCCGTTGTGGAGTACGTCCTGAAGTTCAGGGATCGCCTGAAGGACTTCACTGCCATGGTGCGGGAGAACCTGCAGGGCGCCCAAAGGAGACAGAAACGGTGGTACGACCGTAATGCTCGTAGCCAAATTCTCACAGTAGGGCAGAGGGTTCTTGCCTTGAAGCCTGTCAAAACGTACAAGTTACAGGCTTCCTGGCAAGGGCCCTACCGGGTGGTGGAACAGTTGAATAACACCAGGTACCTTGTAGCAAAATGCTCAGATGACCGGGTCCAACTGACCTTTCATGTGAACATGCTCAAGGAGTATGTAGAAAGACCCCAAGATGTAGCCACTATCTGTGCTCCAGCGGTGGAAGACTCGGAGAGCCTTCCCATGCCAGAGCTCCCCGGGCCGGATGAGACCCCTCAAGGAGTAGCCAACCTAATCCTGGATTAGAGGTTAGCGGCTGGACAGAGACAGCAGGTCCGGCATTTACTAGAGGACTGCCAGATGTTCTCCAATGTCCCTGGGTGCGCCACAGTGACTGTGCACCAAGTGGAAACCCCGGGACAAGCTCCCCTGAGACAGGCAGCTTACAGAGTACCTGAAGCTGTCAGAGACGGTATGCACCGGGAGCTCCGAGGAATGTTGGACCTCGGTGTTGTTGAACCGTCCAACAGTCCCTGGAACTCCCCGGTGGTGCTGGTCCTCAAGAAAGATGGTACTACCCAGTTCTGCATTGACTACCGTAAGCTCAATGACAGAACCACAACCGACGTCTACCCCATGCCCCGTGTTGATGACCTCTTAGATAGAATTGACAGGGGTGGATCGCCTGCTGGATGGCCTCCAAGACTATGCCTATGCCTACTTGGACGACATTGCCATCTTTAGTGACACCTGGGAGGATCACTTGATCCACCTGGGCATCGTTCTAGATCGCCTGAGAACCGCCGGGCTGACCCTGAGACCCGACAAATGCATCATATGCCGCTCAGAATTCCAGTACCTGGGCCACTGAGTAGGCTGTGGGCAGCAGCGGCCGGAGCCCGCCAAGGTTGAGGCAGTGGCAAACTGGCCCACCCCTCGAACTAAGACCCAGGTCTTAGCCTTCCTAGGAACCGACGGCTATTACCGAAGGTTTGTCCCCAAATTATAGCACCCTCGCCAAACCCTGGACCGACCTGACTCGTAAAAGACTGCCCCGACAGGTACTGTGGTCCCCAGAATGTGAAAATGCCTTTCAGAGCTTCAAGTCTGCCTTGATCTCTGCCCCCGTCCTGGCCGTGCCTAACACCACCAAACGTTTTTGTGTCCACACAGATGCCTCCATGTTTGGGTTGGGAGCAGTACTAAGCCATCAGTAGGAAGCTGCTGCCCAGGGAGGTAGGCTACGTGGCGGTGGAGAAGGAATGCCTGGCACTGGTATGGGCCCTCAAGAAATTACAACCGTACCTATATGGAAGGCACTTCACTGTCCTCACCGATCACAACCCCCTGGTGTGGCTTAACCGAGTGTCGGGAGATAATGGCCGTCTACTAGGATGGAGTTTAGCCCTGCAGCCCTTTAACTTTGACGTTCAGTATAGGCCGGGAAAGAGCAATGGGAATGCCGATGGACTTTCCCTCAGACTGAAATAGAATTCTCCTCGGACAGCCCCCAGTAGACCCGTGGGGATCTAGCCGGGTCTGCCGAACTGGAAGGGGGGAGTTTTCACGGATACTGTGCTGCAAGGGTTAAACACATACACCCTACAACCTCACCCCTGTTGCTGCTTAGCGGTTTTGGGCTCCTCAGAGCAACCTCAATTCCCCAGACCATCTATTCCTGGTTGTTTTGTATATGGACTATCGTCTTGGAGGAGATGGTCACGGACTGCCACTTTCCCCTTCGGCTAGCCGGGCTCCTGGAACTACTGGTCGGCCGCATCCTCCAGGATTAGCGGTGCCCTTTGACCCAGGTCGCTCCAGTGGCCCTTTGTCCCAGAGCTCCGCTCTTCTGGGGTTTGCTGCCTCTCAGGGTGACCCAGAG
The DNA here is from genome assembly GCF_027579735.1 of Bombina bombina. Classification (NCBI taxonomy): domain Eukaryota; kingdom Metazoa; phylum Chordata; class Amphibia; order Anura; family Bombinatoridae; genus Bombina; species Bombina bombina. The sequence goes on along the minus strand of NC_069501.1, from coordinate 650,742,912 downwards.
GTTAGGTGATTGCTGGAAGGGAGCTCCCTTGGGAACCGGGGGTTCTGATTCCCCCTATAACCCCTATTCTCCCTGGACTTCCAGGTGAACGTTTTAAAAACAGCATAACTCCGGATCACATCGCTTTTTGGACTGTAGATTCTGGGGATCGAGAGCTTTAAAATGACACCCTGGAAGTGCCGCCGCTCCCCCGAGATCACCCCGAAAACCGCCACCCCTGGGCACTGGGAATCTGTGGGACCATGGCTGCTATGGCCGGCGCCAGCCTGTCTGGAGAGGCGGGAAAACTGTGGCATTGTCTCCGGTTTTTATCAAGATGAGTGTGTGTATAAAAGATGTGTGTTTGTCACAATAAAGGCAGTTCTATTTTCACCTGAATGCTAGTCTGTCTAGTCATTTAGGTGGGCTCCTGCTACAGTTACTTTCCTAGGCTACATAGCCGCTTGTTCCAGGGAGAGAAAGGATCCCCTTTGGTGGAGCTACCCTGTCGGGGTAGCCGGGGTATCAGTCACAGTGTACATGTCCATACTAATAGACGGTGGTCTATGAAGGTGCAAATTAACTTACAGCACCTTTGTCTACTATACTAACCTCAGGTGCAGCAACTTGCCTCCATTAGAGGAGCAGTGAAAGCACATGCCAAGGATCTATTACAATTAACCAATTCTACAACCCAGGCATTTGGTGAATAAATCCACATTTCACCTGGAAGACCTTTGACATTTCAGACTGAGAAAAGCTCCTTCACTGCATGGTGTTGAAAACTCCATGTCTAGTCATCGGTCCAACAGGGCACTGTGAGGAGGTCCTCACATCGGTTAGAAACTGACCTTTGCTTCCTAGTGAGGTATTTCTTTTATACTTTTGTTATTTTTAGCAAGTTGTGCCTAGACATATTTAATGATGATTGGAGTATTACTACCATTGTTCATTCAGTCTCCTTTTAGTTAGTTATTTGTTCGGTTCATTACTCTCCCCCTATTTGTATAGGCACTGTACATTGCACGCTAATGTTGTTACTAATGATATTATTGACATTATAAGAATTTGGTCACATTGATTTGCACTATACACAATGTATTTTCTGGTGTTTTATTGTTTATACATGGTTACTATGAGTATTCTTTGGTGGCTCTTTTGGTGAGGGGAGGAACTTGGCAGTGCATAAAGGAATATGAAACAAACAAAAAATTGTGTTTCGGACAGAGCATACTGTTTTATAAAGATTTCTAATTTACTTATATTAGAAAATTTGCTTTGATTCCATGGTATTCTTTGTCGAAGAACTACATGGCAGGAAATAGTGCTGTCATCTACTGATCTTGCAAAACTGCTGCCATATAGTGTTCCAGAAATGGTCCATCCGGCTCCCAAACTACTTTTCCATTTCCTTGATATAACAACACGTAAGTACAGAATAAAACCTAACCTCAAGAACACATTAACTGTAACAGCATGTGTTATGTTTTCAAAAGGGACCAGAATCTTCTAAAATCTGTCTAAAGATACCTTTTAGGTTCACAGGGAGGAGAACATAAAAATATGCAACTTTCCATCTCTAAAACTTCTTTACATTACATTTCCATTTAGCAAAACTGTGGTTTAAAAAACTAAAAAGCACACAGTCTAAAATAGGACCTCCAATCAAACAAACTATACATGTACTGTGAAATTATTATGTTATACATTACACATAGAGTTATTAAAGTAAAAAGATATTTTATATCCCATGACAGCAGGTTTTGTCAGAATGCCATCTTGATAAGAAATGATGAAAGGCTTACTCCAATGAATCTACTCCTCCAGCCAGCATATGCAGGTGATTTAGTGTTGTGATTGAGGTAGTCAAATGCCGTTTTGCATGGTCCAGTTGCTTAATATCACGAGTGATTTCTTTCACCTTAAAGGGATAGGAAAGTCAAAATTAAACTGTGCAGAGCATGTCATTTTCTCTTAAATGTTTTGTTCTCTGTATCAGTTGTTGAAAAACATATGTGCATAGCCTCAAGCAGCAGTAATGCACTACTGAGAGCTAACTGGCGATTGGTAGCTACACAAATTTGTCTCTCGTCATTGGCTCACTAGATGTGTTCTGCTAGTTCCTAGTAGTGATCTGGAGCTGATTTATCTGTGTGTTTAAACCCATTAGCAGGGGTTAAAAACTTACGGCTAGATTTAGAGTTTTGTCTGTAATGACCCGCGTAGCTAACGCTGGCTTTTTTCTGGCCACTCCTTTAAAATAACTCTGGTATTGAGAGTCCATATAATGTCAGCGTTAGGCTCCAAAAAAGGAGCGTAGAGCATATTTAACGCAGCTTCAACTCTCGATACCAGAGTTGCTTACGGACGCGGCCAGCCTCAAAAACGTGCTCGTGCACGATTCCCCCATAGGAAACAATGGGGCTGTTTGAGCTGAAAAAAAACCTAACACCTGCAAAAAAGCCGCGTTCAGCTCCTAACGCAGCCCCATTGTTTGCTATGGGGAAACACTTCCTACGTCTGCACCTAACACTCTAACATGTACCCCGAGTCTAAACACCCCTAACCTTACACTTATTAACCCCTATTCTGCCGCCCCCGCTATCGCTGACCCCTGTATATTATTTTTAACCCCTAATCTGCCGCTCCGTAAACCGCCGCTACTTACATTATCCCTATGTACCCCTAATCTGCTGCCCCTAACACCGCCGACCCCTATATTATATTTATTAACCCCTAATCTGCCCCCCACAACGTCGCCTCCACCTGCCTACACTTATTAACCCCTAATCCGCCTCACTAACCCTATAATAAATAGTATTAACCCCTAATCTGCCCTCCCTAACATCGCCGACACCTAACTTCAATTATTAACCCCTAATCTGCCGACTGGAGCTCACCGCTATTCTAATAAATGTATTAACCCCTAAAGCTAAGTCTAACCCTAACACTAACACCCCCCTAAATTAAATATAATTTTAATCTAACGAAATTATCTCTTATTAAATAAATTATTCCTATTTAAAGCTAAATACTTACCTGTAAAATAAATCCTAATATAGCTACACTATAAATTATAATTATATTATAGCTATTTTAGGATTAATATTTATTTTACAGGCAACTTTGTATTTATTTTAACCAGGTACAATAGCAATTAAATAGTTAAGAACTATTTAATAGTTACCTAGTTAAAATAATAACAAAATTACCTGTAAAATAAATCCTAATCTAAGTTACAATTAAACCTAACACTACACTATCATTAAATTAATTAAATAAAATATCTACAATTACCTACAATTAAACCTAACACTACACTATCAATACATTAATTAAATACAATATCTACAAATAACTACAATGAAATTAACTAAAGTACAAAAAATAAAAAAATATTTACAAACATAAGGAAAATCTTACAACAATTTTAAACTAATTACACATACTCTAAGCCCCCTAATAAAATAACAAAGCCCCCCAAAATAAAAAATGCCCTACCCTATTCTAAATTACTAAAGTTCAAAGCTCTTTTACCTTACCAGCCCTGAACAGGGCCCTTTGCGGGGCATGCCCCAAAGAATTCAGCTCTTTTGCCTGTAAAAAAAAACATACAATACCCCCCCCCCAACATTACAACCCACCACCCACATACCCCTAATCTAACCCAAACCCCCCTTAAATAAACCTAACACTAAGCCCCTGAAGATCATCCTACCTTGTCTTCACCATACCAGGTTCACCGATCGGTCCTGGCTCCAAAATCTTCATCCAACCCAAGCGGGGGCTGGCGATCCATCATCCGGCGGCTGAAGAGGTCCAGAAGAGGCTCCAAAGTTTTCATCCTATCCGGGAAGAAGAATAGATCCGGACAGGCAACCATCATCTTCCAAGCGGCATCTTCTATCTTCATCCGATGAGGACCGGCTCCATCCTGAAGACCTCCACTGCGGACCCATCTTCATCCGGCGACGTCCAACTGAAGAATGACGGTTCCTTTAAGGGACGTCATCCAAGATGGCGTCCCTCGAATTCCGATTGGCTGATAGGATTCTATCAGCCAATCGGAATTAAGGTAGGAATATTCTGATTGGCTGATGGAATCAGCCAATCAGAATCAAGTTCAATCCGATTGGCTGATCCAATCAGCCAATCAGATTGAGCTCGCATTCTATTGGCTGATACTATTTATTATAGGGTTAGTGAGGCGGATTAAGGGTTAATAACTTTATTATGATAGCGGTGCGATCCGCTCGGCAGATTAGGGGTTAATTATTGTAGGTAGCTGGCTGCGACGTTGTGGGGGGCAGGTTAGGGGTTAATAAATATAATATAGGGGTCGGCGGTGTTAGGGGCAGCAGATTAGGGGTACATAAGGATAACGTAGGTGGCGGTCGGCAGATTAGGGGTTAAAAAAAATTTAATCGAGTGGCGGCGATGTGGGGGGACCTCTGTTTAGGGGTACATAGGTAGTTTATGGGTGTTAGTGTACTTTAGAGTACAGTAGTTAAGAGCTTTATGAACCGGCGTTAGCCCAGAAAGCTCTTAACTACTGACTTTTTTCTGCGGCTGGAGTTTTGTCGTTAGAATTCTAACGCTCACTTCAGATACGACTCTAAATACCGGAGTTAGAAAAATCCCATTAAAAACATAGGATACGCAATTGACGTAAAGGGATCTGCGGTATGGAAAAGTTGCGGCTGAAAAGTGAGCGTTAGACCCTTTTTTGAGTGACTCCAAATACTGGAGGTAGCCTAAAACCAGCGTTAGGAGCCTCTAACGCTGGTTTTCACGGCTACCGCCAAATTCTAAATCTAGGCCATAGTTATTCTCAAAAATACGTTAACAGAGCATTTTCTTTTTGCACATTTATGTCCCTTTAAAAAGGACATAATCTGTATTTGTAACTCAAAAGATAAATATGATAATGTTCTATAAAATCAATTTCCAGCATGCAACAAATGAAGTTTATTGCTTAAAGTTAAAGTGAAGGTAAAGTTAATGTGTCTGCTCCAAATAAATATATAATTCAAAATAAATAGCATGTTCATTCATCATTTCTTATATTTTACAATTTTACCTTTGATATCTTTTATAATGTGCTCCGATTTTGATTTGCTCAAATCAACCCGATTTTTTGTTTTTTTTGTCTAAACAACGATCACGTTGTTTAGACAGCCAATTGATTCTTTGGCCATTAGGCGGCCGTCAATTGACGTCAGCAGGGGATGCTTAATTGTGCGCATGCGCAACTATTTGCAGTTCCTCCTTGAAAAGCGAGCGCGTCCTCGTGTAGTGCATGCGCATTAAGCGGTTCAGTTGTCTGGCCAAGTTTCAACAGCATCGGATCGCATGCGCTGAGGAGTTTGATGACACCGCGATTAACGCATGCGCAATGGCGACAGATAGTTTTTGGGCGCATGCGCGGTGATTAGAGGCTCGATGTGCACGAGCGTAGTTGACACGTATAGAGCGGGTGGGACCGCTCTATACGTCAAAGTATAGCAAACACGGAAATGATGGATGGGAGGAGATTAGGATCGCAAGGGTTAGAAAAATAAAGGTAGGTAAATACGGTCAGATATAAGTTTATTTAAAAAATAAACCTAGCGACTACGTTGTAGGTTGGAAAAGGAATATATCTATCAATTTTTATGGGAAAAAACTTTACCTTCACTTTAATCATCACTAAACTATAAAATTAAACAAATGTAATTATTTAATTTAGTGCAATATTACTAAATATTTTTTTCATAAAAAAGCAAATTTCTGATAGCCCATATATTCAGAATTTGATTCCCTTTAAACTCCTTGACTGTTTAGCATTCTTGCACTAGAGCAGTTTTCACTTGTTTGGCCCTCACTGCATTTACACATAAAACAAATTATGCTTACCAGATCATTTAATTTTCTTCTGTATAAGGAGAGTCTATGGCTTTATTCCTTACTGTTGGGAAATATTGAACCTGGCCACCAGGAGGAGGCAAAGCCACCCCAGCCAAATGCTTAAATACCTCTCCCACTTCCCCCAGTCATTCTGCAGAGGGAACAAGGAACAGTAGGAGAAATATCAGGGTATAAAAGGTGCCAGAAGAAAAACATAATTTAGGGGGCCGCCCATCGGAGAAACACGGACGGGAGCTGTGGACTCTCCTTATACAGAATAAAATTAAATTATCTGGTAAGCATAATTTATGTTTTCCTTCTTAATATAAGGAGAGTCCACAGCTTCATTCCTTACTGTTGGGAAAATTATACCCAAGCACTAGAGGACACTGAATGATAACAGGAGGGACAAAAAGAGAGCTTTCCAGGACAACTTAATATCAACTTCATGCATAGGCTTAAACGGAGCACATTGCAAAACTTTAAGAACCAGATTCAGACTCCAAGGGGGAGCCGAAGATCTGAACACAGGTCTGAACCCAATCAGAGTCTTAACAAAAGACTGAACATATGGAAGCTCAGAGAGCCTCTTGTGCAGTAAAACAAACAAGGCCGAAATCTGTCCCTTCAGGGAACTGGCCGAAATACCGTACTCCAAACCATCCTGGAGAAACAGCAGAATCCTGGCAATCTTAAATTTATGCCAAGGAAATCCACGCTCTTCACACCAGAATAAGTAGGTTCTCCACACCTTATGATAGATGTGACGAGTAACTAGCTTACGAGCTTGAATGAGAGTATCAATAAATCTCTCAGAAAAACCTCTCTTGGCAAGGACTAAGCTTACAATCTCCACGCAGTCAGCCTCAGAGAATCTAGATTTTGATGAACAAAAAGGACCTTGTTCCAGCAGATCCCTGCAACAAGGTAACTTACATGGAGGAAAAGATGACATCCTCACTAGATCTGCGAACCACGTCCTTTGCGGGCCTCGATGGAGCAATCAGTATTACGGACACCTGCTCCTGCTTGATGCGGGCCACTACCCGAGGATGGAGTGGTAATAACGGAAAAGGGTAGAGTAGGTTGAACCTCCAAGGCACCGCTAATGCATCTATTAGCTCTGCCTGGGGATCCCTGGACCTCGACCCATATCTGGATAATTTGGTATTGAGACGAGACGCCATAAGATCTATCTCTGGCGTCCCCCACATGTAGAATATCTCCGCAAACACTTTAGGATGTAGAGACCATTCCCCCGGATAAAAATATTGTGTGCTGAGAAAATCCGCTTCCCAGTTGTCCACACCCGGGATGTGGATTGCAAACAGCCGTGGGAGTTTCTCGTTCCCCCCTGATAATTGATGTAAGCCACCAAGGCTATATTGTCTGAATGGAATCTGATAAACTGGGACGAACCCAGAAGAGGCCAAGCCTTCAGAGCATTGTACATTGCTCTAAGTTCCAGAATGTTGATCGGGAGGGAACGCTCCTCCTGAGACCACAGGCCCTGTGCCTTTCTGGCACCCCAAATAGCTGCCCATCTTGACAGGCTTGCGTCTATAGTCACAATGTCCCAGGATGGTCGTAGAAAGGATGTCCCTCGGGACAGATCTAGACAGAGTCACCAAGAGAGTGATTCTCTCGACCGGCTGTCCAGGGAAATCTGTTGACAGATCCTAATGATCGCCGTTCCACTGTCTCAGCATGCGCAGCTGTAGCAGTCTGAGACGGAACCTAGCAAAGGGAATTATGTCCATGCTGGACACCATAAGACCAATTATCTCCATACACTGAGCCACAGATGGCCTTAAGGAGCTCCCAAGGGCAAGACATGCCGAAGCTAGCTTGCACCATTCTCTGGTCAGTGAGAAATATCCTCATAGATATTGAAACTATTATAGTACCCAGGAATTCTACCCTGGTGCTTGGAATAAGAGAACACTTCTCTAAGTTTATCTTCCATCCATGTAATCGAAGAAGTGAGAGAAGAGATACCGAATGGTCCTCCGCTAGACGAAAGGATGGTGCTTGAACCAAAATATCGTCCAAGTAGGGTGCTACTGCTATACCCCAGGTTCTGGCGATGGCCAGGAGAGACCCTAGAACCTTTGTAAAGATTATTGGGGCCGTAGCTAGACCAAACAAAAGTGCATTGAACTGGAAGTGCTGATCCAGGAACGCAAATCTTAGGAACTGGAAGTGGTCCCTGTGGATTGGAACGTGAAGGTAGGTATCCTTCAGATTTATAGTGGTAATGAACTGTTCTTCCTGATCTAGAGGAAGAATGGACCTTATTGTCTCCATCTTGAACTAGGAGACCTTTAGAAACTTAAGCACAGGTCCAGAATTGGGTGGAATGTTCCCTCCTTCTTTGAGACCACAAACAGGTTTGAGTAGTATCCAAAACTATTTCTGCAATAGGAACCTAGACAATGACCCCTAAGGAGAACAGTTCCCGCACGCACCCCAGAAAGGCTTCCCACTTTTCTGGTATTAAAGACAGGCTTGAGAGGAGAAATCTGCCCTTGGGTGGATGAGATTTGAAACCTATCTTGTATCCCTGAGCTATGACCTCTTGGACCCACGGATCCTGCACGTCCCTGGAGCAAGCATCTGAAAACAGCGACAGTCTGCCCCCTACACGATCCAGCTCTGGATCGGGGGTTGCCCCTTCATGTCAACTTGTTCTCGGCGGGCTTCTTGTTCTGCTTGGATTTATTTGAGGATTGAGCCGGCTTCCAAGTGTTCTTGGTTTGTTCGGGCTTAGAGGAGGACTGCTAACTTTGGGACTTTTCAGAATGAAAATTAGATCCTTGTCCCTTAGATTTGTTCTTTTTATCCTGCAGTAGGAAGGCACCCTTGCCCTCTGTAACCGTGGAAATAATGAAGCCCAGGCCTGGACAAAATAAATTGTTTTCTTAAAGGGGAGGGAAAGTAGTCTAGACTTAGAAGTCATGACCGCAGACCAGGACTTCAGCCAGAGCACCCAACGTGTCTGCACTGAGAAACCAGAGATCTTAGCATTCAGGCGAATAATCTGCATGTTTGCATCACAGATAAAAGAATTAGCAATTCTCAAACCCTTAATTCTTTATTGGATAACATCAAGGGGACCCTCCACCTTGATTAAATCCGCTAATGAGTCACACCAGTAGGCAGCAGCTCCAGCAAACGAAGCAACAGCCGCTGCCGGTTGAAAAAAATATCCCGTATGCTGAAACATTTTTCTGAGAAAAGTTTCCATCTTCTTATCCATCGGGTCTCGGAAAGATGAACTATCCTCAAGAGGGATAGTAGTACGCTTAGCTAACATGGAGATAGCGCCATCCACCTTAGAGACAGAACCCCACAACTCCAGCTGAGAGTCCGGGACCAGGAATAATTTTTTAAAGGCAGACGAAGGGGAAAAGGAAGATCCAATTATTTTCCATTCATTCTTAATAAGGTTTGCCATCTTTACAGGGGAAAGTTAGTGGCGCTTCCCTGTCCTCATACACTCTAACTGAGGAATCAAAGGTTCATCAGACAACTTGGCCTCTGGAACCTCTAATGTTGACAGAACCTCCTTTAAAAGAAAATGTAAGTGTTCAATTTTAAATCTAAAGGCTGGCTTCTCTGCAGGCGTAGTCCGCAGGTAGCAGACTCCGATCTAGAAATTTCACCCTCTGAAGATTTAGAATGTGACCCATCCTGGGATACTTAAAAGGCAGATAAATCAAGTAAATCACTGGATGCCCCCTGGACCAAAGAGCAATGTTTAACCTTCCCATTGCGCTTAGCAGGGCGAGGTAAAGCACTAAGGGCCTCAGACACCGCCGTCTTTAACTGCGCGGTAAAGTCTGATGGTAAAAGACTCCCTCCAGATGAAGGATCAGGCGTGCTACAGGAAGCTGCATGTGATGAGGGAGATGACTGATGGGTATGCACCTCATGGGACAGCGAGTCCTTAGAGGTGGACGGCTCAGTAGTGCTAAAGGGGTTAACCTTCTTAGACATAAACTTGTTAATACATACGAAACATAGTTGAGAGGGCGGGCACACCAAGGCCTCCTCACAATATAGCCAGGTATTACTATTAGGAATAGAGGGAGTACCCTCAAGCATATCAGGATCCTCCATAGCTTGCAATAACAATAGGATACAAACAAACTTTATTTCTCACAAAAACTGCACCTTTATACCCCCAATGACTGGGGAACTCACCACCTCCTAGACCCAGGCAACCAGCGACCTCCGACAGCTAGCTCGGTCAGGAAAGAGAAAACGGTCACGTGGTGCGCAAGGCAGGACTGCCCCTGCTATGAGAAAAAGTGTGCCAAGCTACAAGCTGCGCGGCGTTCAAAGTGAAAGTAAACACCTGTATGTTCCATTACCGCATAACAGTCTATGAGCCCAAAAATAAATCTCACACATAAAGCAGCATAAAATCAAAGAAACACATTTGATTAATCCCCACTGTTCAATAACCTCCCTCAGGAGATATTAACCCATGATTCTATAAAGATAAAAGGAGTCGCACTGTGACCCTGTCTTCAGCAATTTCAACATAAGAAAAAATTTAAACGATCTTACCAGAATCTGTGCTGTGGAACAGAAACACAGCCTCTCAAGTGTGACAGTCTTGTAGCATTGCTCCTGACATGGACTTGAGTGAAGAAAAAGCAGACAGCAAAACTCGTCAACACTGGTTGCTTAAGGAGCTGTTAGCAGGCAGTCTGGATGGGTTTGCAGAAAGACTCTCCCTGCATCTCCAGACCCTAACTTTCGTCAATGCTCTCACTGAGAGGCTGACAGGACTACTTAAAACTCCAGTTCCATATCGAAAGGCATATACCCCTCCTGAGGAACAACTCCAAAATCTTCCGACACTTCTCTGCCATCCTCCTGTGATGAAAGGCAAAGAATGACTGGGAGATGGGGGAAGTGGTAGAGGTATTTAAGCCTTTGGAGGGGGTGTCTTTGCCTCCTCCTGGTGGCCAGGTTCAGTGTTTCCCAACAGTAAGGAATAAAGCAGTGGATTCTCCTTATATTAAGAAGGAAATATATACTTTTTTCTGTGGAGGTACAGACACAGATTATACCTTATTTATTCAACAGACCAATCGTTTTTAGAGGAGCCTCTTCTCTTCCAAAAGCGGAGTCACATGTCCCATCCATTTTACTGCTTTTTTGGAGTGCTAGCTTTTTAAAGCCCAGATCACTGTAAAGGGCACCTACTATACAAATGAGTGCTATTTCTATAGCAATCACCTGCTATCTACAGGAGCATGAGACCTTGCATTTGAATATGGTTAATCCCCTCTTTATGTGAGAGGTAGTTTGTATGTGTGTTGTATGTTTGCTATTCGATACACTAGCTATCTACTTAAAGGGTCTCTTGTCCATGTAGCACAAATAAGGGGGGGGGGGAGAATAGTGTAATTCTTTGACAACACAACCCATCAAGATCTGATGAGCTTGTAGAGAAATCAGATCTCATTTTATCACTTTCTGTACACACATGCTTCCTTATCTTATCTCCATTTGTATACCAAATCCCAATACTTAGAGAAAACTAATGAAACTTAACATTGTATTACTTTATCTCTCTTACCTCCCACTGAGAAAGTAATTTCTTCTGCTGGTTATGTTTACACAGATTTTCTATAGCCTACACTTAAAGGGACAGTCTACTCCAGAATTGTTATTGTTTAAAAAGATAGATAACCCCTTTATTACCCATTTGCCAGTTTTGCATAACCAACACGGTTATATTAATATACTTTTTACCTGTGTGATTACCTTGTATCTAAGCCTTTGCAGAATACCCTCTTCATCTCAGTTATTTTGACAGACTTGGATTTTAGCCAAATTAGTGCAGACGCATAAATAACTCCACGGGAGTGAGCACATTATCTATATGGCACTCATGAACTAGCACTTTCTAGTTGTGAAAAACTGTCAAAACGCACTGAGATAAGAGGTGACCTTCAAGGGCTTATAAATTAGCATATGAGCCTATCTAGGTTTAGCTTTCAGCAAAGAATTCCAAGTGAACAAAGCAAATTTGATGATAAAAGTAAATCGGAAAGTTGATTAATATTGTATGCCCTATATGAATCATGAAAGATTAATTTGGCTAGACTGTCCTTTTTAGTATAGAAACTTTCAGTATAGGTAGAGGTATCACAGACAAAATTGGCTATTTCAAATTCCAATAAAAGGAGCTATTTGTAAACAATTGAATACACTCCAGCAAGTAAAATGGATCATTGGAAACAAAATAAAAAAAATAAAAAAAATTATGCTACATTTGAATCCAATGGAAAAACTTCACCTACTCCTTGTCTTATTGGGATAGCCAGAGTTGATACTGGAGTACACCATGATTGCCAATGTCATTTAGTTAGTAAAAATTGCATTGATTTGCATCTTATCACCTCTGCTTAAACCAATTAAGGACAGATGTGTAGCAAAGTTATGCTTGTGCAGTGTGCACTTTCAATTCTCAGAACTGGAAACTACACAATATTCAAAGATAAATATATGAAAAGGAGTGGAACTAAACAATTATATTACATTTTTTACTACACACAAGTAAACATTTTAAATTACAATCAGTTTTAAGTCTCTTTAAGTAACTCCACATTGATTTAGAAAAAGCATGCAATTTTAAACAACTTTCCAATTTACTTCTATTGTCTATCTTGCTTCATTCTCCTGATATCATTTGTTGAAAAACATATCTAAATAGTCTTTTATGTACTTTGTCTTGCCTGAAAAGTTTTACAATGGTAGTGCACCGTCATATTTACATGTTCGCTTAAATGAAAAATCTGGAGATAATTTACCCACAATGGAATACATGTATCTATGAGAAAGCTATATTCTAGTATACACCAATAAACACACAAATGCCACACATACCATTTGTTCCGACTTCTCTGCTTTGTCTTTAATGTCTTTAATCTTCCCAAACAGTTGTTGTATAGCTTTCTGAGCCTCTTCCAGGGCCTAAAAGAGAATTCCTATTTTTAATAAAATGTATTGCATTACATGCATTTTCATCACATTAATATCTTTCTTTACAATGTATTAGCACTTATAAAGTAATTAAATCATGTTGCATTCACTATGAAGACTAACGGTAGATAACTGTGTATGTGCATGCAAACACACAAAAAGTATACAGAATCTTTTTTTCCCCCCAACATAGTATAATATAGACCAAACTTTTTTTTTCCCCTTAAAATGAATGTAAACTTTAGTGAATTAAAGCCTAGCATGAAATAATAATCATAAAAACTGGGGAACTTTAAATTCATTTTTTTAAAAAAAAATACTTACCATTGCTTTATGGAAAGCAGACCGGTGATCCTCCGCCCGCAACTCCGGCTTTCTTTAGCAGAATGACGACGAATCCAGCTTCCTTAAATCGTTGTGTGCCCCCTTTGCGTCCAGCTTGTGGGGCAACGCAATGATTGGAGGAAGCCGGATTAGTCATCTATATGCTAAAGAAAGCAGGCGATGCGGGCGGAGGATCAGCATTATGTTTACCATAACGCAAACTTAAGTATTTTAAACAATAAACATCTTTGTAAACTTTAATGAATTAAAGTGCCTCTGTTTTTAAGATTATTATTTGACACTGGCATTTAATCAATTAAAGTTTACGTTCACTTTAAGAGGACAAACAAAATACAAATATGATTAATGGAGATATAGCAGAACACAATTATAATTAATTAAAAACAAAACTGGGGATAACAAAACGCATGGCAATTGTCTGCATACATTTTAATAAACTTGCAATATAATTTCTACTAACATGCTTCCCTGTACAATTATACATTGCAAGGAACTCGGGGAGAAGCGTATACATTTCACAACTGCCACAATTAATCACAAATAATATAATGTATAGAGCTAACCCAATTATTAGTTTGAGAAGTAACATTTCCTGTTCACCTACAAAATCCCTAAAGTTTTCAAGCAGAACGTACTGTGTTTCTTAAGACTAAAAGTCAGGGGTTTTTAAGGACATTGACTCCATATATTCAGATACCTGAAGGGCAAGACCAGACAGTAAAGGAAATTCATCTTGTAAACAAGGATCAATTTTTATTAAAAAAAAAAAAAAAAGAAGAAGAATACTGCTTCACCGCAGTATAAATGGAAATGCAAAAGTACTACAGGGGCCATAAACAAAGTTAGAGAACTTGGAAGCGATTTAAGAATTATTATGTTTCATTTGGTTGCACTGGAAATACCAGAAAGTTAATGCAAATAAACAAAGGCACGAAGCAAAAGGGTTTTATTTGAAACAGCAGCTACCATGAAAAAATTAAAACAAAATAGATGTAGTAATTAATGACATACGTGTTCGCCTCGGCTGACCTAAATGGGCAGGAAGAATGCTAATTTAAAGACAAAAACAATTTTAAGAATCTATAATCTTAAATAAATCCACAACTAAAACCATTATTTGACTTTTGAGAGCCTTTGGGTTTAGCTAGCTAGAAATACATATCAATCACATGTCACATATTTGACTGCTGGTGGCCTTCACAGTCATTACTATGCTTTATTGTTACAGAAATAAGCTATGGTCATGGGCATTCTGAATGCTAATATCTCTGAACATCCTGAGAAACCAGACATGGCTGGAAACATATGAATCGCATTTACCAAATTACTTAAAGGGACATGAAAGTCTAGATTAAACTTTCATGACTCAGATAGACCATGTCATTTTAAGACACTTTTAAATTCACTTCTATTATTAAATAAACTTCTTGGTATGTGTTGTTGTATAGCATGTGTACATATCCTCAGCAGCAATGCACTATTGGGAGCAAGCTGATGATTGGTGGTTGTGCACATATGCCTCTTGTCAATGGCTCACCAATACTGTATTACTGCTCTGGAGGTGACTTGAGACAACGCATTTTGTTTTCTCTTGCTGAGACAACGCATACAATTTTGAACAACTTCCAACCAATTTACTTTTTATATCAAATTTGCTTAATTTTCTTAGTATCCTTGGTCAAAGGAGCAGCAATGCAATACTGGGAGCATATTAAAACAATATAGAATGATGGGGGGGCGCATGATGGGGGGGGCTAGGTCAGAGTGGTAAACACTTGTGATCAAATTATATAAACAACAATAATATAAAATATTACAATAAAGTTGTAAAATACACATGCAATCAAATAATCAATATTTGAAACGTGTTATAAATATTGTAATAAAAAATGGAAAGTCCAAATAGAAATGTGATATATACAGGTGGTCCAAATCCCAAAGTCAGCAATCTGTAGATAATAAACAGAAGCGACACATGGCCTAGTATTGCTGGCAATAAAGTGCAATTGGTACAAAATGTAAAATTGCACTCACGTGTATAATAGCACCCCTAAATGGTGCAAATGTGGCAGGCTGGAATCTCTCAGTCATCCAGCAGACTGGATACAGAGTATGAGCAAGTATTATTATGATGAAACAGCTTTTTTTAGCTGAGAAACGCGTTGCTTATTTTAATAAATGTAAGTTTTAATTCTTACTACTTGCTATATACCATTTATTGCTCATACTCTGTATCCTGATTTGGAGAGAAATACTTGGATAATTTCCATTCCTGTCGTTGGTGTACCACAAGAGGCCAGTCAGCTGGGTGACATCGATTCCAGCCTGCCACATTTGCACCATTTAGGGGTGCTATTATACACGTGAGTGCAATTTGACATTTTGTACCCATTACACTTCATTACCGGCAATTTATGTTTATTATCTACAGAATACTGGGAGTATATGGTGAGCCAATGACAAGAAGCAAATATGTGCAGCAACCAATCAGCAGCACATTGCTGCTCGTAAAACCCTACCTAGGTATAATTTTCAACAAAGGATACCAAGAGAACTAATTCAATTAGATAATAGAAGCAAAAAAGAAACTTGTTTAAAATGACATGTTCTAATTCAAGAAAGTTAAATTGTTCTCTTACTGTACCTTTAACTATGTGTGTAACCCCTTGTTACATAAAAGTGTGAAAATAAAATGCTCCAACATTTTTCCTTTGTGATTTAGAAAGAGCATATGATTTTAAAATACTGTGCAATTACCATTTTTACTTCTATGGATTAGAAAAAAAAGTTGAGGTTTCAACTCTGAATCAGTTTGCTTCTGTGTGTTTTTAAATTACATCACGTAATTGCATATTTACTGGCTAGGTTTTATCTTTTTTTTCTGAATTTTATGTTATTGTCAACTGGACCATTATTTTTTTTAATTTTTTTTAAATAAATGAATAAAATAATAACCGATTAAGTTGTATATTACTTAATTTCCTAGGCACTATTCAGACACGTTTTATCTTTGCTAATTTAATTAAGAGTGGTTAATAAACATTACTATAAATGTATGAAGTCAACCTCTGATCCAACTTAATCATCTAGGACAGTGTTTTTCAACCAGTGTGCCGTGGCACACTAGTGTGCCGTGAGAGATCCTCAGGTGTGCCGCGGCAGACTGACAACAGTGTGACATATTTTTTAAACTTTGCTTGTTTTTTACTCCCAGTGCAGTGGTAGTTTGTAGGAGGCATGGCATAACAGCACAATACATACAGTATGTTTGTGTATGTGTGTGTATATATATATATATATATATATATATATATATATATATATATATATATATATATATATATATATATATATATATATATATATATATATATATATATATTAGGCTACAATGTGTGATTTTTGTAAAATTTTGGGATGGTGGTGTGCCACAGGATTTTTTAATGTAAAAAAGTGTGCCACGGCAAAAAAAAGGTTAAAAATCACTGATCTAGGAAAAGGCAAAAAAAACAGGGTTATCTAAGGGAAAATACAAAATTACTTTTTCCCCCCGATTTTAAGGATTGTGTGTCTGGTCCCAAGTACATTTCATAATTCATTTTCCAGATTAATGCAAAAGAATCCACTAACATTTTTTTGAAACGTGAAATCTCATCAGTTATGCCAATAACAACATATATTAAATAGAAGCATGTTATAGAGTAACAAATATAAACAGAATATCTTTTTCTTCTTTAACAAATTATTAGCATCAGCGTTTGCCTGAGATACATTTATTAGGGACATCAATCACTATTTTTTTTATTATGAATATGAAAAGTACTGTCTCAACATAGTAAATATTTTTTTTATATAATACAATATATAGAATTCATTCGTAGAGAAAGATTGCTGAATGACTAGTTAAAAAAGGGACATGAAACCCAGTATGATTCACTTTAAAAAAAAAAAAAAAAACCTTTCCTGTTTACGTATATTTTAAAAATGTACTTCCTTCTAATTGTACTCGTTGAAGATAATACCTGTTTAGGTAGCATGCACGTGTCTAGAGCACTAAACGACTGCTTTGCAGAAAGCTTTTGAGCACTAGATGGCAGATGTTAAATTGCCCTAGACTTACGCTCCTACTTTTTTTTTTTTTTTTTTTTAATAAAGGATAACAAGAAAAAAAATATTTACTTCTTTTATCAAATTGTGCACTCTTGAGTCATGAAATTCTGGGTTTCATGTCCCTTTAAGTGCAGCTATCTAACCAAAAAAAAAAGTAAGAGAGTCCACAAGTTATTACTCCTGGGCACTAGGAGGCGGCAAAGATACCCAATATTGCAAGAGCTTTTAATCCATCTCACCTTTCTTGTATCCCAGTCTAACATATAACCGAGAAAGGATAAATAATAGAGAAGTAGGAATGGACAAAGAAGGGTAAATGAGGTTATACTAGAACTGCTGCCACTTTAAACAAATATGGGTAGGTTTTGAGGACTCTCACCACCATGAAAGAAATTAATTTATCAGGTAAGCATCAATTGTGTTTTAATTTCATATGGTGGTAAGAGTTCACAATCCATTACTCCAGTTATCTAATAACCAAGCTGTGAAGTCCACAAGTAAATGTGGACTTCAAAAATTAAGGCAGGCACTTATTTACCATACACAGCAGCCTGACGGACTTTCCTCCTATAAGCTGCCTCAGAAGAGACAAAAATATTAAAATATAGAACTTAGTGAAGGTGGGTAAAGAAGACCAGGTTGCGGTTAAACGGCCAAGAAAAAGAAACTGATCTAGTAGAATGGGCTATAATTATTTTGGGGAAACTTTCCCACCTCCAAGTAAGCCTTACATATCCACTGTTTAACCCCTTCGTTGTGAAACAAAAGTGTTCACATCAGAAAAATGTAACGATGTAAACACTATTAGTAAAAATGAAATCACCCGATTGTCGATGCGATTGAGTGATTTCAAGACTGGGAGTGGATACTAGAGGACTGCCTACGCAGCTAGGCATACACCCCGTGCCGATGCTTGCCTTAGTCAAAGGGGTAAGCTGTAGGACGCCATATATAATAGGACATTCCATGCCATCCTATTGGTGTTAAAGCCCAGGATGGCATGGAACGTCCAATCGGTGTGAAGGGGTTAAACTAGGAAGCTAAAATAAAAACTGAAGCCATCTGATCAAAATGAGGAATAGTGAAAAGAACAAAAACTAAGGGTTTTCTAAGATGCCTTGAAATTCATAGGTAAAAAAAAATTGCTTTTTTTCTTAAATTATACAAAAGACTTTCTAAAAAATCTTTTGGATTTGAAAAAGAAAGAAAAAACATAATTTATGCTTACCTGATAAATTTATTTCTCTTGTAGTGTAACCAGTCCACGGATCATCCATTACTTGTGGGATATTCTCCTTCCCAACAGGAAGTTGCAAGAGGATCACCCACAGCAGAGCTGCTATATAGCTCCTCCCCTCACTGCCATATCCAGTCATTCGACCGAAACAAGACGAGAAAGGAGAAACCATAGGGTGCAGTGGTCACTGTAGTTTAATTAAAATTTAGACCTGCCTTAAAAGGACAGGGCGGGATGTGGACTGGATACACTACAAGAGAAATAAATTTATCAGGTAAGCATAAATTATGTTTTCTCTTGTTAAGTGTATCCAGTCCACGGATCATCCATTACTTGTGGGATACCAATACCAAAGCTAAAGTACACGGATGAAGGGAGGGACAAGGCAGGAACTTAAACGGAAGGAACCACTGCCTGTAGAACCTTTCTCCCAAAAACAGCCTCTGAAGAAGCAAAAGTGTCAAATTTGTAAAATTTTGAAAAGGTGTGAAGCGAAGACCAAGTCGCAGCCTTGCAAATCTGTTCAACAGAGGCCTCATTTTTAAAGGCCCAGGTGGAAGCCACAGCTCTAGTAGAATGAGCTGTAATCCTTTCAGGGGGCTGCTGTCCAGCAGTCTCATAGGCTAAGCGTATTATGCTCCGAAGCCAAAAGGAGAGAGGTTGCCGAAGCTTTTCGACCTCTCCTCTGTCCAGAGTAAACGACAAACAGGGCAGATGTTTGACGAAAATCTTTAGTAGCCTGTAAGTAAAACTTCAAGGCACGGACTACGTCCAAAAGAAGGATTAGGACACAATAATGGAACAACAATCTCTTGATTGATATTCCTGTTAGAAACCACCTTAGGTAAAAACCCAGGTTTGGTACGCAGAACTACCTTGTCTGAATGAAAAATCAGATAAGGAGAATCACAATGTAAGGCAGATAACTCAGAGACTCTTCGAGCCGAGGAAATAGCCATCAAAAACAGAACTTTCCAAGATAAAAGTTTAATATCAATGGAATGAAGGGGTTCAAACGGAACTCCTTGAAGAACTTTAAGAACCAAGTTTAAGCTCCACGGGGGAGCAACAGTTTTAAACACAGGCTTAATCCTAACCAAAGCCTGACAAAATGCCTGGACGTCTGGAACTTCTGCCAGACGTTTGTGCAAAAGAATAGATAGAGCAGAGATCTGTCCTTTTAAAGAACTAGCTGATAAGCCTTTGTCCAAACCCTCTTGGAGAAAGGACAATATCCTAGGAATCCTAACCTTACTCCATGAGTAACTCTTGGATTCACACCAATAAAGATATTTACGCCATATCTTATGGTAGATTTTCCTGGTGACAGGCTTCCGAGCCTGTATTAAGGTATCAATGACTGACTCGGAGAAGCCACGCCTTGATAGAATCAAGCGTTCAATCTTTATGCAGTCAGTCTCAGAGAAATTAGTTTTGGATGATTGAAAGGACCTTGTATTAGAAGGTCCTGCCTCAGAGGCAGAGTCCATGGTGGAAGAGATGACATGTCCACTAGGTCTGCATACCAGGTCCTGCGTGGCCACGCAGGCGCTATCAGAATCACCGATGCTCTCTCCTGTTTGATTTTGGCAATCAGTCGAGGGAGCAGAGGAAACGGTGGAAACACATAGGCCAGGTTGAAGAACCAAGGAGCTGCTAGAGCATCTATCAGCGTTGCTCCCGGGTCCCTGGACCTGGATCCGTAACAAGGAAGCTTGGCGTTCTGGCGAGACGCCATGAGATCCAGTTCTGGTTTGCCCCAACGATGGACTAGTTGAGCAAACACCTCCGGATGGAGTTCCCACTGCCCCGGATGAAAAGTCTGACAACTTAGAAAATCCGCCTCCCAGTTCTCTACGCCTGGGATGTGGATCGCTGACAGGTGGCAAGAGTGAGACTCTGCCCAGCGAATTATCTTTGAGACTTCTAACATCGCTAGGGAACTCCTGGTTGCCCCTTGATGGTTGATGTAAGCCACAGTCGTGATGTTGTCCAACTGAAATCTGATGAACCTCAGTGTTGCTAACTGAGGCCAAGCTAGAAGAGCCTTGAATATTGCTCTTAACTCCAGAAAATTTATTGGGAGGAGTTTCACCTCCTGAGTCCACGATCCCTGAGCCTTCAGGGAGTTCCAGACTGCGCCCCAACCTAGAAGGCTGGCATCTGTTGTTACAATCGTCCAATCTGGCCTGCGAAAGGTCATACCCTTGGACAGATGGACCCGAGAAAGCCACCAGAGAAGAGAATCTCTGGTCTCTTGATCCAGATTTAGTAGAGGGGACAAATCTGAGTAATCCCCATTCCACTGACTTAGCATGCATAATTGCAGCGGTCTGAGATGCAGGCGCGCAAATGGCACTATGTCCATTGCCGCTACCATTAAGCCGATTACTTCCATGCACTGAGCCACTGACGGGCGTGGAATGGAATGAAGGACACGGCAAGCATTTAGAAGTTTTGATAACCTGGACTCCGTCAGGTAAATTTTCATCTCTACAGAATCTATAAGAGTCCCTAGGAAGGAGACTCTTGTGAGTGGTGATAGAGAACTCTTTTCCACGTTCACTTTCCACCCATGCGACCTCAGAAATGCCAGAACTATCTCTGTATTAGACTTGGCAATTTGAAAGCTTGACGCCTGTATCAGGATGTCTTCTAGATACGGAGCCACCGCTATGCCTCGCGGTCTTAGAGCCGCCAGAAGTGAGCCCAGAACCTTTGTAAAAATTCTCGGGGCAGTGGCCAACCCGAAGGGAAGAGCTACAAATTGGTAATGCCTGTCTAGAAAGGCAAACCTTAGGAACCGATGATGATCTTTGTGAATCGGTATGTGAAGGTAGGCATCCTTTAAGTCCACTGTGGTCATGTACTGACCCTCTTGGATCATGGGTAGGATGGTCCGAATAGTTTCCATTTTGAATGATGAAACTCTGAGGAATTTGTTTAAGATCTTTAGATCCAAGATTGGTCTGAAGGTTCCCTCTTTCTTGGGAACCACAAACAGATTTGAATAAAATCCCTGTCCTTGTTCCGTCCGCGGAACTGGATGGATCACTCCCATTACTAGGAGGTCTTGCACACAGCTTAGGAATGCCTCTTTCTTTATCTGGTTTGCTGATTACCTTGAAAGATGAAATCACCCTTGTGGAGGAGAAGCTTTGAAGTCCAGAAGAGATCCCTGAGATATGATCTCCAACGCCCAGGGATCCTGAACATCTCTTGCCCACGCCTGGGCGAAGAGAGAAAGTCTGCCCCCCACTAGATCCGTTTCCAGATAGGGGGCCGTTCCTTCATGCTGTCTTGGGGGCAGCAGCAGGCTTTCTGGCCTGCTTGCCCTTGTTCCAGGACTGGTTAGGTTTCCAGGCCTGTCTGGAATGAGCAACAGTTCCCTCTTGTTTTGAAGCGGAGGAAGTTGATGCTGCTCCTGCCTTGAAATTTCGAAAGGCACGAAAATTAGACTGTTTGGCCTTTGATTTGGCCCTGTCCTGAGGAAGGTATGTCAGCAATAATTTCCTTCAAGCCAGGCCCGAATAAGGTCTGCCCCTTGAAAGGAATGTTGAGTAATTTAGACTTTGAAGTCAGGTCAGCTGACCAGGATTTAAGCCATAGCGCCCTACGCGCCTGGATGGTGAATCCGGAATTCTTAGCCGTTAGTTTAGTCAAATGAACAATGGCATCAGAAACAAATGAGTTAGCTAGCTTAAGCGTTCTAAGCTTGTCAATTTCATTCAATGGAGTTGTCTGGATGGCCTCTTCCAGGGCCTCAAACCAGAATGCCGCCGCCGCAGCAGTGACAGGCGCAATGCATGCAAGGGGCTGTAAAATAAAACCTTGTTGAATAAACATTTTCTTAAGGTAACCCTCCAATTTTTTATCCATTGGATCTGAAAAAGCACAACTGTCCTCAACCGGGATAGTGGTACGCTTTGCTAAAGTAGAAACTGCTCTCTCCACCTTAGGGACCATCTGCCATAAGTCCCGTGTAGTGGCGTCTATTGGAAACATTTTTCTAAATATAGGAGGTGGGGAAAAGGGCACACCGGGTCTATCCCACTCCTTGCTAATAATTTCTGTAAGCCTTTTAGGTATAGGAAAAACGTCAGTACACACCGGCACCGCATAGTATCTATCCAGCCTACACAATTTCTCTGGAATTGCAACTGTGTTACAGTCATTCAGAGCAGCTAATACCTCCCCAAGCAATACACGGAGGTTCTCAAGCTTAAATTTAAAATTAGAAATCTCTGAATCAGGTTTCTCCGAGTCAGAGATGTCACCCACAGACTGAAGCTCTCCGTCCTCATGTTCTGCATACTGTGACGCAGTATCAGACATGGCTCTAACAGCATTTGCGCGCTCTGTATCTCTCCTAACCCCAGAGCTATTGCGCTTGCCTCTTAATTCAGGCAATCTAGATAATACCTCTGACAGGGTATTATTCATGATTGCAGCCATGTCCTGCAAGGTAATCGCTATGGGTGTCCCTGATGTAATTGGCGCCATATTAGCGTGCGTCCCCTGAGCGGGAGGCGAAGGGTCTGACACGTGGGGAGAGTTAGTCGGCATAACTTCCCCCTCGACAGAACCCTCTGGTGATAATTCTTTTATAGATAAAGACTGATCTTTACTGTTTAAGGTGAAATCAATACATTTAGTACACATTCTCCTATGGGGCTCCACCATGGCTTACAAACATAATGAACAAGTAGGTTCCTCTGTGTCAGACATGTTTAAACAGACTAGCAATGAGACTAGCAAGCTTGGAAAACACTTTAAAACAAGTTTACAAGCAATATAAAAAACGTTACTGCGCCTTTAAGAAACACAAATTTTCCCAAATTTTGAAATAACAGTGAAAAAATGCAGTTACACTAACAAATTTTTTACAGTGTATGTAATAAGTTAGCAGAGCATTGCACCCACTTGCAAATGGATGATTTACCCCTTAATACCAAAAACGGAATAACAAATGACAAAAACATTTTTTAAACAGTCACAACAACTGCCACAGCTCTACTGTGGCTTTTAACCTCCCTCAATACGACTTTTGAAGCCTTTTGAGCCCTTCAGAGAAGTCCTGGATCATGTAGGAAGAAGCTGGATGTCTGTCTGTAATTTTTGCTGTGCAAAAAAACGCCAAAATAGGCTCCTCCCACTCATATTACAACAGTGGGAAGCCTCAGGGAACTGTTTCTAGGCAAAATTCAAGCCAGCCATGTGGAAAAAACTAGGCCCCAAGAAGTTTTATCACCAAACATATGTAAAAAACGATTAAACATGCCAGCAAACGTTTTAAAATACACTTTTATAAGAGTATGTATCTCTTTTAATAAGCCTGATACCAGTCGCTATCACTGCATTTAAGGCTTTACTTACATTACTTCGGCATCAGCAGCATTTTCTAGCAAATTCCATTCCCTAGAAAAATATTTTAACTGCACATACCTTATTACAGGAAAACCTACACGCTATTCCCCCTCTGAAGTTACCTCACTCCTCAGAATATGTGAGAACAGCAAAGGATCTTAGTTACTTCTGCTAAGATCATAGAAAACACAGGCAGATTCTTCTTCTAAATACTGCCTGAGATAAACAGTACACTCCGGTACCATTTAAAAATAACAAACTTTTGATTGAAGAAATAAACTAAGTATAAAACACCACAGTCCTCTTACGACCTCCATCTTAGTTGAGAGTTGCAAGAGAATGACTGGGTATGGCAGTGAGGGGAGGAGCTATATAGCAGCTCTGCTGTGGGTGATTCTCTTGCAACTTCCTGTTGGGAAGGAGAATATCCCACAAGTAATGGATGATCCGTGGACTGGATACACTTAACAAGAGAAAACAATTTATGTAAGAACTTACCTGATAAAATAATTTCTTTCCTATTGGCAAGAGTCCATGAGCTAGTGACGTATGGGATATACAATCTTACCAGGAGGGGCAAAGTTTCCCAAACCTCAAAATGCCTATAAATACACCCCTCACCACACCCACAATTCAGTTTAATGAATAGCCACGTAGTGGGGTGATAGAAAAAGGAGTAAAAAGCTTCAAAAAGGAACTGGAAATATAATTGTGCTTTATACAAAAAAACATAACCACCATAAAAAGGGTGGGTCTTATGGACTCTTGCCAATATGAAAGAAATGAATTTATCAGGTAAGTTCTTACATAAATTATGTTTTTCTATCATGTAATTGGCAAGAGTCCATGAGCTAGTGATGTATGGGATAGTAATACCCAAGATGTGGTACTCCACGGAAGAGTCACTAGAGAGGGAGGGATAAAAATAAAAACAGCCATTTTCCGCTGAAAAAAATAAATCCACATCCAAAAAAATAAGTTTGTTTCATAATTGAAAAGAAAAAAATATAAACATAAGCAGAGGAATCAAACAAACAGCTGCCTGAAGAACTTTTCTACCAAAAACTGCTTCCGAAGAGGCAAATACATCAAAACGGTAGAAATTAGTAAATGTATGCAAAGAAGACCAAGTTGCTGCTTTGCAAATCTGATCAACTGAAGCTTCATTCTTAAAAGCCCATGAAGTGGAGACTGATCTAGTAGAATGAGCTGTGATTCTCTGAGGCAGAGCCTGACCCGACTCCAAATAAGCCTGATGAATCAAAAGCTTTAACCAAGATGCCAAGAAAATGGCAGAAGCTTTCTGACCTTTCCTAGAACCAGAAAAGACAACAAATAGACTAGAAGTCTTCCTGAAATCTTTAGTAGCTTCAACATAAAGCTCAAAGCTCTTACAACATCCAGAGAATGTAAGGATCTCTCCAAAGAATTCTTAGGATTAGGACACAAATAGGGAACAACAATTTCCCTATTAATGTTGTTAGAATTCACAACTTTAGGTAAAAATTTAAATGAAGTCTGCAAAACTGCTTTATCCTGATGAAAAATCAAAAAAGGAGACTCTTCTAGCAGAATAGATAGTCAAAAGGAACAACACTTTCCAAGAAAGTAGTTTAATATCCAAAAAATACATAGGCTCAAAAGGAGGAGCCTGTAAAGCCTTCAAAACCAAATTAAGACTCCAAGGAGGAGAGATTGATTTAATGACAGGCTTGATACGGACCAAAGCCTGTACAAAACAGTGAATATCAGGAAGCTTAGCAATCTTTCTGTGAAATAAAACAGAAAGAGCAGAGATTTGTCCCTACAAGGAACTTGCAGACAAACCTTTATCCAAACCATTCTGAAGAAACTGTAAAATTCAAGGCATTCTAAAAGAATGCCAGGAGAATTTATGAGAAGAACACCATGAAATATAAGTCTTCCAAACTCAATAAATCTTCCTATAAACAGATTAACGAGCCTATAACATAGTATCAATCACTAAGTCAGAGAAACTCTATGACTAAGCACTAAGCGTTCAATTTCCATACCTTCAAATTTAATGATTTTAGATCCTGATGGAAAAACAACAGTACTTGAGACAGAAGGTCTGATCTTAAAGGAAGTGGCCAAGGTTGGCAACTGGACATCCGGACAAAATCCGCATACCAGAACCTGTGAGGCCATGCTGGTGCTACCAGAAACACAAATGATTGTTCTATGATGATCTTGGAGATTACTCTTGGAAGAATAACTAGAGGCGGGAAGATATAAGCAGGTTGGTAAAACCAAGTAACTGCTAACGCATCCACTGACTCCGCCTGAGGATCCCTGGACCGGGACAGGTACCTGGGAAGTTTCTTGTTAAGATGAAAAGCCATCAGATCTATTTCTGGAAGACCCCACATCTGAACAATCTGAAAAAACCTGGATGGAGAGACCACTCCCCCGGATGTAAAGTCTGACGGCTGAGATAATCCACTTCCCAATTGTCTTTACCTGGGAAATGTACCACAGAAATTAGACAAGAGCTGGATTCTGCCCAAGAACATATCCGAGATACTTCTTTCATAGCTAGGGGATTGAGTCTTACCCTGATTGACATATGCCACTGTTATATTGTCTGTCTGAAAACAAATGAATGGTTTTCTTTTCAACAGAGGTCAAACATTAAGAGTCCTGAAAACAGTACAGGGTTCTAAAATATTGATTGGTAACCTCACCTCTTGAGATTTCTAAACCCCTTGTGCTGTCAGAGATCCCCAGAAAGCTCCCCAACCTGAAAGACTTGCATCTGTTGCGATTACAGTTCAGGTTGGATGAACAAAGGAAGCCCCTTGAACTATACAATGGTGATCTAATCACCAAGTCAGAGAGAGTCGAACATTGGGATTTAAGGATATTAATTGTGACATCCTTGATTAATCCCTGCACCATTGATTCAGCATACAAAGCTGAAGAGGTCTCTCATGAAAACAAGCAAAGGGGATTGCATCCAATGCTGCAGTCATGAGACCTAAAATTTCCATGCACATAGCCACTGAAGGGAATAATTGAGACTGAAGGTTTCGACAAGCTGAAACCAATTTCATTTGTCTCTTGTCTGTTAGAGACAGAGTCATGGACACTGAATCTATCTGAAAACCTAAAAAGGTGACCCTTGTCCTAAGAAGCTGAAGAGTAGTAGATTCAGGAGTAATTTGAGGAAGCACTTCTTTACAGAAAGAGTGATTAATTTATGGAATAAACTTCCTCAAGAGGTAGTAAAGACAAACACTGTTGTGGACTTTAAAAATGTTCTGGGACAAGCATAAGGCTATCCTACGAACAAACCATTGTCTGAGGAATCAATGAACATTTTGGTAAATTGATCCTCCAACCAGGTCTTTGAAGAAACATCACTAGTTGATTCGTGTGAGATTCAGCAGAATGTAAAAAGACTGAGGTAGTATCAAGATATCACCCAAAAAAGGAAACACCACAATACCCAGTTCTCTGATTAGAGAGTAGGGCACCGAGAACCTTCAAAAAAATTCTTAGAGCAGTCGCTAGGCCAAATGGAAGAGCAACAAATTGGTAATGCTTGTCTAGAAAAGAAAATCTCAGAAACCGATAGTGGTCTGGACGAATCGGAATATGAAGATATGCACTTCATATCGTGGACATATAATGACCTTGCTGAACAAAAAGGCAGAATAGTCCTTATACTCACCATTTTGAAAGTTGGCACTCTTACAAAACGATTCAAATTTTTCAGATCCATAACTGGTTTAAATGAATTTTCTTTCTTTGGGACAATGAATAGAATTGAACTGGTATGATTACCCCAGAAAGCTCTAGATCTGAAACATTTCAGAAAAACCTGAGCCTTCACTGGATTTGCTGGAACGTGTGAGAAAAAAAAAAATCACAGGAAGAATCTACCCAAATGTCTTGAAATGTTTTTTAATCTGCCCCCCACCAGCTGAGCTGGAATGAGGGCCACACCTTCATGCAGTCTTTTGGGGGCTGGCTTTGGTTTCTTAAAAGGCTTGGATTTATTCCAACTTGAATGTTTCCAATTGGAACCAGATTCTTTGGGGGAAAGATTGGCTTTCTGTTCCTTATTCTGTCGAAAAGAACGAAAACAATTAGAAGCTTTAGATTTACCCTTAGATTTTTTTTTTTTTTATTGAGTATCCGTCAGGGGTACAGAGAAGAAAAAGGGAAGGGTAAACAGATAGCGAATAATAATACATTTACATAACTGGGGGTTATAAATACACGTTGGAGAGTTAATCAAAAATGGTAAAAAAGTCAATCCATTCAAAACGAAATCAAAAAACAGAATTTATGTTTACCTGATAAATTTCTTTCTCCTACGGTGTGTCCGGTCCACGGCTTCATCCTTACTTGTGGGATATTCTCATTCCCTACAGGAAATGGCAAAGAGAGCACACAGCAAAGCTGTCCATATAGCCCCCCCTCTGGCTCCGCCCCCCAGTCATTCGACCGACGGTTAGGAGAAAAAGGAGAAACTATAAGTTGCCGTGGTGACTGTAGTGTACAGAAAAATAAAAATTTTAAACCTGACTAAAAGCCAGGGCGGGCCGTGGACCGGACACACCGTAGGAGAAAGAAATTTATCAGGTAAACAAATTCTGTTTTCTCCTACATTGGTGTGTCCGGTCCACGGCTTCATCCTTACTTGTGGGAACCAATACCAAAGCTTTAGGACACGGATGAAGGGAGGGAACAAGTCAGGTAACCTAAACATAGTATCAATCACTAAGTCAGAGAAACTCTATGACTAAGCACTAAGCGTTCAATTTCCATACCTTCAAATTTAATGATTTTAGATCCTGATGGAAAAACAACAGTACTTGAGACAGAAGGTCTGATCTTAAAGGAAGTGGCCAAGGTTGGCAACTGGACATCCGGACAAAATCCGCATACCAGAACCTGTGAGGCCATGCTGGTGCTACCAGAAACACAAATGATTGTTCTATGATGATCTTGGAGATTACTCTTGGAAGAATAACTAGAGGCGGGAAGATATAAGCAGGTTGGTAAAACCAAGTAACTGCTAACGCATCCACTGACTCCGCCTGAGGATCCCTGGACCGGGACAGGTACCTGGGAAGTTTCTTGTTAAGATGAAAAGCCATCAGATCTATTTCTGGAAGACCCCACATCTGAACAATCTGAAAAAACCTGGATGGAGAGACCACTCCCCCGGATGTAAAGTCTGACGGCTGAGATAATCCACTTCCCAATTGTCTTTACCTGGGAAATGTACCACAGAAATTAGACAAGAGCTGGATTCTGCCCAAGAACATATCCGAGATACTTCTTTCATAGCTAGGGGATTGAGTCTTACCCTGATTGACATATGCCACTGTTATATTGTCTGTCTGAAAACAAATGAATGGTTTTCTTTTCAACAGAGGCCAAACATTAAGAGTCCTGAAAACAGTACAGGGTTCTAAAATATTGATTGGTAACCTCACCTCTTGAGATTTCTAAACCCCTTGTGCTGTCAGAGATCCCCAGAAAGCTCCCCAACCTGAAAGACTTGCATCTGTTGCGATTACAGTTCAGGTTGGATGAACAAAGGAAGCCCCTTGAACTATACAATGGTGATCTAATCACCAAGTCAGAGAGAGTCGAACATTGGGATTTAAGGATATTAATTGTGACATCCTTGATTAATCCCTGCACCATTGATTCAGCATACAAAGCTGAAGAGGTCTCTCATGAAAACAAGCAAAGGGGATTGCATCCAATGCTGCAGTCATGAGACCTAAAATTTCCATGCACATAGCCACTGAAGGGAATAATTGAGACTGAAGGTTTCGACAAGCTGAAACCAATTTCATTTGTCTCTTGTCTGTTAGAGACAGAGTCATGGACACTGAATCTATCTGAAAACCTAAAAAGGTGACCCTTGTCCTAAGAAGCTGAAGAGTAGTAGATTCAGGAGTAATTTGAGGAAGCACTTCTTTACAGAAAGAGTGATTCATTTATGGAATAAACTTCCTCAAGAGGTAGTAAAGACAAACACTGTTGTGGACTTTAAAAATGTTCTGGGACAAGCATAAGGCTATCCTACGAACAAACCATTGTCTGAGGAATCAATGAACATTTTGGTAAATTGATCCTCCAACCAGGTCTTTGAAGAAACATCACTAGTTGATTCGTGTGAGATTCAGCAGAATGTAAAAAGACTGAGGTAGTATCAAGATATCACCCAAAAAAGGAAACACCACAATACCCAGTTCTCTGATTAGAGAGTAGGGCACCGAGAACCTTCAAAAAAATTCTTAGAGCAGTCGCTAGGCCAAATGGAAGAGCAACAAATTGGTAATGCTTGTCTAGAAAAGAAAATCTCAGAAACCGATAGTGGTCTGGACGAATCGGAATATGAAGATATGCACTTCATATCGTGGACATATAATGACCTTGCTGAACAAAAAGGCAGAATAGTCCTTATACTCACCATTTTGAAAGTTGGCACTCTTACAAAACGATTCAAATTTTTCAGATCCATAACTGGTTTAAATGAATTTTCTTTCTTTGGGACAATGAATAGAATTGAACTGGTATGATTACCCCAGAAAGCTCTAGATCTGAAACATTTCAGAAAAACCTGAGCCTTCACTGGATTTGCTGGAACGTGTGAGAAAAAAAAAAATCACAGGAAGAATCTACCCAAATGTCTTGAAATGTTTTTTAATCTGCCCCCCACCAGCTGAGCTGGAATGAGGGCCACACCTTCATGCAGTCTTTTGGGGGCTGGCTTTGGTTTCTTAAAAGGATTGGATTTATTCCAACTTGAATGTTTCCAATTGGAACCAGATTCTTTGGGGGAAAGATTGGCTTTCTGTTCCTTATTCTGTCGAAAAGAACGAAAACAATTAGAAGCTTTAGATTTACCCTTAGATTTTTTTTTTTTTTATTGAGTATCCGTCAGGGGTACAGAGAAGAAAAAGGGAAGGGTAAACAGATAGCGAATAATAATACATTTACATAACTGGGGGTTATAAATACACGTTGGAGAGTTAATCAAAAATGGTAAAAAAGTCAATCCATTCAAAACGAAATCAAAAAACAGAATTTATGTTTACCTGATAAATTTCTTTCTCCTACGGTGTGTCCGGTCCACGGCTTCATCCTTACTTGTGGGATATTCTCATTCCCTACAGGAAATGGCAAAGAGAGCACACAGCAAAGCTGTCCATATAGCCCCCCCTCTGGCTCCGCCCCCCAGTCATTCGACCGACGGTTAGGAGAAAAAGGAGAAACTATAAGTTGCCGTGGTGACTGTAGTGTACAGAAAAATAAAAATTTTAAACCTGACTAAAAGCCAGGGCGGGCCGTGGGCCGGACACACCCTAGGAGAAAGAAATTTATCAGGTAAACAAATTCTGTTTTCTCCTACATTGGTGTGTCCGGTCCACGGCTTCATCCTTACTTGTGGGAACCAATACCAAAGCTTTAGGACACGGATGAAGGGAGGGAACAAGTCAGGTAACCTAAACGGAAGGCACCACAGCTTGCAAAACCTCTCCCCCAAAAATAGCCTCCGAAGAAGCATAAGTATCAAATTTGAAAAATTTGGCAAAAGTATGCAGAGAAGACCACGTCGCTGCCTTACAGATCTGTTCAACAGAAGCCTCATTCTTGAAGGCCCATGTGGAAGCCACAGCTCTAGTAGAGTGAGCTGTAATTCGTTCAGGAGGCTGCCGTCCGGCAGTCTCATAAGCCAATCGGATGATGCTTTTTAGCCAAAAGGAAAGAGGTAGCAGTAGCTTTCTGACCTCTCCTCTTACCAGAATAGACGACAAACAAACAAGATGTCTGTCTGAAATCCTTTGTTGCTTCTAAATAGAATTTTAAAGCACGGACTACATCTAAGTTATGTAACAAACGTTCCTTCTTCGAAACTGGATTCGGACACAGAGAAGGAACAACTATTTACTGGTTAATATTCCTATTGGAAACCACCTTTGGAAGAAAACCAGGCTTAGTACGTAAAACTACCTTATCTGTATGGAATACCAGATAGGGTGAAGTACACTGCAAAGCAGACAATTCGGAAACTCTTCTAGCAGAAGAAATAGCAACCAAAACCAGAACTTTCCAAGATAGTAATTTAATATCTATGGAATGCAAAGGTTCAAACGGAACCCCTTGAAGAACTGAAAGAACTAAATTTAGACTCCATGGAGGAGTCATAGGTCTGTAGACAGGCTTGATTCTAACTAATGTGTACAGGAGAGGTTTTGGAAATTTTTGGAGTGTAGGCGCAAGTGAATGCTTTTACCCCTGTCTTGATTATTCAGTATCCTTATCTAAGGGAATTGTATAAAAGATTTGTATAAAAGATTTGACACTTGTTTAAATAACAAATATATTTATTTGAAAAATAAGAAAAAAATCTCTTTAAAAATTCCAATACGGACTTTGTGACACGTGGTTTACAAGTTCTAATATGTCTTGTAACTAATAAGTGAAGTCTATGACTGGTGTTACAAGATTAATGGTATAGATGTATAGTAACAATATGTTTGGTAATGATATGTTTAGTGACAATATGTTCATAAGAAATATAATGAAACAACCTATGTGTTGGGAAAATGTTTTGAAAATAGGACTCGTTAGAGTGTTGTACCTAGTGCATTGAAAACCTAGTACACAGTCTAAAAAGTCAAATTTATGTTTGTAGAGTTTTGCTATTGCCAATATTTCTTGTTTTACTATATATATAGAAAACTATTCTTGGTGCTTGTTCCTGGTATCAGCAATTATTAGCTTTCACACAAATCACTGTCATATGAGAGAGGAAAGGAAAATGTTTGGACATTTGTTGCTTAAAATCTTACAAATATTTGTTGCTTGAAGTCTTACAAATATTTCATAAAACATATATTGCTAAAAATGTAAAAATGTATATTTACGGTTAAAACTGTATTTCTGCAATTATAAAACATATATTGCCAAAAGTGTAAAACTGTATATTTACGGTTAAAACTGTATTTCTGCAATTTTAAACTTGCTAGTAGTCGGCCGACTATTGTATGGCAATTTAAATTGCACAGGAAATTTTTGTATTCGTTGGTAACTCAGTATCAATATTAAAAGAAAAAGAAAAACCACCGGTGGATTTGTTGTTTAAAAGTCGTTTTCTTAAAAGCTTTTTTTGGATAATTTGTGTCGGTTTATATTGGACACTCCTATTTGCGCCAGTATCCTTGAGTGTTAAACACTGTCAATATGTGTTGAGATATGAACTATAATGACCAAAGCTCTACGGTCTAG
Organism: Bombina bombina; assembly: GCF_027579735.1. Classification (NCBI taxonomy): domain Eukaryota; kingdom Metazoa; phylum Chordata; class Amphibia; order Anura; family Bombinatoridae; genus Bombina; species Bombina bombina. Next base: position 650,709,701 of record NC_069501.1, on the reverse strand, counting down.
GGAAGTATTAGAGTAAGGAGCGTTAAGACTTACTGTACTCCTAACCGATTCTGGAGCCTGGTTCGAGTTGTTGCGCTCTTTTTTGCTGGAGGATGTTGAGTTCCGCTGACTGTGTGCAGCTCCGTTTCCCTCTTGATGTGGGTAGTCTTTGTAACGGTCTGCTGGTATAGACCGAAGTGCTGGAGTTGATACAAATTGGAAGTGTTTTTCTTTGAAGGCTTTGATCCGTCTGCAATGATCCCAAAGTCAATATGTCAACGCGTTTCTGCCCTCAAAAAAGGGCCTTTCTCAAGACTAGTCTTGAGAAAGGCCCTTTTTTGAGGGCAGAAACGCGTTGACATATTGACTTTGGGATCATTGCAGACGGATCAAAGCCTTCAAAGAAAAACACTTCCAATTTGTATCAACTCCAGCACTTCGGTCTATACCAGCAGACCGTTACAAAGACTACCCACATCAAGAGGGAAACGGAGCTGCACACAGTCAGCGGAACTCGACATCCTCCAGCAAAAAAGAGCGCAACAACTCGAACCAGGCTCCAGAATCGGTTAGGAGTACAGTAAGTCTTAACGCTCCTTACTCTAATACTTCCCTAGACCGTAGAGCTTTGGTCATTATAGTTCTTATCTCAACACATATTGACAGTGTTTAACACTCAAGGATACTGGCGCAAATAGGAGTGTCCAATATAAACCGACACAAATTATCCAAAAAAAGCTTTTAAGAAAACTACTTTTAAACAACAAATCCACCGGTGGTTTTTCTTTTTCTTTTAATATTGATACTGAGTTACCAACGAATACAAAAATTTCCTGTGCAATTTAAATTGCCATACAATAGTCGGCCGACTACTAGCAAGTTTAAAATTGCAGAAATACAGTTTTAACCGTAAATATACAGTTTTACACTTTTGGCAATATATGTTTTATAATTGCAGAAATACAGTTTTAACCGTAAATATACATTTTTACATTTTTAGCAATATATGTTTTATGAAATATTTGTAAGACTTCAAGCAACAAATATTTGTAAGATTTTAAGCAACAAATGTCCAAACATTTTCCTTTCCTCTCTCATATGACAGTGATTTGTGTGAAAGCTAATAATTGCTGATACCAGGAACAAGCACCAAGAATAGTTTTCTATATATATAGTAAAACAAGAAATATTGGCAATAGCAAAACTCTACAAACATAAATTTGACTTTTTAGACTGTGTACTAGGTTTTCAATGCACTAGGTACAACACTCTAACGAGTCCTATTTTCAAAACATTTTCCCAACACATAGGTTGTTTCATTATATTTCTTATGAACATATTGTCACTAAACATATCATTACCAAACATATTGTTACTATACATCTATACCATTAATCTTGTAACACCAGTCATAGACTTCACTTATTAGTTACAAGACATATTAGAACTTGTAAACCACGTGTCACAAAGTCCGTATTGGAATTTTTAAAGAGATTTTTTTCTTATTTTTCAAATAAATATATTTGTTATTTAAACAAGTGTCAAATCTTTTATACAAATCTTTTATACAATTCCCTTAGATAAGGATACTGAATAATCAAGACAGGGGTAAAAGCATTCACTTGCGCCTACACTCCAAAAATTTCCAAAACCTCTCCTGTACACCTAAGTAAGATATTTTTTGGGGAAAATATCCTAGGAGTAAAAGGCTTACCCCATTAGGCAGCGCAAAAAAGTTTTACACTTCACTCACCTAAACTTGATTCTAACTAATGCCTGTACAAACGCCTGTACATCTGGCGCGGCTGCCAAACGTTTGTGCAACAAAACAGACAGAGCAGATATCTGTCCTTTTAGAGAACTAGCTGACAAACCTTTATCCAAACCCTCTTGGAGAAAGGAAAGTATCCTAGGAATTCTAATTTTACTCCAAGAGTAACCCTTGGATTCGCACCAACAGATATATTTTTGCCATATCTTATGGTAAATTTTCCTAGTTACCGGTTTTCTGGCCTGAACCAGAGTATCTATAACTGAATCTGAAAACCCACGCTTAGATAGAATCAAGCGTTCAATTTCCAAGCAGTCAGTTGCTGAGAGCCGATGACATATTCACCAGGTCTGCATACCAAGTCCTGCGTGGCCATGCAGGAGCTATTAGAATCACAGAGGCCTTCTCCTGTTTGATCCTGGCTACAAGCCTGGGAAGGAGAGGGAACGGTGGAAACACATAAGCTAGATTGAACGACCAAGGCGCTACCAATGCATCTACTAGTTTCGCCTTGGGATCCCTGGATCTGGACCCGTAGCGAGTAACCTTTGAGTTCTGACGAGACGCCATCAGATCCATATCTGGAATGTCCCATAGTTGAGTTAACTGGGCAAAGACCTCCGGGTGAAGTTCCCACTCCCCCGGATGGAAAGTCTGACGAGTCAAATAATCCGCCTCCCAGTTGTCTACTCCTGGGATGTGAATTGCAGATAGATGGCAGGAGTGATCCTCCGCCCATTGGATGATCTTGGTTACTTCCTTCATCGCTAGGGAACTCTTTGTTCCTCCCTGATGATTGATGTACACTACAGTCGTGATGTTGTCAGACTGAAATCTTATGAACCTGGCCTTCGCTAGTTGAGGCCAAGCCAGGAGCGCATTGAATATCGCTCTCAGTTCCAAAATGTTTATCGGGAGAAGAGACTCTTCCCGAGACCATAGACCCTGAGCTTTCAGGGAGCCCCAGACCGCGCCCCAGCCTAAGAGACTGGCGTCGGTTGTGACAATGATCCACTCTGGTCTGCGGAAACTCATTCCCTGAGACAGGTGATCCTGAGCCAACCACCAGAGGAGTGAGTCTCTGGTTATCTGGTCCACTTGAATCTGAGGAGACAAGTCTGCATAATCCCCATTCCACTGTTTGAGCATGCACAGTTGCAATGATCTTAAATGAATTTGAGCAAAAGGAACCACGTCCATTTCCGCAACCATTAGTCCTATTACCTCCATGCACTAAGCTATGGAGGGCTGAGGAATAGATTGAAGAACTCGACAAGCGTTTAGAAGCTTTAACTTTCTGACCTCTGTCAGAAAAATCTTCATTTCTACAGAGTCTATTATTGTTCCCAGAAAGGGAACCCTTGTGGACGGAAACAAGGAACTCTTTTCTATGTTCACCTTCCACCCGTGAGATCTGAGAAAGGCTAAAACAATGTCTGTATGAGCCCTTGCTTTGGGAAGGGACGACGCTTGAATTAGAATGTCGTCTAGGTAAGGTGCTACTGCAATGCCCCTCGGCCTTAGGACCGCTAGAAGGGACCCCAGCACCTTTGTGAAAATTCTGGGAGCAGTGGCTAAACCGAACGTAAGAGCCACGAACTGTTAATGTTTGTCCAGAAAGGCGAACCTCAGGAACTGATGATGATCGTTGTGGATAGGAATATGCAGGTATGCATCCTTTAGGTCCACGGTAGTCATATATTGACCTTCCTGGATCGTTGGTAAAATCGTCCGAATGGTTTCCATTTTGAATGATGGAACTCTGAGGAATTTGTTTAGAATTTTTAAATCCAGAATTGGTCTGAAAGTTCCTTCTTTTCTGGGAACTACAAACAGGTTTGAGTAAAAACCCAGACCTTGTTCCGCTGCTGGAACTGGGTGTATCACTCCCATCTTTAATAGGTCTCCTACGCAATGTAAGAATGCCTGTCTCTTTATCTGGTCTAAAGATAAGCGAGACATGTGGAACCTTCCCCTTGGAGGAAGTTCCTTGAACTCTAGAAGATACCCCTGAGAGACAATTTCTAGTGCCCAGGGGTCCGGAACATTTCTTGCCAAAGCCTGAACAAAGAGAGAAAGTCTGCCCCCTACTAGATCCGGTCCCGGATCGGGGGCTACCCCTTCATCCTGTCTTGGTAGCAGCAGCAGGCTTCTTGGCCTGTTTACCCTTGTTCCAGCCTTGCAATGGTTTCCATGCTGGTTTAGGCTGGGAAGTGTTACCCTCTTGTCTAGAGGCTGTTAGTTAGAAGCCGGTCCGTTCCTGAAATTGCGAAAGGAACGAAAATTAGACTTATTCTTAGCTTTGAAAGGCCTATCCTGTGGGAGGGCATGGCCCTTTCCCCCAGTGATGTCTGAAATAATCTCCTTCAATTTTGGCCCGAAAAGGGTCTTACCTTTGAAAGGAATATTAAGCAATTTTGTTTTGGACGACACATCTGCCGACCAAGATTTTAGCCAAAGCGCCCTGCGCGCCACTATTGCAAAACCTGAATTTTTCGCCGCTAATTTAGCCAATTGAAAAGAGGCATCCAAAATAAAGGAATTAGCCAACTTTAGTGCGTGAATTCTGTCCATGACCTCATCATATGGAGTCTCCTTTTGGAGCAAATTTTCTAGTTCATCGAACCAAAAAGACGCCGCCGTGGTGACAGGAATAATGCACGAAATTGGTTGAAGAAGGAAACCTTGCTGAACAAAAAAATTTTTAAGCAATCCTTCCAATTTTTTATCCATAGGATCTTTGAAAGCGCAACTGTCTTCTATAGGAATAGTTGTGCGCTTAGCTAATGTTGAAACTGCCCCCTCTACCTTAGGGACCGTTTGCCATGCATCCCTTCTGGGGTCAACAATGGGGAACATTTTCTTAAATATAGGAGGGGGAACAAAAGGTACGCCTGGCTTCTCCCACTCCTTAGTCACTATGTCCGCCACCCTCTTGGGTATCGGAAAAGCGTCAGCGTGCACTGGGACCTCTAAGAATTTGTCCATTTTGCACAACTTCTCTGGAATCACCAAAGTATCACAATCATCAAGGGTAACTAGCACCTCCTTAAGCAGAGCACGGAGATGTTCTAGCTTAAATTTAAATGCCACAATATCAGGTTCTGCCTGCTGAGAATTTTTTCCTGAATCAGAAATTTCTCCCTCAGACAGACCCTCCCTCACTGCCAACTCAGATTGATGTGAGGGTATAGATAAATTATCGTCAGCGCCTACTTGCTCATCCTCTGTATTTAAAACTGAGCAATCACGCTTTCTAGGAAATGCTGGCAGTTTGGATAAAAGAGCTGCTAGAGAATTATCCATTACTGCTGTTAATCCCAGAGGCAGCACTTTTTTTTACTTTCTGCGATGAGATTTTTTTTAGTGAAAATGTTTCTGCAGGTCATTTTTAAATAAAATTCAATTTTAAATAAGGCAGTTACACTAAAGCACCAGTACAATTGCAATGTGTTGGTTAACTGGAGAATAAAGCCATTTTTAAAGTTTTATACTATAGTGCAGTAGTTGAAAATTGCATTGCAAATTAGCTGCAGACAAAAAAATTTTTGTAAAAATGTCCCTTGAATAAATTTGTTTCCTTTTTCTCTTTGTCTAACATAGAAGTGTAGTATTAAAAAAGGTGCATTGCTCATACTAACATCTTACATTCAGAAAAAAACAGCTTTGCAGACTGGGAAAGGCTACGGGGGCAGGTTTGGAAAAATCCCTGAGAGCCAATCAACAATTAATACACTGCTGCTTTGCAGCTCTACTGCATATTTGACTGTTCACTTCAAACAGCACTTTGCTCTGAATGCACTGTAAAGAAAAACGTACACAATGCAGCCAGAGCACAGCTCTGTTTGAAAAGAACAGCCTAATGTGGAGCAGTGCTGCAAAGTTAAAATCGCTGACAGTTCCTGCATGTGTCCCATTCTTTCTGCAGACATGCTGCATTTTCTGCGATGACATCTCAGATCACTGTATGTTCTGCTTTGGGGCTGTTAATTACTGCATAGTAACAAGCATTGGCACGCTAGATGTACTAGGTATCGCCTGCGTGGGCAAAGCTGGTGTTGACACAGAAGGAGAGGATGATGAACTATCCCCACTACCTTCATTTAAAGAATCATCTTGGGCAACATTATTAAATGTGACAGTACTGTCCTTACTCTGGACGCCATGGCACAATTCGCACATACATTTAATGGGGGAACCACCTTGGCCTCCATACACACAGAACATAGGCTATCTGAAGGTACAGACATGTTAAACAGACTTAGGCAGGTTTTTAATGCAATAAAAACAATTTTAAACAAAACCGCTACTGTCTCTTTAAATAATAAAAAGAGCACACTTTATTTCTGAATGATCGAAAAAACATGAAGGAAATATCCAATCTTTATGAAATTTATACCCCTAAAATGACCAAAACCAGAGCAAATAATCCCAATTGACCGGTTAAAACACACTACAGTCCCTGCCACAGACTTTGCTGCGGCTTTTACCTTCCTTAGGGGTTATTAACAACAGAAATAAAAACTACAACTAACACCACTCTTTACCATACCCGTGGAGATGCTACTTGTTCAGAGCGGCAAAGAGAATGACTGGAGGGTGGAGCCAGAGGGGGGGGCTATATGGACAGCTTTGCTGTGTGCTCTCTTTGCCATTTCCTGTAGGGAATGAGAATATCCCACAAGTAAGGATGAAGCCGTGGACCGGACACACCAATGTAGGAGAAATAATCCCTTCCTTTCTTTCAGAACATATAGCACTTAATTCCTCCCTGACTGGGTACCCTTTTCCATATCAGAATAGCATAACAGACAAAAAAAAAAAAAAACCCTGTCCTCAGCCTTCCCCAATTCCAAACTCAGTGGACTTGGGGTAATTCATTTCTTAATATGGCATTCATTACATAGTCTGTTGATCTAAGTGGATAGATTATTCTCTTTTGCAGCTCATTTTGCTGTGAGTGTATAAATATCTCCCATTTTTCAAAGAATCTTTCAATTTCCTTATTTTTATCTTTTTCTATCAGGCATTGTTCTACCGTCATTTGTTTAAAAATCTGATTGTTTACTTCAGCTATAGTAGGTAATTTTCTTGAAATCCAGGTTTTCAGCAGTAGGAACCTGGCCACCCCAATAACCAGTTCAATAAATTCTTTATTGCTGTTCTGTTTTTTATCCGGGGGGGATAGAAAAAAATACTAGGTCTCAATAGATTTTCATCTCTGTTTTTAGTATCCTAGATAACCAAAAGCTCATTTTATTCCAGAATTGTCTAATTAATGTACATTCCCAGAAATAGTGCACAATGTCCGCCCCTCTGCTGCCGCATTTGGCGCATTTATCTTGAGTTTTACTATTCCACCTTGCCATAGCCGCGGGAGTAAGATACGTTTCATTTAGTATATTAATATGTGCTTCTCTAAAGTTCGTAGAAGTAAAGATCTTATTAATTCTAGTGATACTATTCTGTATGTATTCTTCGTTACATTCTGTTAACCCCTTTAAGTGCCATTTCTTAACAATCAGTTGTAGATTTAAATTACCCTCCTGTCTTAGTGATTCCTTATACCATTTTTTTATAGAAAAATTATAAAACTTACATAGGTTTAAATTGTGCATGAGTGAAGGCCAGCCCCATTCTTTATTCTGATTTTGTAGTAATTCATTAGCCAAATTTCTTGATTGTAAATAAGCAAAGAAATCTTTGCTAGGGAGGTCAAATTCACGCCTTAACTCTTCAAATGTTTTAACCTGTGTTATATCTGGCGTAAAGTTATTCATTTGACTAATATGTAATAGCCCCTTTCTTTTCCACCTATGGAATACTGCAGATTTTAGTGCTTCGGGGAACGAAGGGTATCCAGTTATTGTTAAAAAATTAGACACTGTGTAATTAATTTTAAGTTTCTTACAATATTGTTGCCATGCTTTTATAATACAGATAAATGTACTAAATTTTTTTATCTTTTGTGGCATATCTTTAGTTTGTGTATGTAGTAGTGCTTTTAATATATATATGGTTTAATAATATCTTCTTCTAGTGATTTATCTGTAAAGTATTCTTTATCTGTCAGCCATTCGGCCGCTATCTTAACCAAGCATGCCAGATTATAATTCCCAATATTCGGGAGTGCGTAGCCCCCATATTCTTTTGAATATGATAATATTTTTAATGAGATTTTTCTCCTTTCCTTTCCCCAGAGAAATTCTGTTATATTTTTATTAAAAAGTGAGATATCAGCCTTTTTGAGTAAAAGAGGTAGAGATTCTGCAGTTTATAAAGGATTTTGGGGAAGATAATCATTTTAATTAGACTAATCTTTCCTGATAATGCTAATGGTAGATGTTTCCATGCATTGAGCTGATCAAATATTTTCTGTAAAATTGGTATTATATTTAAATCATACCATAATTTTGGATTCTTACTTAAAATAATGCCTAGATATGTAAATTGGTCTACGACTTTAAATGGACTTATAATCGTGTCCTTATAGTTATTTAACCATAGGAGTTCTGACTTATTGACATTAACTTTGTATCCTGAAAATGCACTATACATTTCTATTATTTCCATTAATTTTGGGATATTGTGTTTACTATTTCTAACAAAAATCAATATGTCATCCGAATATAATAAAAAAAATTCTTCTATATTCTTACATAAGACCCCCTGCAACACATGACGGATTTTAATCGCTAAAGGTTCAATAGATAGATTAAATAGAAAGGGAGATAAGGGGCCGCCCTGTCTAGTGCCTCTCTCCAACATTATTTCTGCAGATTCCACCCCATTCACAGAAATTATAGATACCGGATTCTTGTAAATTGTTTTAATGAATTTCGTGAATGGTCCTGAAAAACCAAATTTAGACAGGGACGTGAAAAGGTGGTCCTATTGCACTGCATTGAAGGCTTTTTCAGCATCTAAAGCTATTATTGCTGTGTCATAGTTCAATAAATGCAATTTTTCAGGTTGACTCATAATTTTTTTAAATATTCAATAATAATACATGCTTTTCGGATATTTACTACCGAACTTCTACCACTCATGAAACCCATTTGATTAGGATGTATGATATTTCCCATGATATTTTTTAATCTTTCTGCGATTACAGTGGTCAATATCTTATAGTCTACATTAATTAGGGAGATTGGCCTATATGAGTCCACCTTTTCAGGATCCCTTCCTTTTTTAAAAATCATAATTGTGACTGCTTTAGTAAAATTCTTAGACATTGCGCCATTCTCTATATAATAATAATTGAATAAACGGGTCAAGTGTGCAATGATTTCTTTGTTTAATATTTTATAAAATTCGGCTGGGATCTGGTCCGGGCCGGGGGCTTTATTTAATTGGATTTTATTTATTGTTCTCTCTACTTCCTCCTCTGTAATTGGTCGATTAATTTTTTCGATTTCATCTACTGACAGCTTAGGGACAATAATAGTTTCCCAAAATGATTCCTTCCTAATAGTATCTAACTTACATGCACTATAGAACTTTTGATAAGTTTGATAGAAAACCTCAATCTCTGTTGAATTATGTATGGGTACGTCAGCTACTCTTATTGTAGGTATTATGATATTTTTCTTTTCAGACTTCACTAGTCTAGCTAGAAAACTGCCTGTTTTATTCCCAAATTTAATATATTTTGCTTTTTTTTTAATGTCATATCTTGTCGTTTCTCGTAGATAAAATAGATCTCTCTCCCGTTTCACTTGAACGTACTTAGACCAATTATTCTTTGAGGCACATTGAAGATATCTATTAAACATATTAGTTAGTTGGTTAGTAAGTTGTTCCTCTCCTTTCTTTTTTTTCTTAAATGTGGCCATAAAGCTTATTACTTCTCTCCTTAGTACAGCTTTAGCTGTTTCCCATAGAATTTCTAATTTATCTTCATATTCTCTATTTAAATTTAAAAAGATATGCCATTTTTTTTTTAGCATGGATACAAAGGATGAATTTTTAAGCATATATTTGGGAAAATGAAAAGAATTTCTTTTATAGTTTCTAGTATTTATATAATCTAAAAACAATTCAAGTGTAATAGGGTCGTGATCAGAGATTACAAAGTCCTTTATATCAGCTTTAGAATCCATTCTAAGAATGGAATCGGCTACTAAAAAATAGTCAATTCTGGAAAGTGATGATAATAATTTGGATAAACAAGTAAAACCTTTAGCATCTGGGTACTGTAGGCGGCAAATATCAGATATTTTAAGTGTATTTTTAAATGTATGTAAAAATCTGATTTCCTTTGTTATTCTATAGTCCTTCCCTCTACCTTTTGTACTTTTCCTGTCTATTGGAAATTTGGGCGTTAGATTGAAATCTCCAGCTACTATTAAATTTGTCTCTACATAGTTCAACAAGAGAGCCTGTAGTTTCCTCCAAAATTCCATATCCAAGTTATTTGGTCCATATACATTACATGATGTGTATATCTTTCCCCCAATTTCTATTTGCGTTATGAGATATCGTGCATTTTCATCTAATTTGACCTCTAAGATGAAATTGGGAGTAGTAATAGATAACAAGCTAAAGATGAGTGCACAATGCAGGGCAGCGGCTTCAAAGGCTAATAAGATACTAGCATGTATTAAAAGAGGCATTGATTCAAGGGAGGAAAGCATAATTCTGTCATTATATAAAGCCCTGGTAAGACCTCACCTTGAGTTTGGAGTGCAGTTCTGGGGACCGATTGCTAAAAAAGATATTGCAGAACTAGAAAAAGTTCAGAGAAGGGCCACAAAGCTAATAAGGGGATTGGAGAAATTAACCTATGAGGAGAGGCTAGCCAAACTGGGTCTGTTCTCTTTAGAAAAAAGGCGCTTGAGAGGTGACATGATTACTTTATATAAATATATTCAAGGCCCATATACAGAGATGGCAGAAGCTCTTTTTATTCCAAGAAAATTGGTTCTGACAAGAGGTCATAATTTAAGGTTGGAGGAAAGGAGATTTAATCTCCTGCAACGGAAACGTTTTTTCACTGTAAGAGCAATAAAATTGTGGAACTCATTACCAAAGGAGGTAGTGAATGCCAATACCATAGATACATTTAAAAATAGTCTGGATAAATTTCTGTATATAAACAAAATTCATGGATATGATTGCTAGTATTAAATGGGTCACATTTTAATGGGGTTATTTAAGCTTAACTGGAGCTTTTTGTAAGTATTTTAGATTTGTATAGGTTGAACTCGATGGACTTCAGTCTTTTTTCAACCTTATCTACTATGTTACTATATGTTACTATGTAATCCAGACTTTTACTCAACAAAATAACAACACCTTTCTTCCTTTCCATACAGGGCGTGGCCAGTACTTCTTTTACCCAATTAACTTTTAATTTTTTTTTTTTTTAATAATCTTTTTATTGAAGACAAAGAAAAAGCAATAAGGTTACATGCATATTATCGCGAAGCCATATAAACATAAGAATATACAGAGATGTAAAATTATACATAAGCTAGATCTGAAGGAATAATTATAACACACAGACTTGTCAATGAAATGTATGCAAAATTCTCAAAGTAAATCAAGTATAAACAATAGTTATGGCATATATTTCACAATATGTAAATAGTAAATGGTCTTCATATGTCTTCCTTATTTATTTTTTTGTGTGTTTATAACACAGCAAAACAAGTTTTTGCAATATACAAGTAGTGTGGTGAGATTGAACATACTAAACTTAAAACTTGTAACTCAATCTGTAAGTGAAGCTTAACAGTTTCGCTTGTCAAAGTAGTGGAAATAGAGTCAATTTTATGGTAGAGTGAAAAGCTACACGTAGAAACATAGAAAATAGATGAGGTAGGTTGCGGTACTGGTTAGAAAGACCGCATAGGTGGACCTCCTTACCTAGGAGGTACATTATAAGATGGGGGGGGGGAGGTGATCATTGGAATGTGAATGGAAATTAAGACTCAAAACTATGGCTAGAGGATAATTGTTAATAGTAAGGATTAACAGAGGAGTAGCTGGGCATTTGAATAAGGTGGGTATGATAGAATATACTTCATCTTATTGTAATATCTGGTAAGAGACTAGTAATCAAAGGAAGCGTATAAAATGTAGGGCATCCAATAGATAATGTTGTTATGTTGAGGAGGAGAGCAAGTGGAGCTGCCAAGAAGGCAAGGTATGGCTAAGGGTTATAGATTTATCTGATTAGTATTGTTGTTGATCAGTCCTGCTGACCTATAAAATGTAGGTAGAGTCCATACTATGGTGTTAAGGGTAAATACTGAGAGAGTAGATTGGTTGCAGTATGACCAAGAAGAACCACACATGTCGCCCTTCTGATCCGGAGGGTTCATTTTGTTGCAAGGGGAAAAGGTGATGGCTTGTGAGGGTAATTGGTTATAAGAATTCCTTTATATCTATAGTCAAAAGGGTTTACTAGGGAGACTGTGCTATTGATAAATGGTTGATCTATGACGCTAAATGTATACATTAATAGACTGTGGGGGGGATCAAAGTTGCTGTTGTTGTGAAGCAGTAGCAAGTAACGCTGGGCATTTTTGAGTCTGAGGGTCAGTCTAACAGAGCATATGATGGGGGGCTAAGCTTAGCGAGGAAGCTAAAGGTTGTGTAAATCATTCTAGGCTTTAAGATAATGCTTGGTATTAGGGAGAAATAGTTGCATACATATAGTATAAACCAGAGTGTATCTACAGTGCCACTGCGTCTATGAAAGTGTAGAGTAGAGGCAGAGATCAGCTGTTGTGACAGTGACATATTTTAACAACCTTGCTAGTTGGATACGGGCCCTATACCCAACCGCAGGCTAGTATGACAGAAAGTAGAAGTCTACCCCAACATGAAACAGTGTGCACAAGTCAGTTGCCTCTTTCTTGCATATATAGTATGTAGGTAGTCACTAAAGTCTCGATATGTCTTTAGTACTTAGGTCTGGCATTGTCAATAAAGATTACACTATTAAGCTAAACATTGGGACGATGAGTTAAACCTTGAACACTAGGACAACCATGGACTGAACACTCGTACGCTAAAATATGGAATATATGATATATCAGGGCTGCTCCTGCTAAATTGCATGCAAATCATCAGACACAATATCTTTCCCCCTTCGCCATTTATGAGTACAAAAAAGAGAGACAAAAAATAATCAGCTTTCAAAGTGTCATTGCTGTAAGTCAATTCAAACTGCTCCTTCTGTATCGAAGGTTAGACCACAGAATTCTCATTTTAGATGTCCATTTATGGCACAGTTCCCATAGAGATGTGAGATAGTGTCCAGATAACAAGGGTAATTCCAGGTATCAACTGAATGAGTGTTTAGACTCGCTGGTGAACCTCAAAAGATTGCAAAGGGCCATGGATAGGACATATTGTCTCTCAATATTAGTTATTGCTGTTATCTGCTTGTAAAGGGCAGTCCTGGTGTAAATGTAGCTTTGCTTCGAATGTAAATGATATAGGAAGTTCTCAAAATAATTAGAGTCTGAACTGTATACATATTATGATGCTGGGAGACTGCTAGCTGTAGAATATAGAATGTTGGAGACATTATAGAATAACAAGTGCTGAGCCCTGCAGGTAGGGAGAACCCTGCCAATATCTAAACATATGTTTATCCCAGTATATTGTTACGGTATCTTAATAGCTCTAAAATTAACAGGTTTTAACTATAGGGAAGTATGTAAAATAATAGACATCTGTTAGATCAAAATCAGGTAACTTATAACTATGAAAATATTATGATAAGAAACGGCTATTTGCTAGATACAAGTTATTGGAGACATCGTAAGACAGCCACAGTACTTTAACAATAATTCAGTTCAAGCAGCTATCAACGCACTGTCGTTGTGGAATTCAGATAAGTCTATCCTACTCCGGATTTAGACTGATAAGGAGAGTCTCCCCTGTCCTCTCCAAACTGAAACACCCGACCTTCGCGGCAAGCTTCCAACAAGCGCGCCTTCTGAGAAGTTTGATCTCCTGATGATAATCCCCCACGCGGCTTAGCAGACAGTGTTCCAACAGTGGCGTTTATGTTCTGCAAAGTCATCACTTTTAGGGTTTCCGCAAAAGACCTGAGAACCGGGTCTAAGCTCCCAGGCCCTAACATCGCCATTATATTTATAGCTCTGGGTTTCATTCTCCCGGCAAACTCCAGTGAGTCTGTCTTAGCTGGAACTACTGTATAGGTGTCTAGTCGCTGTGCAGACCTTTGATCTGTGGAACTGCTTAATACTCTTACGGTAGAATCAGAAGTGCACAACAAGTGTCGGGGCTGAGATGCAGCTCCCCCAGCTCCATCCTCACCAACTGCAGGTAGACATCCTTCCGATAAGGTCTCAAATACAGCCACAGTAGCAGGCATCATATTAAAAGAGGCTTCAGGCAGAATTCAATATGATTCCAGGAGTTTACTAAGCTCAGATAAGATCCAGTGAGAGCTCTCCATGTTAGATAAAACGCTGGTCCACGTGGCCTCAGATATGGTTGTTGCCCGTGCAGGCTGTATTCAGACCACCGGCTCCACTGTTAAATTATTGCATTAGCAAGGGACATCGGCTCTCCATCTAGTCTGTTGTCAGGCAATTAGACCATAGCTTCTTGAGATGAAATAGGTATTTAATTACTGTCCTAATGCTATTTTATAGCCATTAGAGCCAGAGCTCCAAAAACATGCGACCATTCTTCTAGGCTGCTGGCTCCGCCCCCCCCCCAATTAACTTTTAATTTAGCCAGTTCTACTGAGGATAATCTAACCTCTTGCAAAAATGCTATATCTGTATTAAGTTTTTTAAGATGCTTGAGAATTGACTTTCTTTTAATTAGTGAAACGATTCCCCCAACATTCCATGAAGTAAAATGCAATAACTGCTTTAAACCTGAAGCCATGTTATTGATCTAGTGTTCAATAGAGGTATAGCCACCTCGATTTCTCCCCTAACTTTATTGGACCTATATATGTAGAGGAGGCTGAGGACGGAAAAAAAAAAAAAAAAAACAAGAACACCACAACACAAAATCACAACCAGAAAAAATAAAAATCACTTAGCACCGCCTGGGTATATATCATCGTGTTTTTTCAGAGTTTTTTAGCCAGATACTGTTTAGCCTCTTCACTATTCTGGAAGGATCTAAAACCTTCCTTGTCTCCTATCTTTAATATCGCAGGATATACTACAAAAGCTTGTATTCCTTTTTGAAGGAATTGTGAGCACAATTGAGACATCACTTTCCTTTTATTAGAGGTTTCTACAGAGAAATCCTGGAAAATAAGGATCTTCCTATCTTCGAGCATTAGGGGTTCTGAAAGTTGTTTGAAATGCTTTAAAATTTCTAGTTTATCTTTATAATTTAAAAATTTAACTATTACGGGTCTGGAGAAAAATCTATTTGGCCGATCTTTTGTCTCAGGCTGTTTAATAGCTCCTATTCTATGGACTCTTTCTGCAATAATTTCTGAACCATCACTTAACATTCCTAGCTGTTTTGGAATTTCCTTTGTAATTAATACTTCTAGGTCTAGTTTTGCAAATTTTTCTGGTATGCCAATGAATCTTAAATTGTTCCTTCTTGATCTATCTTCAGCGATATCAGCTCTTTCTTGTAATTTTGTAATTTGCACTGTTAGAGTCTCAATAATATTGCTCTTAATACTCAATTGGTCTTCTAAATCAGAGATTCTGTTTTCTGCCTCGCCTAATCTTGAGTTAAATTGTTTTAATTTGTTAGAGACCGCAGACAGTTCTAATCTTAATGTATCAAACTGCGTCATCATTAATGCCGATATCTGGTTTATTAGCAGTTGTGTATCTATATTGACATGTGTCGAGCTCAGGCTTTCCATGTTATCTTGAGCTTGTTCATTACCGTTTTTATTCCTATTTCTCTCACTATTTTTAGCTGCCATAGTTATTGGTGATTTATCTTTTAAATTATGGACAAATCTGTCCATTTGATTCAAAGAACTCCCCTAGAATGGGGCTTATCTGTGTAGGTGAAAGAGTGAAAGAAAGACAAAGATTGCAAAAAAGGAAGAAAAAAAAAAAAAAAAGAACACAAGGGTGAAAATTAGTTAAGGGTCAGCCAGCAACCTCTGACCAGTATCTGTAGAGTGGTGAGTGTCTGTGCCTATAGATAGTGAAAAATTTACAATATCCAGAAAAAAAAATTAAAAAAAAATTGTGTGAGTGAAGAAAACAAACCGTGGGGGGGAAAAAAGGCAGTGTGTAAATACTATTACCGTGAAGAGGACATATTTGTGTCTTTAACACCAATTTATATTATATCCTTACAACAGAGAGTTATCTAGGTAGGAGAACCTACTGATATCTAGCCTGGCTCTAGTAATCTAGACCCTTATTTCCCTGCAAGCATATAGCAGAATCCTCTTGCAGTTGGAATTTATCCTAGAAGTCTAAGTCTATGTATAATCAAAGTAGGGTATTTAACTGAGTCTGTGTAGTCTCTTTCAGATGATTAACACTATTTCAATACAATATATAGACTCAAGAGTGCATAGCAGATTGTATGACAAATATTGCAGAAAAAAAGAGTATTAATACATTTCAACAGTATACAATAGTTCAATGTATGACTAGATACCTACATAGTAATATTACCCTACCATATCCAGTCTAGAACCACTTTTCCTTAAAGGGACAGTCAAGTCCAAAAAAAACTTTTTTTTCAAATAGAGCATGTAATTTTAAACAACTTTCCAATTTACTTTTATCAACAATTTTGCTTTGTTCTCTTGGTATTCTAGTTGAAAGCAAACCTATGAAGGCACATATGATAATTTCTAAGCCCTTGAAGGCCACCTCTATTTTATTTACTTTTCACAGCAGGGGAGAGCAAGCTCATGTAGGCCATATAGATAGCATTGTGATCACGCCCGTGGCTAGTGGCAGACACTGCACTAATTGGCTAAAATGCAAGTCAATAGATAATAACTAAAAGTCATGTGATTAGGGGCGGTCAGAAGATGCTTAGATACAAGTTAGTTACTGAAGTAAAAAGTGTATTAATATAACAGTATTGGTTTTGCAAAACTGGGGAATGGGTAATGAAGGGATTATCTATCTTTTTAAACAACAAAAATTCTGGTGTTGACTGTCCCTTTAAATATGAGCACAAAGTCACAAGACAATATATATATATATAACCTTTAGATCAGAAACCTATGTTCAATACAGAAATAGGATAGTGTATATAATCTGGTTAGCAGACCACAAAAGCACAAATTTATTTTTTTATATATCCCTGTGTTGCTATTACAATTGACCTTCGTCGATTACAGCACTTTACACATCTAGCAACAAGATAATAAATTTCTATGCATACTATATAAATAGCTTTAGGCTTCTTCCAAAGATATTTTTAAACTGCAATGCACTATCCCTTTTTTTGTGTGCTTTCCATCTTTGCTGTGCCTTCAGCAGCTTCTATATTAGTAGCATCTTTTGATATTTCCTGCGACAAACAGGCCTATAGTAGTATTAATGTCTACAGTTGCTCACTGAATTTAATCAGACCCAGGAAGAGTTCAAGCCTGAGCAACTAGACACTTTCTTGAATATTAAAGTGTTTCTCGTCCCCCTTTTCCCCCTTTTTTTAATTTTTTTTATTTTCTTCTCCTCTCTACTCCTTTTCCCTTCCCTTCCTTCTTTCCTCTCTTTATGATTATATGCAGAACAAAACTGGCATTTCCAGGTGTAAACGTTCCTTTAACAGTCTTATAAATAGATCTATAAGGATTTCCTGTAGTCTTCTCTTCTTACTTTACTTCCCTTATTTGGTCCCAATGTTGAGTTCTGTGTTTTTTGTAAAACCTTACATAATGTGTGTATACGGCAAGAATATGAGGAAAAGGATGGTATCCACCACCAAGTCAATGTAGGCCTCTTCACTGGGGCTTTTTAAGAGCTGTAAACTGTTCAGTGTAGCTGGGATCTGTAAATTTCCACTATATGAAAACCCAGTTCAGCCCATTAGCTCAGTTTATTAGTGTGCAGGGAAGAATACCCGAGCGGCTTTATGCGGCAGTCTTTGGGGAGGGTTGTGTTAGTTTATTTCCGTAATGTGTGCAACTTCACTGGGGTCTTATAAGTCAGGTATATTTTCCACTCTCAATTCATTCACCAGACTTATGTGCAACACTTATCCTCTGCAGCTTCCACTCCCTTTACTGCTGGAGAATTTTAACCTCTTTTCTATCAGCCTTATCTTATGCAGATTTAACTTGCTGCCTAATATTTCTTTTGTCGCCACTCAAAAATATTGTACCATATTTAGACAGATCACCCAAACTTTGTGCTCTATACTTTGTGGGGCACCTCAGTTGTCAAGACCCTCAATCAAATAAGTCAAGTGAATAAAACACTTATCTTTGTATTTAGTAAGCGTGTGCTCGTTTTCAGCTTGTTATTCACATGTAACCATTACTAAATAAATGTAAGCCTCTTCACTAGGGCATTTTAAGAGCTGTATGCTGTTCACTGTAGCTAGGACATTTAAATCTCCAATATTAAATATATAAAATTAGAGTGCGCTAGACAGCTCTACCTGTAGCCTAATTATACACTATTAGTAGATAAATATGGTAGAAATTGCAGTTAAAATTATTAAAAAGCAATGAGGATAAATTAAAAATATATATGTCAACACTAATAAACTTTATTACACAAATATATACATTTAAAACATTTATAAGGTGCACCTTATTTGTTTATTCTTATAATTTAATGACAATGTTATATTTCACTTAAAATACTATTGTATGCTGAAGACTTGCAAATGCTAAAGATATCTATTCTGCTCGTTATAACCAGATCATTGATTGTCTCAGTTTTGTTTCAAAGTTTGTACTGGAAACAATATATATCAAAATAAAGTATCAATAGAGTATCCTCAGTCTTTAAGTATCGTTTTATTGTTAGTTCTTATATCTCCAGAGTAAAAAAAAAAAACTTTTTTTGAGGTGTCAATTTTTCTGCGGGGTACCCCTTATATTGGCGGTTACTGTTGTATTCAAGTTGACAGTTATTGGCAATCTATCCTCTGTTGATATATATGAATGAAATTATCAATTCGTTGGTCCCAAAGCATAAAAGTATAAACTGCACTCACCAGAATACGAAAGGTTTAGGATCAAAATAGACCTCACGTATGTTGAGGGACAGAATTAGAGAGCATATCCTAAACATAGAGCATGGATATGAAAAACACCTGCTCTCTAAACATTTTAAAGAAAAACACAATCAAAACCCAAAAGGCCTAAAATATTGGGGCCTGAGGAAAATTAAACAAGACTGGCATGGGGAAGATATAAATAAAAAACTTTTAAGAACAGAAGCCGAATTAATTTTTAATTTTAAAACTCTAACCCCCCTAGGCCTAAATGCTGAGTTAGATCTTAATCCTTTTCTATAGAAACGTTTTTTCTTAAGTTTTATGTATCAAATGATTGTATATAATCTTATAAAGGTAAATTAAATAGTTATTTTATATTTTACTGGTATGATGGGTTTTTTTATCACTTCCTCCCTTTTATTATTATTATGAATTTCTTAAATTATTATTTTTAACTAGTTTTAAACGTTTTTTAATTATATACTATTTTGAAGATAACGATAGCAAAAAGATTTAGTGCTCAAAATCACAAAGAATAAACACCAGAAAGAACTAAAAATAAAAACAAAAGAAATCAGTTGTCCCTTTAAAAAAAAGAAAAACTTTCCCTTTAAGGATTCCGGTATAAAAGACTGTCTGACAGGATGCAGTTCATCTTGATAAAAGCATGTTAGCTGAAACGCGTAGATGATCCAGGACAAGATCCGTTCAGCTTGTCAGCCTTGGTAACGGAGATTTTCCCTTTATTTCCTGTTTAGCAGCAATCCTGGAAGTGTCACTGTGGGTGACTGAACTTTTGGGAAAGGACAAGTTGAAATCTCACCATTGAGGATATTGTGCTCCTGGAAGCACTTTGCAAATAGCAAAAGAATTATACCGCTATTTTGAAAGCAACACTCACCGGCAACCCGGCAAGGCTATTGGTGTGGTCAAGAAGTCACGTGAAGACACACACGTCACAGCCAGGTAACGGCTGATTCAGAAACGCCAAACACCGCCGCAAGGATAAAGCCGACTCGGGGAAAGGTATTTTGATCCTAAACCTTTAGGATTCTGGTGAGTGCAGTTTATACTTTTATGCTTTGGGACCAATGAAGTGATAACTTCATTCATATATATCAACAGAGGATAGATTGCCAATAACTGTCAACTTGAATACAACAGTAACCGCCAATATAAGGGGTACCCCGCAGAAAAATTGACACCTCAAAAAAAGTTTTTTTTTACACTGGAGATATAAGAACTAACAATAAAACGATACTTAAAGACTGAGGATACTCTATTGATACTTTATTTTGATATATATTGTTTCCAGTACAAACTTTGAAACAAAACTGAGACAATCCATGATCTGGTTATAACGAGCAGAATAGATATCTTTAGCATTTTCAAGTCTTCAGCTTACAATAGTATTTTAAGTGAAATATAACATTGTCATTAAGTTATAAGAATAAACAAATAAGGTGCACCTTATAAATGTTTTAAATGTATATATTTGTGTAATAAAGTTTAATAGTGTTGACATATATATTTTTAATTTATCCTTATTGCTTTTTAATAATTTTATCTGCAATTTCTACCATATTTATCTACTAATAGTGTATAATTAGGCTACAGGTAGAGCTGTCTAGCACACTCTAATTTTGTATATTTAATAGTATTTCAGTGTGGGTTTTGGGAAACCACACTTTGTAGAGTTGCATTTTTCTACCATAAAGGGTTTATACTTATGTTTATTAAATCTCCAATATGTAAGAACTAAGTTCAGCTTATTCGCTCAGTATGTTAGTGTGCAGTAATGGATATCACAGCGGCTTTATGCAACAGTCTTTGAGGAGGGTTGTGTTAGTTTATTTTTATAATGTGTGCGGCTTCACTGGGGTCTTATAACTCAGGTATGCTTTCCAGTCTCAGTTTATGCACATTTTGCCTCCAGACTTACATGCAACACATATCCTCTAAGTCTTCCACCCCCTTTACTGCTAGAGAATTCTGAACTTTTCCATGGTAGCTTTATTTCTTTTATCACCACTAATAAATATTGCACTGTATTTACATAATTCACCCAGACTTTATGCTCTACATTTTGTGTGGCACCTCAGTTATCACGACCCGAAATCACAAAAGTCGAGTAAAATAAACACTTATCTTTTGTATTTTAGTAGTCGTATGCTTGTTTTTGGCTTGTAGCTCACATGTGGTATTATCCAGGAGGTGCTGCTTCTGCTAAGAAGCTCTCAATGCAGCTGACAAACTCGGCGGAGTATCAATATACTCTTGTTCGTGCGCCTCCCCCAGAGTGTGATTTTCAACATCGGCACTCGTCTTTCAGGGGTGCTCCACGCTGGCTTGTGGCACTTGTGCCCGGCTTCAATAGCGGCCTAGGGCTTGGAACTGGCGGTTTGAGCTTTTCCTCGGACCACGCAACTCACTTGCGCTCTGATTTGCCGTGAGTTCTGCCCACCGGAAGTCCGACTGCTCCCTTCCCCCCAGTGACAGTTGAAATAATTGAATCCAACTGAGAACCAAATAAGCTGTTACTTTGGAAAGAAAGATAGTAATCTAGGCTTAGATACCATGTCAGCATTCCAATATTTGAGCCACAAAGCTCTTCTAGCTACAATAGCTAAAGACATAGATTTAACATCAATTTTGATGATATCAAAAAAAGCATCACAGATAAAATGATTATCATGTTAAAGCAAGCGAACAATGCTAGATAAATAAGGATCTGTGCTAAGCTTTCCAACCAAAAAGTTGATGCAGCTGCAACATCAGCCATAGATATAGCAGGTCTAAGAATATAGCCAGAAAATAAATAAGCTTTCCTTAGATAAGATTCAAGTTTCCTATCTAAAGGGTCTTTAAAAGAAGTACTATCTTCCATAGGAATAGTAGTACGTTTGGCAAGAGTAGAAATAGCCCCATGAACTTTTGGGCTTTTTTTCCTAAAACTCCAATCTAACTTCCGGTAAAGGATACAACTTTTTAAACCTAGAAGAAGGAATAATAGAAGTACCAGGCCGATCCCATTCCTTTGAAATTATATCAGAAATAGCATCAGGAACTGGAAAAACCTCTGGAAAACCACAGGAAGTTTATAAACAGAATTTAAACATTTACTAGTTTTAGTATCAAGAGGACTAGATTCCTCAATATCCAAAGTAATCAACACCTCTTTTAACAAAGAACATATATACTCCACCTTAAAGAGATAAGTAGATTTGTCAGAGTCAATATCTGAGGTAGGATCTTCTGAATCAGATAGATCCTCATCAGAGGAGGATAATTCAGTATGTTGTCTGTCATTTTTCCCCAAAATTCATCAACTTTATGAGAAGTTTTAAAAGACCTTTTAGGTTTATTAGAAGGCGGAATAGCAGACAAAGCCTTCTGAATAGCATCAGCAATAAAATATTTTATATTCACAGGGATATCATGTACATTAGATGTTGAAGGCACAACAGGCATTGTACTAGTACTGATGAATACATTCTCTGCATGTAAAAGATTATCATGACAGCTGTTACATACTACAGCTGGAGATATAATCTCCTCTAGCTTACAACAGATGCACTTAGCTTTGGTAGAACTGTTGTCATGCAACAGTGGTTTCTGAGACAATATCAGATTGAAACATCTTGCAAATGTAAGAGAAAAACACAACATATAAAGCAAAATGATCAATTTCCTTATATGGCAGTTCCAGGAATGGGGAAAAAAATGCAAACAGCATAGCCCTCTGAGCATAAAAATGGCATATAGGAAGTGGAGTTTAAATAATTAAATTATTTGGTGCCAAGTATGACGCACAACGCAAAATAAAAATTTTTGGCACTAACAACATCCGGAAATGACAACTCGCGTCATGGCAGACCCAACCTTGTGCAAGGAAACCTGGCATTAACTAATATGCCGGAAATGAAGAATTTGCGTCACCGAACGTACCTTCGTGGCAAAAAAATTCTCGCGCCAAAAATTATGCAATAAATATCAGCATTTTGCGACCTTGCAAGCCTAATTTTGCCTGCAAAATTTAATGAAAAAAAGTCAATTTGAAGAAAAGACTATTCCCCAGGTAAGAACTTCCTAAATATGTTTCCCAATTCTGAAAATGATAGTCTGCAAAAGGAAATATACATAAACCTGACTCATGGCAAATATAAGTACAATACATATATTTAAAACTTTATATTAATACATAAAGTGCCAAACCATAGCCGAGAGTGTCTTAAGTAATGAAAACATACTTACCGAAAGACACCCATCCACATATAGCAAATAGCCAAACCAGTACTGAAAAAGTATCAGTAGAGGTAATGGAATATGAGAGTATATCATCGATCTGAAAAGGGAGGTAGGAGATGAATCTCTACGACCGATAACAGAGAACCTTTAAAAATATTTCCCATGAGGAAAACCATAGAATCAATAGGTGATACTCCCTTCAAATCCCTCTGACGAACACTGTACTCTGAGAGGAATCGGGCTTCAAAATGCTGAGAAGCGCATATAACAGAAGAAAATAAAGTGCAAACTTACTTCACCATCTCAATAGAGAGGCAAAGTTTGTAAAAACAGAATTTATGTTTACCTGATAAATTACTTTCTCCAACGGTGTGTCCGGTCCACGGCGTCATCCTTACTTGTGGGATATTCTCTTCCCCAACAGGAAATGGCAAAGAGCCCAGCAAAGCTGGTCACATGATCCCTCCTAGGCTCCGCCTTCCCCAGTCATTCGACCGACGTAAAGGAGGAATATTTGCATAGGAGAAACCATATGATACCGTGGTGACTGTAGTTAAAGAAAATAAATTATCAGACCTGATTAAAAAACCAGGGCGGGCCGTGGACCGGACACACCGTTGGAGAAAGTAATTTATCAGGTAAACATAAATTCTGTTTTGTCCAACATAGGTGTGTCCGGTCCACGGCGTCATCCTTACTTGTGGGAACCAATACCAAAGCTTTAGGACACGGATGAAGGGAGGGAGCAAATCAGGTCACCTAGATGGAAGGCACCACGGCTTGCAAAACCTTTCTCCCAAAAATAGCCTCAGAAGAAGCAAAAGTATCAAACTTGTAAAATTTAGTAAAAGTGTGCAGTGAAGACCAAGTCGCTGCCTTACATATCTGATCAACAGAAGCCTCGTTCTTGAAGGCCCATGTGGAAGCCACAGCCCTAGTGGAATGAGCTGTGATTCTGTCAGGAGGCTGCCGTCCGGCAGTCTCGTAAGCCAATCTGATGATGCTTTTAATCCAAAAAGAGAGAGAGGTAGAAGTTGCTTTTTGACCTCTCCTTTTACCCGAATAAACAACAAACAAGGAAGATGTTTGTCTAAAATCCTTTGTAGCATCTAAATAGAATTTTAGAGCACGAACAACATCCAAATTGTGCAACAGACGTTCCTTCTTTGAAACTGGATTCGGACACAAAGAAGGCACGACTATCTCCTGGTTAATGTTTTTTGTTAGAAACAACTTTCGGAAGAAAACCAGGTTTAGTACGTAAAACCACCTTATCTGCATGGAACACCAGATAAGGAGGAGAACACTGCAGAGCAGATAATTCTGAAACTCTTCTAGCAGAAGAAATTGCAACCAAAAACAAAACTTTCCAAGATAATAACTTAATATCAACGGAATGTAAGGGTTCAAACGGAACCCCCTGAAGAACTGAAAGAACTAAATTGAGACTCCAAGGAGGAGTCAAAGATTTGTAAACAGGCTTGATTCTAACCAGAGCCTGAACAAAGGCTTGAACATCTGGCACAGCTGCCAGCTTTTTGTGAAGTAACACAGACAAGGCAGAAATCTGTCCCTTCAAGGAACTTGCAGATAATCCTTTCTCCAAACCTTCTTGAAGAAAGGATAGAATCTTAGGAATTTTTACCTTGTCCCAAGGGAATCCTTTAGATTCACACCAACAGATATATTTTTTCCATATTTTGTGGTAAATTTTTCTAGTTACAGGCTTTCTGGCCTGAACAAGAGTATCAATGACAGAATCTGAGAATCCTCGCTTTGATAAGATCAAGCGTTCAATCTCCAAGCAGTCAGTTGGAGTGAGACCAGATTCGGATGTTCGAACGGACCTTGAACAAGAAGGTCTCGTCTCAAAGGTAGCTTCCATGGTGGAGCCGATGACATATTCACCAGGTCTGCATACCAAGTCCTGCGTGGCCACGCAGGAGCTATCAAGATCACCGATGCCCTCTCCTGCTTGATCCTGGCTACCAGCCTGGGGATGAGAGGAAACGGCGGGAATACATAAGCTAGTTTGAAGGTCCAAGGTGCTACTAGTGCATCTACTAGAGTCGCCTTGGGATCCCTGGATCTGGACCCGTAGCAAGGAACCTTGAAGTTCTGACGAGAGGCCATCAGATCCATGTCTGGAATGCCCCACAGTTGAGTAATTTGGGCAAAGATTTCCGGATGGAGTTCCCACTCCCCCGGATGAAATGTCTGACGACTCAGAAAATCCGCTTCCCAATTTTCCACTCCTGGGATGTGGATTGCAGACAAGTGGCACGAGTGAGTCTCTACCCATTGAATGATTTTGGTCACTTCTTCCATCGCCAGGGAACTCCTTGTTCCCCCCTGATGGTTGATGTACGCAACAGTTGTCATGTTGTCTGATTGAAACCGTATGAAGTTGGCCTTTGCTAGCTGAGGCCAAGCCTTGAGAGCATTGAATATCGCTCTCAGTTCCAGAATATTTATCGGTAGAAGAGATTCTTCCCGAGACCAAAGACCCTGAGCTTTCAGGGGTCCCCAGACCGCGCCCCAGCCCACCAGACTGGCG
The DNA here is from genome assembly GCF_027579735.1 of Bombina bombina. Lineage (NCBI taxonomy): Eukaryota > Metazoa > Chordata > Amphibia > Anura > Bombinatoridae > Bombina > Bombina bombina. Next base: position 650,684,022 of record NC_069501.1, on the reverse strand, counting down.
TCGGTCGTGACAATGACCCACTCTGGTCTGCGGAAGCTCATCCCCTGTGACAGGTTGTCCAGGGACAGCCACCAACGGAGTGAATCTCTGGTCCTCTGATTTACTTGTATCGTCGGAGACAAGTCTATATAGTCCATATTCCACTGACTGAGCATGCACAGTTGTAATGGTCTTAGATGAATGCGCGCAAAAGGAACTATGTCCATTGCCGCTACCATCAAACCTATTACTTCCATGCACTGCGCTATGGAAGGAAGAGGAACAGAATGAAGTATTTGACAAGAGTTCAGAAGTTTTGTTTTTCTGGCCTCTATCAGAAAAATCCTCATTTCTAAGGAGTCTATTATTGTTCCCAAGAAGGGAACCCTTGTTGACGGAGATAGAGAACTCTTTTCTACGTTCACTTTCCATCCGTGAGATCTGAGAAAGGCCAGGACAATGTCCGTGTGAGCCTTTGCTTGAGGAAGGGACGACGCTTGAATCAGAATGTCGTCCAAGTAAGGTACTACTGCAATGCCCCTTGGTCTTAGCACCGCTAGAAGGGACCCTAGTACCTTTGTGAAAATCCTTGGAGCAGTGGCTAATCCGAACGGAAGTGCCACAAACTGGTAATGCTTGTCCAGGAATGCGAACCTTAGGAACCGATGATGTTCCTTGTGGATAGGAATATGTAGATACGCATCCTTTAAATCCACCGTGGTCATGAATTGACCTTCCTGGATGGAAGGAAGAATTGTTCGAATGGTTTCCATTTTGAACGATGGAACCTTGAGAAACTTGTTTAGGATCTTGAGATCTAAGATTGGTCTGAACGTTCCCTCTTTTTTGGGAACTACGAACAGATTGGAGTAGAACCCCATCCCTTGTTCTCCTAATGGAACAGGATGAATCACTCCCATTTTGAACAGGTCTTCTACACAATGCAAGAATGCCTGTTTTTTTATGTGGTCTGAAGACAATTGAGACCTGTGGAACCTCCCCCTTGGGGGAAGCCCCTTGAATTCCAGAAGATAACCTTGGGAGACTATTTCTAGCGCCCAAGGATCCAGAACATCTCTTGCCCAAGCCTGAGCGAAGAGAGAGAGTCTGCCCCCCACCAGATCCGGTCCCGGATCGGGGGCCAACATCTCATGCTGTCTTGGTAGCAGTGGCAGGTTTCTTGGCCTGCTTTCCTTTGTTCCAGCCTTGCATTGGTCTCCAGGCTGGTTTGGCTTGAGAAGTATTACCCTCCTGCTTAGAGGACGTAGCACTTGGGGCTGGTCCGTTTCTGCGAAAGGGACGAAAATTAGATTTATTTTTGGCCTTGAAAGACCTATCCTGAGGAAGGGCATGGCCCTTGCCCCCAGTGATATCAGAGATAATCTCTTTCAAGTCAGGGCCAAACAGCGTTTTCCCCTTGAAAGGAATGTTAAGCAATTTGTTCTTGGAAGACGCATCCGCTGACCAAGATTTTAACCAAAGCGCTCTGCGCGCCACAATAGCAAACCCAGAATTTTTCGCCGCTAACCTAGCCAATTGCAAAGTGGCGTCTAGGGTGAAAGAATTAGCCAATTTGAGAGCACGAATTCTGTCCATAATCTCCTCATAAGAAGAAGAATTATTATTGATCGCCTTTTCTAGCTCATCGAACCAGAAACACGCGGCTGTAGTGACAGGGACAATGCATGAAATTGGATGTAGAAGGTAACCTTGCTGAACAAACATCTTTTTAAGCAAACCTTCTAATTTTTTATCCATAGGATCTTTGAAAGCACAACTATCTTCTATGGGTATAGTGGTGCGTTTGTTTAGAGTAGAAACCGCCCCCTCGACCTTGGGGACTGTCTGCCATAAGTCCTTTCTGGGGTCGACCATAGGAAACAATTTTTTAAATATGGGGGGAGGGACGAAAGGTATACCGGGCCTTTCCCATTCTTTATTTACAATGTCCGCCACCCGCTTGGGTATAGGAAAAGCTTCGGGGGGCCCCGGGACCTCTAGGAACTTGTCCATTTTACATAGTTTCTCTGGAATGACCAAATTCTCACAATCATCCAGAGTGGATAACACCTCCTTAAGCAGCGCGCGGAGATGTTCCAACTTAAATTTAAATGTAATCACATCAGGTTCAGCTTGTTGAGAAATTTTCCCTGAATCTGAAATTTCTCCCTCAGACAAAACCTCCCTGGCCCCCTCAGACTGGTGTAGGGGCCCTTCAGAACCAATATCATCAGCGTCCTCATGCTCTTCAGTATTTTCTAAAACAGAGCAGTCGCGCTTTCGCTGATAAGTGGGCATTTTGGCTAAAATGTTTTTGATAGAATTATCCATTACAGCCGTTAATTGTTGCATAGTAAGGAGTATTGGCGCGCTAGATGTACTAGGGCCTCCTGTGTGGGCAAGACTGGTGTAGACGAAGGAGGGGATGATGCAGTACCATGCTTACTCCCCTCACTTGAGGAATCATCTTGGGCATCATTTTCTCTAAATTTTGTGTCACATAAATCACATCTATTTAAATGAGAAGGAACCTTGGCTTCCCCACATTCAGAACAGTCTATCTGGTAGTTCAGACATGTTAAACAGGCATAAACTTGATAACAAAGTACAAAAAACGTTTTAAAATAAAACCGTTACTGTCACTTTAAATTTTAAACTGAACACACTTTATTACTGCAATTGCGAAAAAGTATGAAGGAATTGTTCAAAATTCACCAAAATTTCACCACAGTGTCTTAAAGCCTTAAAAGTATTGCACACCAAATTTGGAAGCTTTAACCCTTAAAATAACGGAACCGGAGCCGTTTTTATATTTAACCCCTTTACAGTCCCTGGTATCTGCTTTGCTGAGACCCAACCAAGCCCAAAGGGGAATACGATACCAAATGACGCCTTCAGAAAGTCTTTTCTATGTATCAGAGCTCCTCACACATGCATCTGCATGTCATGCTTCTCAAAAACAAGTGCGCAATACAGGCGCGAAAATGAGACTCTGCCTATGATTAGGGAAAGCCCCTAGAGAATAAGGTGTCCAATACAGTGCCTGCCGGTTATTTTACAAAATTCCCAAGATTAAAATAATTCCTCAAGGCTATGGAGTATAAAATATGTTTATATATAAATCGATTTAGCCCAGAAAAACAGAATTTATGTTTACCTGATAAATTTCTTTCTCCAACGGTGTGTCCGGTCCACGGCGTCATCCTTACTTGTGGGATATTCTCTTCCCCAACAGGAAATGGCAAAGAGCCCAGCAAAGCTGGTCACATGATCCCTCCTAGGCTCCGCCTACCCCAGTCATTCGACCGACGTTAAGGAGGAATATTTGCATAGGAGAAACCATATGGTACCGTGGTGACTGTAGTTAAAGAAAATAAAATATCAGACCTGATTAAAAAAACCAGGGCGGGCCGTGGACCGGACACACCGTTGGAGAAAGAAATTTATCAGGTAAACATAAATTCTGTTTTCTCCAACATAGGTGTGTCCGGTCCACGGCGTCATCCTTACTTGTGGGAACCAATACCAAAGCTTTAGGACACGGATGAAGGGAGGGAGCAAATCAGGTCACCTAAATGGAAGGCACCACGGCTTGCAAAACCTTTCTCCCAAAAACAGCCTCAGAAGAAGCAAAAGTATCAAACTTGTAAAATTTGGTAAAAGTGTGCAGTGAAGACCAAGTCGCTGCCCTACATATCTGATCAACAGAAGCCTCGTTCTTGAAGGCCCATGTGGAAGCCACAGCCCTAGTGGAATGAGCTGTGATTCTTTCGGGAGGCTGCCGTCCGGCAGTCTCGTAAGCCAATCTGATGATGCTTTTAATCCAAAAAGGGAGAGAGGTAGAAGTTGCTTTTTGACCTCTCCTTTTACCTGAATAAACAACAAACAAGGAAGATGTTTGTCTAAAATCCTTTGTAGCATCTAAATAGAATTTTAGAGCGCGAACAACATCCAAATTGTGCAACAAACGTTCCTTCTTTGAAACTGGTTTTGGACACAGAGAAGGTACGATAATCTCCTGGTTAATGTTTTTGTTAGAAACAACTTTTGGAAGAAAACCAGGTTTAGTACGTAAAACCACCTTATCTGCATGGAACACCAGATAAGGAGGAGAACACTGCAGAGCAGATAATTCTGAGACTCTTCTAGCAGAAGAAATCGCAACTAAAAACAAAACTTTCCAAGATAATAACTTAATATCAACGGAATGTAAGGGTTCAAACGGAACCCCCTGAAGAACTGAAAGAACTAAATTGAGACTCCAAGGAGGAGTCAAAGGTTTGTAAACAGGCTTGATTCTAACCAGAGCCTGAACAAAGGCTTGAACATCTGGCACAGCTGCCAGCTTTTTGTGAAGTAATACCGACAAGGCAGAAATCTGTCCCTTCAGGGAACTTGCAGATAATCCTTTTTCCAATCCTTCTTGAAGGAAGGATAGAATCCTAGGAATCTTAACCTTGTCCCAAGGGAATCCTTTAGATTCACACCAACAGATATATTTTTTCCAAATTTTGTGGTAAATCTTTCTAGTCACAGGCTTTCTGGCCTGAACAAGAGTATCGATCACAGAATCTGAGAATCCTCGCTTCGATAAAATCAAGCGTTCAATCTCCAAGCAGTCAGCTGGAGTGAAACCAGATTCGGATGTTCGAACGGACCCTGAACAAGAAGGTCTCGTCTCAAAGGTAGCTTCCAAGGTGGAGCCGATGACATATTCACCAGATCTGCATACCAAGTCCTGCGTGGCCACGCAGGAGCTATCAAGATCACCGACGCCCTCTCCTGCTTGATCCTGGCTATCAGCCTGGGGATGAGAGGAAATGGCGGGAACACATAAGCTAGTTTGAAGGTCCAAGGTGCTACTAGTGCATCCACTAGAGCCGCCTTGGGATCCCTGGATCTGGCCCCGTAGCAAGGAACTTTGAAGTTCTGACGAGAGGCCATCAGATCCATGTCTGGAATGCCCCACAGGTGAGTGACTTGGGCAAAGATTTCCGGATGGAGTTCCCACTCCCCCGGATGCAATGTCTGACGACTCAGAAAATCCGCTTCCCAATTTTCCACTCCTGGGATGTGGATAGCAGACAGGTGGCAGGAGTGAGACTCCGCCCAAAGAATAATTTTGGTTACTTCTTCCATCGCTAGGGAACTCCTTGTTCCCCCCTGATGGTTGATGTACGCAACAGTCGTCATGTTGTCTGATTGAAACCGTATGAACCTGGTCCTCGCAAGCTGGGGCCAGGCCTGGAGCGCATTGAATATCGCTCTCAGTTCCAGAATATTTATCGGTAGAAGAGATTCTTCCCGAGACCAAAGACCCTGAGCTTTCAGGGATCCCCAGACCGCGCCCCAGCCTATCAGACTGGCGTCGGTCGTGACAATGACCCACTCTGGTCTGTGGAACATCATCCCTTGAGACAGATTGTCCAGGGACAGCCACCAACGGAGTGAGTCTCTGGTCCTCTGATTTACTTGTATCTTCGGAGACAAGTCTGTATAGTCCCCATTCCACTGACTGAGCATGCACAGTTGTAATGGTCTTAGATGAATGCGCGCAAAAGGAACTATGTCCATCGCCGCCACCATCAACCCGATCACTTCCATGCACTGAGCTATGGAAGGAAGAGGAACGGAATGAAGTATCCGACAAGAGTCCAGAAGCTTTGTTTTTCTGGCCTCTGTTAGAAAGATCCTCATTTCTAAGGAGTCTATAATTGTTCCCAAGAAGGGAACCCTTGTTGACGGGGATAGAGAACTCTTTTCCACGTTCACTTTCCAGCCGTGAGATCTGAGAAAGGCCAGGACAATGTCCGTGTGAGCCTTTGCTTGAGGAAGGGACGACGCTTGAATCAGAATGTCGTCCAGGTAAGGTACTACTGCAATGCCCCTTGGTCTTAGCACCGCTAGAAGGGACCCTAGTACCTTTGTGAAAATCCTTGGAGCAGTGGCTAATCCGAAAGGAAGCGCCACGAACTGGTAATGTTTGTCCAGGAATGCAAACCTTAGGAACCGATGATGTTCCTTGTGGATAGGAATATGTAGATACGCATCCTTTAAATCCACCGTGGTCATAAATTGACCTTCCTGGATGGAAGGAAGGATAGTTCGAATGGTTTCCATCTTGAACGATGGGACCTTGAGAAATTTGTTTAAGATCTTGAGATCTAGGATTGGTCTGAACGTTCCCTCTTTTTTGGGAACTATGAACAGATTGGAGTAGAACCCCATCCCTTGTTCTCTTAATGGAACAGGATGAATCACTCCCATTTTTAACAGGTCTTCTACACAATGTAAGAACGCCTGTCTTTTTATGTGGTCTGAAGACAACTGCGACTTGTGGAACCTCCCCCTTGGGGGAAGTCCCTTGAATTCCAGAAGATAACCCTGGGAGACTATTTCTAGCGCCCAAGGATCCAGAACATCTCTTGCCCAAGCCTGAGCGAAGAGAGAGAGTCTGCCCCCCACCAGATCCGGTCCCGGATCGGGGGCCAATATTTCATGCTGTCTTGGTAGCAGTGGCAGGTTTCTTGGCCTGCTTTCCCTTGTTCCAGCCTTGCATTGGTCTCCAAGCTGGCTTGGCCTGAGAAGTATTACCCTCTTGCTTAGAGGACGTAGCACCTTGGGCTGGTCCGTTTTTACGAAAGGGACGAAAATTAGGTCTATTTTTTTGCCTTGAAGGGCCGATCCTGAGGAAGGGCGTGGCCCTTACCCCCAGTGATATCAGAGATAATCTCTTTCAAGTCAGGACCAAACAGCGTTTTCCCCTTGAAAGGAATGTTTAGTAGCTTGTTCTTGGAAGACGCATCAGCCGACCAAGATTTCAACCAAAGCGCTCTGCGCGCCACAATAGCAAACCCAGAGTTCTTAGCCGCTAACTTAGCCAATTGCAAAGAGGCGTCTAGAGTGAAAGAATTAGCCAATTTGAGAGCATTGATTCTGTCCATAATCTCCTCATAAGGAGGAGAGTCACTATCGAGCACCTTAAGCAGTTCATCAAACCAGAAATATGCGGCTGTAGTGACAGGGACAATGCATGAAATGGGTTGTAGAAGGTAACCCTGCTGAACAAACATCTTTTTAAGCAAACCTTCTAATTTTTTATCCATAGGATCTTTGAAAGCACAACTATCCTCTATGGGAATAGTGGTGCGTTTGTTTAAAGTAGAAACCGCTCCCTCGACCTTGGGGACTGACTGCCATAAGTCCTTTCTGGGGTCGACCATAGGAAACAATTTTTTAAATATGGGGGGAGGGACGAAAGGAATACCGGGCCTTTCCCATTCTTTATTAACAATGTCCGCCACCCGCTTGGGTATAGGAAAAGCTTCTGGGAGCCCCGGCACCTCTAGGAACTTGTCCATTTTACATAGTTTCTCTGGGATGACTAAATTTTCACAATCATCCAGAGTGGATAATACCTCCTTAAGCAAAATGCGGAGATGTTCCAATTTAAATTTAAATGTAATCACATCAGATTCAGCCTGCTGAGAAATGTTCCCTAAATCAGTAATTTCTCCCTCAGACAAAACCTCCCTGGCCCCCTCAGATTGGGTTAGGGGCCCTTCAGAGATATTAATATCAGCGTCGTCATGCTCTTCAGTAACTAAAACAGAGCAGCCACGCTTACGCTGACAAGGGTTCATTTTGGCTAAAATGTTTTTGACAGAATTATCCATTACAGCCGTTAATTGTTGCATAGTAAGGAGTATTGGCGCGCTAGATGTACTAGGGGCCTCCTGAGTGGGCAAGACTCGTGTAGACGAAGGAGGGAATGATGCAGTACCATGCTTACTCCCCTCACTTGAGGAATCATCTTGGGCATCATTGTCATTATCACATAAATCACATTTATTTAAATGAATAGGAATTCTGGCTTCCCCACATTCAGAACACAGTCTATCTGGTAGTTCAGACATGTTAAACAGGCATAAACTTGATCAGAAAGTACAAAAAACGTTTTAAAATAAAACCGTTACTGTCACTTTAAATTTTAAACTGAACACACTTTATTACTGCAATTGCGAAAAAACATGAAGGAATTGTTCAAAATTCACCAAATTTTCACCACAGCGTCTTAAAGCCTTGAAAATATTGCACACCAATTTTGGAAGCTTTAACCCTTAAAATAACGGAACCGGAGCCGTTTTAAGCTTTAAACCCCTTTACAGTCCCTGGTATCTGCTTTGCTGAGACCCAACCAAACCCAAAGGGGAATACGATACCAAATGACGCCTTCAGAAGTCTTTTATAAGTATCAGAGCTCCTCTCACATGCGACTGCATGCCATGCCTCTCAAAAACAAGTGCGCCACACCGGCGCGAAAATGAGACTCTGCCTATGCTTTGGGAAAGCCCCTAAAGAATAAGGTGTCTAAAACAGTGCCTGCCGATATTATTAAATCAAAATACCCAGAATAAATGATTCCTCAAGGCTAAATAAGTGTTAATATCAATCGATTTAGCCCAAAAAAAGTCTACAGTTTAAATAAGCCCTTGTGAAGCCCTTATTTACAATCGTAATAAACATGGCTTACCGGATCCCATAGGGAAAATGACAGCTTCCAGCATTACATCGTCTTGTTAGAATGTGTCATACCTCAAGCAGCAAGAGACTGCAAACTGTTCCCCCAACTGAAGTTAATTGCTCTCAACAGTCCTGTGTGGAACAGCCATGGATTTTAGTTACGGTTGCTAAAATCATTTTCCTCATACAAACAGAATTCTTCATCTCTTTTCTGTTTCTGAGTAAATAGTACGTACCAGCACTATTTGAAAATAACAAACTCTTGATTGAATAATGAAAAACTACAGTTAAACACTAAAAAACTCTAAGCCATCTCCGTGGAGATGTTGCCTGTACAACGGCAAAGAGAATGACTGGGGTAGGCGGAGCCTAGGAGGGATCATGTGACCAGCTTTGCTGGGCTCTTTGCCATTTCCTGTTGGGGAAGAGAATATCCCACAAGTAAGGATGACGCCGTGGACCGGACACACCTATGTTGGAGAAATGTCTACAGTCTTAAAAAGCCCTTGTGAAGCCCTTTTTTTCTGTGTAATAAAAATGGCTTACCGGATCCCATAGGGAAAATGACAGCTTCCAGCATTACATCGTCTTGTTAGAATGTGTCATACCTCAAGCAGCAAAAGTCTGCTCACTGTTCCCCCAACTGAAGTTAATTCCTCTCAACAGTCCTGTGTGGAAACAGCCATCGATTTTAGTAACGGTTGCTAAAATCATTTTCCTCTTACAAACAGAAATCTTCATCTCTTTTCTGTTTCAGAGTAAATAGTACATACCAGCACTATTTTAAAATAACAAACTCTTGATTGAATAATAAAAACTACAGTTAAACACTAAAAAACTCTAAGCCATCTCCGTGGAGATGTTGCCTGTACAACGGCAAAGAGAATGACTGGGGAAGGCGGAGCCTAGGAGGGATCATGTGACCAGCTTTGCTGGGCTCTTTGCCATTTCCTGTTGGGGAAGAGAATATCCCACAAGTAAGGATGACGCCGTGGACCGGACACACCTATGTTGGAGAAACTGAATTGTGTGTTGGAGAAACTGAATTGTGGGTGTGGTGAGGGGTGTATTTTTAGGCATTTTGAGGTTTGGGAAACTTTGCCCCTCCTGGTAGGATTGTATTTCCCATACATCACTAGCTTATGGACTCTTGCCAATTACATGAAAGAAACAGCAATTTCCTGATTGCATTGGTCTTGAAAGTTTGTTACTTTAACAAATTAGGATCATACTTTGTGTATTTCTTTATATATTTTACAAATTACATTGTACTTTTTAATCTTTTCTAAAAAAAAAAAAAAAAAAAAAAGCTTCAGAAAATGGGAGGGACATGGGGAAGGGGTTGTGCCTGAAGCGCTCACAATTCTTGTGAAATGCTGTAAGAATTTTATGCAAGTCTGTATAAAGGTGAAGTATGCCCATAATTCACAAAACACTTATTTAACGGACAGAAAAGTAATATATACTAAACAAGTGGAACAAAATGTTAAATTGTAATAAAGACATTTAGTTTAATTTGTATTTGTTGCAAACTGAGCCTTTATATCAGTCCCAGGTGTTCTCCAGTTAACTTCTCTCTCTCCTGTGAAATTGAGTATCCAAGAGAGCCTAATTACTTGGAAGGCATCTGTTTGTGACTTCCAGGTTCCGCCTTTTTCTTTTAGAATTCACTTCCCTGTAAAATCTGCACTATAATCTCTCTCCAAACTAGATAATTTTTGCTTATCAGGCCCATAGAAAGCAATGAAGCTCTCTTGGAAACTGAAGCGATCAATTTTTTTGTTTTATTTTAAATAGAAGAAATACAAAGTGCAAATGTGCTAATTTGTTAAAGTAACAGAAATTGTGAAAGCATAATCAGAATTTGTGAAATTATAATCCAAAATGCACTGCTATATACAAAATAGAAAGTGCAAAGTTTAAATGTAATAAAACGTAATCTGAAGTCTAAAGTATTATAAAATACAAAGTACAAAGTGTAAATGGAGCAGAACTCTCATGTCATGCAGTGCTATATTACACTGGGCTTGTCTCTTCTTCCCATACAGAAATGCAGGGAACACACCTTGGAGAAGTAAAACAAAATCTACCTTTTTAGAATTTTCCTAGAGATCTCACAGTGCTGGAGGACCATTTTATATCATCTTGTCTGATTGGAGAGCTTTATATCATCAGGCCCTCAGACAGAGCATACAATTTTTAAAAAGTTTCCAATTTACTTAAAATTACCAAAATTTACTTTCTTCCCATGGTATTCTTTGATGAAAAGATACCTAGGTGGTGTCTGTAATACTAGATGGCAGGAAACACTGCTGCCAACTAGTGCTTTTACAAAACTGCTGCCATATACTGCTCCCTCCAGGCACGTGCATACTCCTTATATTATGTTCCTACTTTTCAACAAAGGATACCAAGAGAACAATTTAAAAGTTATAATAGAAGTACATTAGAAAATTGTTTAAAATTGTATGCCATATCTGGATCATGAAAGAAAAAATTTGGGTTTCAGGTCTCTAAAAGCTCTTGGAATGTTGGGTAGCTTTGCCTCCTCCTAGTAGTCAGGAGTTGAATCCCCGGAGTAATGGCTCATGGAAGAGATACATTTATTTTTAGCACAGGAACACCAGTTACTAAATAAATAACTAAAAAAATATATACATTTTAAATACCCACTTTTAGATGCTAAATATATTCTAACGTCACTTTCTCCTTACTGGCATGTTAAGATTCTTTGTCAAATGGAGGAACACATCTACTCACAAGCATACATGCACTTTATCCTATAACACTTTGAAAGTGGGTGGTTGAGAAGAAAAGTTTATGGGGGGGAAAAGTATAACAAAAAAGTTGATTTGACAAGTAGTACTCAACTTTGTTCTGTGATTTAAGTATGGGTTCAACTTAAACCCAACATTTTTTTTTCATTATTCAGATAGAGAATACAATTTTGAACAACGTTACAATTTACTTCTATTAACTAATTTGCTTTATTCTTTAGATATCCTTTGTTGAAGAAATAATGCACATAGGCGAGCCAATCACGAGGCATCTATGTGCAGCCACCAATCAGCAGCTACTGAGCCAATCTAAATATGCTTTTCAGCAAAGGATATTGAGAATGAAGCAAATTAGATAATAGAAGTAAATTATAAAGTTGTTTAAAATTGCATGTTCTTTCTAAATAAAAAAAGAAAAATTTTGAGTTTTATGTCCCTTTAAAAGATATGTTTACCTACAATATATTCTGGCCAACAGCAGCCGCAAATAAAATAGCAGGTATTTTCTATGATAGAGGGACGATTCTCTAAAACACTCTTGTCTGGCGAGAATCTAGAAAATGCCTTGTAAGTAATATGAGGCACCACAGGGATTGTTTAAAAGGAAAACTCATTAAGTACTAATGTGCCTATCTCAGTAGATTCTCACAGAAAGGAACTATATTTCAGCAAAAGATACAAAGGAAAAAATTTATTTCATCAGGAAAATTGTCTAAATTTGTAACCTATATCTAAATTATAATAGTCTAATGTTTACGTCCATGTAAATTTAACCACATAGCACTGAACATTTGTGGCTTCCTTCATGAGACAGCACACTTGGGATGCCAGCTGAAGCAGCCAATGGGCTAAACACTTGTTTCAGAGTTATGACTTAACTTTCACATTATTTGGGCTAACATAAAATATCAGTATGTTAATATAAGAATCATTTAACATAAAAAAAAATTCAAAAACTAATTTTAAGTTATTTTAAAGTGCTGTAATATTCTCCATATATAAACTAGATCGACCATTCATTGGAAAATAAGAATTATGACAATCACAATAAACCCAGATCCATAAAAATTGTAAGACATTTCCTTGTGTTTTATTGTCCGACTAGCTAACTACAAAAATATGCCCATATATAACAACTAGAGAACATAGGATGATTAAATGAATAAAACAAACTAAATTGACATTTGAGCTTTTACTTCTGTAAATGTATTTTATGTAGCATTAAACCATGCCAAGAATGTGTTTCCCAAGGGTGCCACAAACAGTACTTACTAAATAAATGCTACTGAATGGTTGAGACAGGTCCAAATTTATGCAGAGGACTGAGCTAGATTCCATGTTGCAGTTTGAGGAGCAAACATACAAATTTATGTAAAACAATTCAACCACCAAAATAAGACACACAATGTCTTCATAACAATGTTATATTAATAATAATATACTTCACATTTCTTTAGTGCCCTCATCTCTGACACCACTTTTCTTTTATGCAGTCAGTATTCCTTGAGGCTTGTTTTCTTCGTTTTCTTTCTGACTGGGAATATGAGAACTCTGATTTGGCTTTTGGTATCATGTTTAAATTTGTGAAATATAATCTGACTCTATACATCAGACTTTCATGATTAAGATAGGGCATGTAATTTTAAGCAACTTTCCATTTTACTTTTATCATCAAATTTGCAATGTTTGCTCTCTTGGTATTCTTTGTTGAAAACTAAATTTATGCTTACCTGAAATTACTTTCTTTTACGATATGACGAGTCCACAGATTTCATCCTTACTTGTGGGATATTAACCTCATGCCAACAGGAAGTGGCAAAGAGCACCACAACAGAGCTGTATATATAGCCCCTCCCCTTCCCCTCCACCCTCAGTCATTCGGCCGAAGATATAGGCAGAGAAAAAAGGAAAGTCTAAAAAGGTGAAGAGGTGACTGAAGTTTACAAAAAAATAAAGAAAAACTGTCTTAAAAAGAACAGGGTGGGCCGTGGACTCGTCATATCGTAAAAGAAAGTAACTTATCAGGTAAGCATAAATTTAGTTTTCTTTTACAAAGATATGACGAGTCCACGGATTTCATCCTTACTTGTGGGAAACCAATACCAAAGCAATAGGGCACGGATAAAAGGGAGGAACAAGACAGGAACCTAAACGGAAGGCACCACTGCTTGAAGAACCTTTCTCCCAAAGATAGCCTCAGAAGAAGCAAAAGTATCAAATTTGGAAAATTTGGAAAAAGTGTGAAGGGACAACCAAGTCGCAGCCTTACAAATCTTTTCCACAGATGCATCGTTTTTAAAAGCCCATGTGGAAGCCACAGCCCTAGTAGAATGAGCCGTAATTCTTTCAGGAGGCTGCTGTCCAGCAGTCTCATATGCCAGGCGGATGATACTTCTCAGCCAAAAAGAAAGAGGTAGCCGTAGCTTTCTGAACCCTACGCTTTCCAGAATAAACAATGAATAATGAAGATGATTGACGGAAATCCTTAGTTGCCTGTAAGTAAAACTTTAAGGCACGGACCACCGTCCAGATTATGTAACAGACTCTCCTTCTTAGAAGAAGGATTAGGACACAAGGAAGGAACACAAATTTCCTGATTAATATTCTTATTTGAAACAACCTTAGGAAGGAACCCAGGTTTGGTGCGTAAAACCACCTTATCAGAATGAAATATGAGATAAGGCGAATCACACTGTAATGCTGAAAGCTCAGAAACTCTTTGAGCAGAAGAAATAGCAACCAAAAACAGAACTTTCCAAGAGAACAGTTTAATATCTATGGAATGCATAGGTTCAAACGGAACCCTTTGCAGAACTCGAAGAACTAAATTCAAACTCCAGGGAGGAGTAATAGGTCTAAATACAGGCTTAATTCTAGATAGAGCCTGACAAAAAGACTGAACATCTGATACATTTGCCAAATCTTTGTGAAACAGAATTGACAAAGCTGAAATTTGTCCCTTTAAGGAACTTGCTGATAGCCCTTTCTCCAATCCTTCTTGGAGAAAAGACAAAATCCTAGGAATCCTAACTTTACTCCATGAGTAACCCTTGGATTTACACCAATAAAGATATTTACTCCATATCTTATGATAGATCTTTCTAGTGACAGGCTTTCTAGCCTGTATCAAAGTATTGATAACTGAATCGGAGAATCCTCGCTTCGATAAAATCAAGCGTTCAATCTCCACGCAGTCAGCTGCAGAGAAATTAGATTTGGATGTTGGAAAGGACCTTGAATGAGAAGATCCTGTCTCAATGGAAGTTTCCACAGTGGCAGAGAGGACATGTCCACTAGATCCGCATACCAAGTCCTGCGTGGCCACGCAGGCGCTATCCAGATCACTGAAGCTCTCTCCTGTTTGATTCGAGCAATCACGCATGGGAGGAGAGGAAACGGCGGAAACACATAAGCTAGGTTGAACAACCAAGGTACTGCCAAGGCATCTATCAGTTTGGCTTGAGGATCCCTTGACCAGGATCCGTATCTTGGAAGCTTGGCATTCTGATGAGATGCCATCAAATCCAATTCTGGTCTGCCCCATCTGAGAATCAATGAGGCAAATACCTCCGGGTGAAGTTCCCACTCCCCCGGATGAAAAGTCTGTCGACTTAGAAAATCTGCTTCCCAGTTCTCTACCACTGGGATGTAGATCGCTGACAGATGACAAGAGTGGGCCTCTGCCCAACTGATTATCTTGGATACTTCTATCATCGCTAAGGAACACCTTCTTCCCCCCTGATGATTGACATATGCCACAGTCGTTATGTTGTCCGACTGGAATCTGATGAATTTGGCCGAAGCCAAATGAGGCCACGCCTGAAGTGCATTGAATATTGCTCTCAGTTCCAAAATATTGATTGGAAGTAGAGACTCCACCTGAGTCCAAACACCCTGAGCCTTCAGGGAGTTGCAAATTGCACCCCAGCCCAGAAGTCTGGCATCTGTTGTCACTATCACCCACGAGGGTCTGCGGAAACAAGTCCCCTGGGACAGATGATCTGGAGACAACCACCAAAGAAGAAAGTTTCTGGTCTCTTGATCCAGAATTATCTTTGGAGATAAATCCGCATAATCCCCATTCCACTGACCGAGCATGCACAGTTGCAGTGGTCTGAGATGAAAGCGAGCAAACGGAACGATGTCCATTGCCGCAACCATTAATCCGATTACCTCCATACACTGAGCCACTGATGGCCGAGGAATGGACAGAAGTGCTCGGCAAGTATTCAAAATCTTTGATTTTCTGACCTCCGTCAAAAATACTTTAATGGCTACCGAGTCTATCAGAGTTCCCAAGAAAGGAACCCTTGTCTGTGGAACAAGTGAACTCTTCTCTATGTTCACCTTCCAGCCGTGAGTTCTCAGAAAAGACAACACTGTGTCCGTGTGAGATTTTGTCAGATGATATGTTGACGCCTGAATCAGAATATCGTCCAGATAAGGTGCCACCGCTATCCCTTGCAGTCTGAGAACCACCAAAAGAGACCCTAGAACCTTTGTGAAGATTCTGGGTGCTGTGGCCAACCCGAAAGGAAGAGCTACAAACTAATAATGTTTCTCCAAGAAGGCAAACCTTAGAAACTGAGGATGATCTTTGTGGATTGGAATATGAAGGTAAGCATCCTTTAAATCCACGGTAGTCATATATTGACCCTCCTGGATCATTGGCAAAATCGTTGTAATTGTCTCCATCTTGAATGATGGAACTCTTAGAAATTTGTTTAGACACTTGAGGTCCAAAATAGGTCTGAACGTTCCCTCTTTTTTGGGGACCACAAATAGGTTTGAGTAAAACCCCTGTCCCAATTTTGGAACAGGACAGATTACTCCCATAGTAAAAAGGTATTTTACACAGTGTAAGAATGCCTCTCTCTTTATCTGGTTTGCAGATCATTTTGAAAGATGAAATCTCCCTCTTGGGAGAAAATCCTTGAATTCCAATCGATAACCGTGGGTCACAATTTCTAGTGCCCAGAAATCCTGAAAATCTCTTGCCCAAACCTGAGCAAAGAAAGAAAGTCTGCCCCCTACTAGATCCGGTCCCGGATCGGGGGCAACCCCTTCATGCTGCTTTGTGGAAGAAGAAGAAGATGAAGCGGGGGTCCTCCTTTAAAGTTCCGAAAGGAACGAAAATGATTCTGTTTACCCCTCATTTTAACCAACCTATCCTGAGGTAGGGCATGGCCCTTACCTCCTGTAATATCAGAAACGATCTCCTTCAATTCTGGCCCAAAAAGGGTCTTACCTTTAAAGGGAATAGCTAAAAGCTTATGTTTTGATGACACATCAGCAGACCAAGATTTGAGCCACAATGCTCTACATGCTAAAATAGCAAATCCTGCATTTTTTTGCCGCTAATTTATCAATTTGAAAAGCGGCATCAGTAATAAAAGAATTAGCTAGCTTGAGAGCCTTAATTCTATCTAGAATGTCATCTAATGGAGTCTCAACCTTAAGAGACTCTTCTAGAGCCTCAAACCAAAAAGCTGCTGCAGTAGTTACTGGAACAATGCAAGCCGTAGGTTGTAAAAGAAATCCCTGATTAACAAAAAAATTCTTAAGTAGACCCTCTAATTTCTTATCCATAGAATCCTTGAAAGCACAACTATCCTCAATGGGTATAGTAGTACGCTTAGCTAGGGAAAATATAGCTCCCTCTACCTTAGGGACCGTTTGCCATGAGTCCCGAATGGTATCTGATATAGGAAACATTTTCTTAAAATTAGGAGAGGGAGAAAACGGTATACCTGGTCTATCCCATTCCTTACTAATAATTTCTGAAATTCTCTTAGGAACCGGAAAAACATCAGTGTAAGAAGGAACTTCCAAATATTTATCCATTTTACACAATTTCTCTGGAGGAATCGCAATAGGATCACCATCATCCACAGTCGCTAAAACCTCCCTAAGCAAGAGGCGGAGGTGTTCAAGCTTAAATTTAAATGACATAGCATCCGAATTTCTCTGAGGCAAAACATTTCCTGAATCAGAAATTTCAGCCTCAGACAGTAATTCCCTGATCCCCAACTCAGAGCACTGTGAGGGAACATCGGAAATAGCTAATAAAGCATCAGAGGATTCAGTATTTACATTAATACTTGACCTACTGTGTGTACCCTGAAACACTAGTAATTTAGACAATACCTCTGTAAGGGTAGTTGACATAACTGCAGCCATCTCCTGCAGAGTAAAGGAATTAGACACACTAGAAGTACTAGGCTTGTGTGGGCATAAAATGTTGTGACACTTGGGGAGAATTGGATGGCATATCCCGATTCTCTTCGGACTGAGAATCATCCCTAGGCACACTTTATTTAAAATATGCTTTTTACATTGTAAAGCCCTTTCAGTACAAAAGTTACACAATAGCTTCTAAACACATAGAACAATGAGAAACCTCAATGTCAGACATGTTGAACAGACTAGTAATACCACAAAAGTCATTTAAACACTTATTTATAGCATAAAATATACATTAGAAAAATTGTGTACTGTGCCTTTGAGAAAAGAAAAAGTGAACAATATTTCCAAAATGCACAAAAAAACTTAAAATTATTCACAAATTTAACTTAATATCGTTGGTTAATCCAAAAATGACTGCACCCAGAAGTAAAGGCAGAAATAAGGCTTTAGAAGTACTTATATCAAAATGTAGTCAAAAGATAGATAAAAAACAACATTTATGGTAACTAATTCTTTGCAGATTCCTTATTATTCCTGGGACTAAATAGAGTTTAAGTTTAATTGATACATTGTAACTGAACCTATCTTTGGCCCTCTCTTCACATTGATATATTGTAGCAAACTGCATTCATAGTCTATCTCATATCTGCTAAAGTATGGATAAAGCAATTTAAAATAAAGGGGGAAGGAGAAGAGGGGGATTAAAGATAAGAGAAAAAACAAGTATAAATCGCTTTAAAGTCACTAATACAATATTTTTCACCTACAAAGACTTTGTGCAATAGAGGATATTCTTTAGAGCATATGCTTATATATCCAGAAGACTGCAGTCAATATCTCTAAATACACTATCCATAATAAGAATTAAGAGTGAGCTAATTTTGTATACATAACTCTAATTTACAATTTAAGATAGCCTTAAAGCGTTATTGTGTTAGGGAATTTTTGAAAAACACTTAGATTAATAAATCAGCTTCAAACATACTTTCAGACACACACTAGAAAGGAAAGAGAGAAATGTATAGGTATTAGAAGGAATAATAGGAGGGAGAAGTGAAGAATCATAAAGAAAACTGGTACTGATTTTGAAATAGATACTATATAAAATCATCAAAGTGCTACTTGTTCAGGGATTTAACAAAGAAAGGGTGGCATAATACTGACATTTTTTGTTTAACTTACTTAACCCCTTAGTGACCGAGGACGTGCAGGGTACGTCTGAAAAAAAAAGGCAGTTAACGCCTGACGACGTACCCTGCACGTCCTCGGCTAAAGTGAGTGCTGGAAGCGATCAAGATCGCTTCCAGGCACTATTACAGTACTGCAGGGATGCCTCGATGTCTGGGCATCCCTGCAGTGCTGTTACGGAGTGCCGGGACCGGAGCGATCACTCCCCCTTGAGTGATCACTTCCGGTTTTGCTCCACGTGGAGCCCGGCAGTGCAGCAGAGCATCGGAAGCGATCGGACACGCTTCCGATGCTCTGCTAGTGTGCTAAGTGCCTCGGTGGGTCGAGGCACTTAGTTAGTATATAAATCAAAGTAAAAATGTGAAAAAAAAATATAATATATAAAATAATAAAGCCCACATATAGCGCCCCCCCCCCCCCCCTCCCCCATGAGGCTTCCAAAATGGCGATGCCCGGTGCATCATGGGGCATCTGGGGGTGTCCCTAGCCTGTCTCACCATAGGGGCAAGCTAGGGTCACCCAATCTGAGCCTTCTTAGAAAAAAAAAAAATAATAATAAAATACCCCATTTGTCTGACCATGTCAATATTTGTAAATATTGACTCTGATCAGTGTGGATCTCCCTCCCTCTCCTCACTTGCCATTTTGTTGGAGAAAGAGAGAGACCTGTATTTTAGCAGAGAGAGATTTATTTCTTTTATTTGTTAAAAAATTTAAAATCCAAAGGCTCTTTTCAGAGCCATTAACCCCTAGCTTGCCAGTGATCACTATAAATCACTGGCAGTAGCACAGCTGCACTTTTTTTTGCTGTCTGTGCATTTTTTTAGGGGTTAATTTTTGTTGTTGTATTTTTTTTTAAAAACTCAAAGGCTCCTTTCAGAGCCATTTAGCTAATTTAATTTAATTTAAAGACTATTTAACCCCTAGCTTGCCAGTGATCGCTATACATCACTGGCATTAGCATAGCTGTAATTTTTTGCTGTCTGTGCATTTTTTAGGGGTTAATTTTTGTTGTTGTAATTTTTTAAAAACCTAAACGCTCCTTTCAGAGCCATTTAGCTAATTTAATTTAATTTAAATAGTATTTAACCCCTAGCTTGCCAGTGATCGCTATACATCACTGGCATTAGCATAGCTGTACATTTTTGCTGTCTGTGAATTTTTTTAGGGGTTAATTTGTGTTGTTGTAATTTTTTAAAAAACCAAAGGCTCCTTTCAGAGCCATTTAGCTAATTTAATTTAATTTAAAGAGTATTTAACCCCTAGCTTGCCAGTGATCGCTATAAATCACTGGCATTAGCATAGCTCTACATTTTTGCTGTCTGTGCATTTTTTTAGGGGTTAATTTTTGTTGTTGTAATTTTTTAAAAACCTAAACGCTCCTTTCAGAGCCATTTAGCTAATTTAATTTGATTTAAAGAGTATTTAACCCCTAGCTTGCCAGTGATCGCTATAAATCACTGGCATTAGCATAGCTGTACTTTTTAAAAAAAAAACCCAAAGGCCATTTAGTTAATTTAATTTAAAGAGTATTTAACCCCTAGCTTGCCAGTGATCGCTATAAATCACTGGCATTAGCATAGCTGTACTTTTTTTAAAAAAAACCCAAAGGCCATTTAGTTAATTTAATTTAAAGAGTATTTAACCCCTAGCTTGCCAGTGATCGCTATAAATCACTGGCATTAGCATAGCTGTACTTTTTTTTAAAAAAACCCAAAGGCCATTTAGTTAATTAATTAATTTTGGTTTTCTGTGACAGATACAAAAATGTCACAGAAAAGATATAGTGTTGAGGAGGCATATGCCATCCTTGCGTCAGATGCCTCTATGTCTGACTCAATTTTGACCCTGCCATATGCTCAGATACATCATTAGATGCAGTCTCAACTGATAGTGATGTATCTGTGGCTGCTAGCCCCCCTGCCAGCCCCCCTGCTAGCCCCCCTGCCAGCCCCCCTGCTAGAAGGAGGCGTGTTGCTGCCATTGCCGCTGAAGAGTGGGTAACGCCTCATCTCCAGAGGCCAGATATCCCACCCTTCACAGCAAATGCTGGCATAAATATAGATGTGGCAGGTTTTAGCCCCCAACAGTTTCTGGAGGTGTTTCTGGGTGATGATGTATTGGGGAACATTGTCGCCCAAACTAATTTATATGCCCATCAGTACCGTGCTGCAAAGCCTGAAACATATTTGGCAAAGCAGCAATGGGCCCCCATCAATGTGCCAGAATTTAAAAAATTCTGGGCATTGACTATGCTGATGGGCATCATAAAGAAACCCTCCGTTCGCTCCTACTGGAGCAGTAGCCCCATCTGCTCTACCCCCATTTTCTCCCAGAGTATGTCGAGGCAGAGATATGAAATGATTCTTCATTTCATGCACTTCAGCGACAACAGCCTGTGCCCCCCTAGGGAGCATCCCCAATTTGACAGGCTGTATAAAATCCGCCCCCTGATTACCCACTTTTCTGCCAGGTTTGCAGAGGCTTATACACCTGGAAGGAATATATGCGTTGATGAATCCCTGATGAAGTATAAGGGAAGGCTGGGATTCAAGCAGTATATTCCTTCCAAGCGCTCCAGGTATGGGGTAAAGGTGTATAAGCTCTGTGAGAGCGAGACTGGGTATACTCAGGCCTTCCGGGTGTATGAGGGAAAGGATAGCCACCTTGACCCTCCAGGTTGCCCAGAACATATGGGAACCACTGGCAAGATTGTCTGGGACCTGATATTACCCCTAATGAACAAAGGGTATCACTTGTACTTAGACAATTTTTATACAAGTGTCCTTTTGTTCAAGCTACTGTATTGCTTTGATACAGTAGCTTGCGGTACTATTAAAAAGAACCGCAAAGGTTTCCCAGGACAACTTGTACGCACCCGGCTACGAAGGGGGGAGACCTCTGCTCTGCGCCAAGAGGAGCTGTTGGCACTGAAGTACAGAGACAAGAAGGATGTATACCTCCTTACCACCATCCACACAGAGAGGACGGTGGCGGTCTCTGTACGTGGCAGAGCTGAGATCATAAGGAAGCCAGTGTGCATCAAATCTTATAACCGGCATATGGGTGGGGTTGATCTGGCAGATCAGCTGCTGCAGCCCTACCTAATTATGCGGAAGACAAGGGCCTGGTACAAAAAGGTTGCAATTTACCTAATGCAGATTGCAACCCACAACGCTTTTTTGTTGTTCAAAAAAGCAAACCCCGGAATGAAACTGACTTTTTTACAATTTCAGCTCCAGATCATTTCGGGGATTTTGTACCATGATGCACCTGCTCCCCGGGCGGTGATGGGAGAGAGCAGAGTTGGGGCTACTCATTTTATTTTTAAAATCCCCCCTACTGCCGCAAAGCAGAGACCACAAAAAAAATGCAGAGTCTGTACCAAGAGGGGGCAGAGAAGGGACACTGTATATCACTGTCCTGATTGCCCTGGACAGCCTGGACTCTGCATTGGGGACTGCTTCAAGCGGTACCATACAATGGTCAATTTTTAAAAAATAAATAAATTTGCTGTTATTTTTTTTTTGTTATGTTTACCGTTAAATTTTTTGTTATTTTTTTACTTTTAATATGCCAGATTTTTACATTTCACTAATATATTTTTTTTTCTAAAATGGGGCTGTTCTTTTTTTTTTTTTTTACAAAAACCCCTGTCAAACCTATGCATGGGGACATAGGTGTACTCAGGGTGCCTAGCAGAAAACAACCTGTAGTATTTTTTTTGCACTAACTTACAACAGTCTCTCCTAAATCATAGTCAAAAAGCAATGTGTGTGTAAAAATGAAAATTGAAAAAATGCCACCATACACTTTCTCCAATTTTTTTAGCTAAAACAGTTACTTCAAATGCATCAAAGCACACCATATACAATACCTTGGGGTGTCAACATTTCAAAAATATGCACATTCATGGCAATAAATAAAAGTGGGGTTTACAATAGGCCCCAAACTAAAGATAGGCCTATCAGAAGAAATACTCTCACTTAATAACTAAAATCACAAGTCATAAAATTGTAACATAACCTTCCCAAAATCCTGGCAAACCTATGCATGGGGGGCATAGGTGTACTCAGGGTGCCTAGCAGAAAACAACCTGAAGTATTTTTTTGCACTAACTTACAACAGTCTCTCCTAAATCATAGTCAAAAAGCAATGTGTGTGTAAAAATGAAAATTGAAAAAATGCCACCATACACTTTCTCCAATTTTTTTAGCTAAAACAGTTACTTCAAATGCATCAAAGCACACCATATACAATACCTTGGGGTGTCAACATTTCAAAAATATGCCCATTCATGGCAATAAATAAAAGTGGGGTTTACAATAGGCCCCAAACTAAAGATAGGCCTATCAGAAGAAATACTCTCACTTAATAACTAAAATCACAAGTCATAAAATTGTAACATAACCTTCCCAAAATCCTGGCAAACCTATGCATGGGGGGCATAGGTGTACTCAGGGTGCCTAGCAGAAAACAACCTGAAGTATTTTTTTGCACTAACTTACAACAGTCTCTCCTAAATCATAGTCAAAAAGCAATGTGTGTGTAAAAATGAAAATTGAAAAAATGCCACCATACACTTTCTCCAATTTTTTTAGCTAAAACAGTTACTTCAAATGCATCAAAGCACACCATATACAATACCTTGGGGTGTCAACATTTCAAAAATATGCACATTCATGGCAATAAATAAAAGTGGGGTTTACAATAGGCCCCAAACTAAAGATAGGCCTATCAGAAGAAATACTCTCACTTAATAACTAAAATCACAAGTCATAAAATTGTAACATAACCTTCCCAAAATCCTGGCAAACCTATGCATGGGGGGCATAGGTGTACTCAGGGTGCCTAGCAGAAAACAACCTGAAGTATTTTTTTGCACTAACTTACAACAGTCTCTCCTAAATCATAGTCAAAAAGCAATGTGTGTGTAAAAATGAAAATTGAAAAAATGCCACCATACACTTTCTCCAATTTTTTTTAGCTAAAACAGTTACTTCAAATGCATCAAAGCACACCATATACAATACCTTGGGGTGTCAACATTTCAAAAATATGCACATTCATGGCAATAAATAAAAGTGGGGTTTACAATAGGCCCCAAACTAAAGATAGGCCTATCAGAAGAAATACTCTCACTTAATAACTAAAATCACAAGTCATAAAATTGTAACATAACCTTCCCAAAATCCTGGCAAACCTATGCATGGGGGGCATAGGTGTACTCAGGGTGCCTAGCAGAAAACAACCTGAAGTATTTTTTTGCACTAACTTACAACAGTCTCTCCTAAATCATAGTCAAAAAGCAATGTGTGTGTAAAAATGAAAATTGAAAAAATGCCACCATACACTTTCTCCAATTTTTTTAGCTAAAACAGTTACTTCAAATGCATCAAAGCACACCATATACAATACCTTGGGGTGTCAACATTTCAAAAATATGCACATTCATGGCAATAAATAAAAGTGGGGTTTACAATAGGCCCCAAACTAAAGATAGGCCTATCAGAAGAAATACTCTCACTTAATAACTAAAATCACAAGTCATAAAATTGTAACATAACCTTCCCAAAATCCTGGCAAACCTATGCATGGGGGGCATAGGTGTACTCAGGGTGCCTAGCAGAAAACAACCTGAAGTATTTTTTTGCACTAACTTACAACAGTCTCTCCTAAATCATAGTCAAAAAGCAATGTGTGTGTAAAAATGAAAATTGAAAAAATGCCACCATACACTTTCTCCAATTTTTTTAGCTAAAACAGTTACTTCAAATGCATCAAAGCACACCATATACAATACCTTGGGGTGTCAACATTTCAAAAATATGCACATTCATGGAAACAAATAAATTGGGGTATGTTAAAATACCCCCAAAAAGACAATAGGCAAAGAAAATATGTTAAATGTGAAAAAAACATCACAAACGCATGTTGGACATTTGGCATTACACCCCCCGAACAAGCCAAGAAACTTATGCATAGGTGGTATCACTCTACTCAGGAGATGTTGGTGAACACATATTGGGGTCTTCTTTGGCAGTAACACATAACAGGAGCTGAGAATTCATGTCTAAAGTACAATGTGTGTGAAAAATAACACAAAAAATGACTGCCTAATAGTTTGACAAAGAATTAGTGCATGGAAAGTGTTAAAATACCAGCATTTGAAATACCCTAGGGTGTCTACTTTTCAAAAATATATGGTTTGATGGGGGTAAATTACATTGGCCGGCTTCAGAAATGTCCTACATAGGACATGGGTGCATGGGATGTGAAAATTCCAAGTTGAAAAACTGGAATGCGCCCCCTAAAATTAAGGCCTTTTAGCCCCCAGAGAACCCGACACACCTATACATGGGGGGTATCACTGTACTCAGGAGATGTTGTTGAATACATATTGAGGTTTTTTTTGGCAGTAACACATAACAGGGACTGAGAATATATGCCTAAAGTACAATGTGTGTGAAAAATAATGCAAAAAAAATGACTACCTAAAAGTTTGACAAAGACTAGTGGTTGAATTAGTGCATGGAAAGTGTTAAAATACCAGCATTTGAAATACCCTAGGGTGTCTACTTTTCAAAAATATATGGTTTGATGGGGGTAATTTACATTGGCCGGCTTCAGAAATGTCCCAAATAGGACATGGGTGCATGATGACAGATGTGAAAATTCCAAGTTGAAAAACTGGAATGCGCCCCCTAAAATTAAGGCCTTTTAGCCCCCAGAGAACCCGACACACCTATACATGGGGGGTATCACTGTACTCAGGAGATGTTGTTGAATACATATTGAGGTTTTTTTTGGCAGTAACACATAACAGGGACTGAGAATATATGCCTAAAGTACAATGTGTGTGAAAAATAATGCAAAAAAATGACTACCTAAAAGTTTGACAAAGACTAGTGGTTGAATTAGTGCATGGAAAGTGTTAAAATACCAGCATTTGAAATACCCTAGGGTGTCTACTTTTCAAAAATATATGGTTTGATGGGGGTAATTTACATTGGCCGGCTTCAGAAATGTCCCAAATAGGACATGGGTGCATGATGACAGATGTGAAAATTCCAAGTTGAAAAACTGGAATGCGCCCCCTAAAATTAAGGCCTTTTAGCCCCCAGAGAACCCGACGCACCTATACATGGGGGATATCACTGTACTCAGGAGATGTTGTTGAATACATATTGAGGTTTTTTTTGGCAGTAACACATAACAGGGACTGAGAATATATGCCTAAAGTACAATGTGTGTGAAAAATAATGCAAAAAAATGACTACCTAAAAGTTTGACAAAGACTAGTGGTTGAATTAGTGCATGGAAAGTGTTAAAATACCAGCATTTGAAATACCCTAGGGTGTCTACTTTTCAAAAATATATGGTTTGATGGGGGTAATTTACATTGGCCGGCTTCAGAAATGTCCCAAATAGGACATGGGTGCATGATGACAGATGTGAAAATTCCAAGTTGAAAAACTGGAATGCGCCCCCTAAAATTAAGGCCTTTTAGCCCCCAGAGAACCCGACACACCTATACATGGGGGGTATCACTGTACTCAGGAGATGTTGTTGAATACATATTGAGGTTTTTTTTGGCAGTAACACATAACAGGGACTGAGAATATATGCCTAAAGTACAATGTGTGTGAAAAATAATGCAAAAAAATGACTACCTAAAAGTTTGACAAAGACTAGTGGTTGAATTAGTGCATGGAAAGTGTTAAAATACCAGCATTTGAAATACCCTAGGATGTCTACTTTTCAAAAATATATGGTTTGATGGGGGTAATTTACATTGGCCGGCTTCAGAAATGTCCCAAATAGGACATGGGTGCATGATGACAGATATGAAAATTCCAAGTTGAAAAACTGGAATGCGCCCCCTAAAATTAAGGCCTTTTAGCCCCCAGAGAACCCGACACACCTATACATGGGGGGTATCACTGTACTCAGAAGTTGTTGTTGAACACATATTGAGGTGTTTTTGCTCAGTAACATATAACAGGAACTGAGAATCCATGCCTAAAGTACAATGCGTGTGAAAAATAACACACCAAAATGACTACCCAAAAGTTTGACAAAGACTGGTGGTTGAATTAGTGCATGCAAAGTGTTAAAATACCAGCATTTGAAATACCCTAGGGTGTCTACTTTTTAAAAATATATGGTTTGATGGGGGTAATTTGCATTGTCCGGCTTCAGAAATGTCCCAAATAGGACATGGGTGCATGACGACAGATGTGAAAATTCCAAATTAAAAAACTGGAATGCGCCCCCTAAAAATAAGGCCTTTTAGCCCCCAGAGAACCCAACAGACCTATACATGGGTGGTATCACTGTACTCAGGAGATGCTGCTGAAGACATATTGGGGTGTTATTTGGCAGTAACCCTTAACGTTCTCAGTAAATGTATTCTTGAATTGCTATTTTGTCAAAAAATCACCATTTTTTTTTTTTTTTTTCAAACTTTGGCATAGATTGGTGGTAAAATAGTTGCATGGAAAGAGTCAAAATACTCCATGTTTAATACCTTAGGTTGTGTTCTTTTAAAAAATATATATATGTGAAGGGTTAATCAGGGATTCCTGACAGATATCAGTGTTCCAATGTAACTATCGCTAATTTTTTTAAAATTTTTTTGGAAATAGCAAAGTGCTACTTGTACTTATTGCCCTATAACTTGCAAAAAAAGCAAAGAACATGTAAACATTGAGTATTTCTAAACTCAGGACAAAATTTAGAAACTATTTAGCATGGGAGTTTTTTGGTAGTTGTTGAAGTGTAGGAGATTTTGAGGGTCAAAGTTAAAAAAGTGTGTTTTTTTCAATTTTTTCCTCATATTTTATAATTTTTTTTATAGTAAATTATAAGATATGATGAAAATAATGGTATCTTTAGAAAGTCCATTTAATGGCGAGAAAAATGGTATATAATATGTGTGGGTACAGTAAATGAGTAAGAGGAAAATTACAGCTAAACACAAACACCGCAGAAATGTAAAAATAGCCTTGGTCCCAAACGGACAGAAAATGGAAAAGTGCTGCGGTCATTAAGGGGTTAAATACTTACTTGTAAACACCCTGGGAATAAATAACATTTATCAGAATATTCTGATCAACATCTTTTAGCCAAAAGAACTCTTAATCTCCTTAAATAGTATTGCTTTAAAAAAAAATAAACCTAATCTAACTAATATTGATATCTCACAAGGAAATAATATCCAGATTTATGTCCTATAACACTCAAAGTGAAAGAGAACTTAAAAATAACAGAACATTATAACTTTTGTAAAAGGTTTTGCTTTGTTCTTGTTTTTTTTTTGTTTTTTTTTGTCTGTTTTTCTTGTTTTTTCTATGTTATTTTCTCTTTTCTGAATTTTGATAGAAATCTTTCCTGTATTGTATAAGAACTTTATAAACACGACTGGATGCTTAGATTTTTATATCTTTCTCTTTATGGACTTTGAGGGATTTTTTCCATAACAGCATATCTAAGTATCTGTTTAGTTCATTAAAGGATAATTAGTTTATAACTAAAAGTGAAAGATTAGATTGAACTATCCTAGTAATAGCTGAAATAAGGAGCTGATCTAGAGGGTAACAGAACTACAAGTGGCGCACTTAAACTGTTCTTATTTTTCAGTCTTTGAAATTAGATAATTGCAACCATATCTTGAAACCTAGCAGAGCATTCTGCTGTGGAAGTTAATTGCACAACCTCGTTTAGGTCACTAAATACTTTATAAACTCACCTATCTTCATATTTTTTTTTTATTATTTTTCTTTTTTTCTCACACAGATATACCTCACCCTCACTCCCTTCCTCACTTTTTTTTCTTTTTCTTCTTTCCCAGATTTTAAGTACTATCACTTTTTATGGATAAATGTATTACATCACCCTCCCTCACACTTAAACACAATCCAGGTATGGCAGCTAAACAGAGGGAACGAAAAAATAAAACCCTTACAGACAGCCCAGCAGAAGCCCAGGTAGAAAACACTGCAAAGATTCAAAACACTTCATCCACGATAGATACACAAGCCTTAGTTTCTAGTATAATGGAAGCCATAAACCCCAAATTCGAATTGTTGAAAACTGAGATTAAACAAGATATTCTAACTTTAACAACAGAAATAAAACAATTTTCTAGAAGGTTGCAAGAGGTTGAACAACGAATCTCAGATATTGAAGACGTCACAAATCTATATATTCCTAGAACAGAAGCCAATCAGAGTGAAATAGTGAAAATTCAAACTAAAATGGAAGATTTGGAAAACAGATCTAGAAAAATAACCTTAGAGTTATAGGTTTTCCAGAAACCAGACATAATGAGGATCTATTAAAAATAATGACCCAAACATTACCGCAAGTACTAAATATACCCTCACCTCAGCAACCTTATGTCATTGAGAGAGTTCACAGATTGGGGAAACCACGTGATACCTCGAATGATCTTGTTAAACCAAGACCGATAATAGCGAGGGTCTTGAATTATCAAGATAAAATATCATTTTTACAGAATTATCGTAAAAAACAACCACTTTATTATAACAACTCTAAAAAATTTCTGTTTCAAGATTTTTCATTTGAAACCTCTACAAAAACATAATTTATGTAAGAACTTACCTGATAAATTCATTTCTTTCATATTAGCAAGAGTCCATGAGCTAGTGACGTATGGGATATACATTCCTACCAGGAGGGGCAAAGTTTCCCAAACCTCAAAATGCCTATAAAATACACCCCTCACCACACCCACAATTCAGTTTAACGAATAGCCAAGAAGTGGGGTGATAAAAAAGTGCGAAAGCATATAAAATAAGGAATTGGAATAATTGTGCTTTATACAAAATCATAACCACCACAAAAAAAGGGCGGGCCTCATGGACTCTTGCTAATATGAAAGAAATTAATTTATCAGGTAAGTTCTTACATAAATTATGTTTTCTTTCATGTAATTAGCAAGAGTCCATGAGCTAGTGACGTATGGGATAATGATTACCCAAGATGTGGATCTTTCCACACAAGAGTCACTAGAGAGGGAGGGATAAAATAAAGACAGCCAATTCCTGCTGAAAATAATCCACACCCAAAATAAAGTTTAATGAAAAACATAAGCAGAAGATTCAAACTGAAACCGCTGCCTGAAGTACTTTTCTACCAAAAACTGCTTCAGAAGAAGAAAATACATCAAAATGGTAGAATTTAGTAAAAGTATGCAAAGAGGACCAAGTTGCTGCTTTGCAAATCTGATCAACCGAAGCTTCATTCCTAAACGCCCAGGAAGTAGAAACTGACCTAGTAGAATGAGCTGTAATCCTCTGAGGCGGAGTTTTACCCGACTCAACATAGGCAAGATGAATTAAAGATTTCAACCAAGATGCCAAAGAAATGGCAGAAGCTTTCTGGCCTTTTCTAGAACCGGAAAAGATAACAAATAGACTAGAAGTCTTTAGGAAAGATTTAGTAGCTTCAACATAATATTTCAAAGCTCTAACAACATCCAAAGAATGCAACGATTTCTCCTTAGAATTCTTAGGATTAGGACATAATGAAGGAACCACAATTTCTCTACTAATGTTGTTGGAATTCACAACTTTAGGTAAAAATTCAAAAGAAGTTCGCAACACCGCCTTATCCTGATGAAAAATCAGAAAAGGAGACTCACAAGAAAGAGCAGATAATTCAGAAACTCTTGGCAGAAGAGATGGCCAAAAGGAACAAAATTTTCCAAGAAAGTAATTTAATGTCCAATGAATGCATAGGTTCAAATGGAGGAGCTTGAAGAGCCCCCAGAACCAAATTCAAACTCCAAGGAGGAGAAATTGACTTAATGACAGGCTTTATACGAACCAAAGCTTGTACAAAACAATGAATATCAGGAAGAATAGCAATCTTTCTGTGAAAAAGAACAGAAAGAGCAGAGATTTGACCTTTCAAGGAACTTGCGGACAAACCCTTATCTAAACCATCCTGAAGAAACTGTAAAATTCTCGGTATTCTAAAAGAATGCCAAGAAAAATGATGAGAAAGACACCAAGAAATATAAGTCTTCCAGACTCTATAATATATATCTCTAGATACAGATTTACGAGCCTGTAACATAGTATTAATCACAGAGTCAGAGAAACCTCTTTGACCAAGAATCAAGCGTTCAATCTCCATACCTTTAAATTTAAGGATTTCAGATCCTGATGGAAAAAAGGACCTTGAAACAGAAGGTCTGGTCTTAACGGAAGAGTCCACGGTTGGCAAGAGGCCATCCGGACAAGATCCGCATACCAAAACCTGTGAGGCCATGCCGGAGCTACCAGCAGAACAAACGAGCATTCCTTCAGAATCTTGGAGATTACTCTTGGAAGAAGAACTAGAGGCGGAAAGATATAGGCAGGATGATACTTCCAAGGAAGTGATAATGCATCCACTGCCTCCGCCTGAGGATCCCGGGAACTGGACAGATACCTGGGAAGTTTCTTGTTTAGATGAGACGCCATCAAATCTATTTCTGGAAGTTCCCACATTTGAACAATCTGAAGAAATACCTCTGGGTGAAGAGACCATTCGCCCGGATGCAATGTTTGGCGACTGAGATAATCCGCTTCCCAATTGTCTATACCTGGGATATGAACCGCAGAGATTAGACAGGAGCTGGATTCCGCCCAAACCAAAATTCGAGATACTTCTTTCATAGCCAGAGGACTGTGAGTCCCTCCTTGATGATTGATGTATGCCACAGTTGTGACATTGTCTGTCTGAAAACAAATGAACGATTCTCTCTTCAGAAGAGGCCAAAACTGAAGAGCTCTGAAAATTGCACGGAGTTCCAAAATATTGATCGGTAATCTCACCTCCTGAGATTCCCAAACTCCTTGTGCCGTCAGAGATCCCCACACAGCTCCCCAACCTGTGAGACTTGCATCTGTTGAAATTACAGTCCAGGTCGGAAGCACAAAAGAAGCCCCCTGAATTAAACGATGGTGATCTGTCCACCACGTTAGAGAGTGTCGTACAATCGGTTTTAAAGATATTAATTGAGATATCTTTGTGTAATCCTTGCACCATTGATTCAGCATACAGAGCTGAAGAGGTCGCATGTGAAAACAAGCAAAGGGGATCGCGTCCGATGCAGCAGTCATAAGACCTAGAATTTCCATGCATAAGGCTACCGAAGGGAATGATTGTGACTGAAGGTTTCGACAAGCTGCAATCAATTTTAGACGTCTCTTGTCTGTTAAAGACAGAGTCATGGACACTGAATCTATCTGGAAACCCAAAAAGGTTACCCTTGTCTGAGGAATCAAAGAACTTTTTGGTAAATTGATCCTCCAACCATGATCTTGAAGAAACAACACAAGTCGATTCGTATGAGATTCTGCTAAATGTAAAGACTGAGCAAGTACCAAGATATCGTCCAAATAAGGAAATACCACAATACCCTGTTCTCTGATTACAGACAGAAGGGCACCGAGAACCTTTGAAAAAATTCTTGGAGCTGTAGCTAGGCCAAACGATAGAGCCACAAACTGGTAATGCTTTTCCAGAAAAGAGAATCTCAGGAACTGATAATGATCTGGATGAATCGGAATATGCAGATATGCATCCTGTAAATCTATTGTGGACATATAATTCCCTTGCTGAACAAAAGGCAAGATAGTCCTTACAGTTACCATCTTGAACGTTGGTATCCTTACATAACGATTCAATATTTTTAGATCCAGAACTGGTCTGAAGGAATTCTCCTTCTTTGGTACAATGAAGAGATTTGAATAAAACCCCATCCACTGTTCCGGAACTGGAACTGGCATAATTACTCCAGCCAACTCTAGATCTGAAACACAATTCAGAAATGCTTGAGCTTTCACTGGATTTACTGGGACACGGGAAAGAAAAAATCTCTTTGCAGGAGGTCTCATCTTGAAACCAATTCTGTACCCTTCTGAAACAATGTTCTGAATCCAAAGATTGTGAACAGAATTGATCCAAATTTCTTTGAAAAAACGTAACCTGCCCCCTACCAGCTGAGCTGGAATGAGGGCCGCACCTTCATGTGGACTTAGAAGCAGGCTTTGATTTATTCCAGACTGGAGATGGTTTCCAAACTGAAACTGCTCCTGAGGATGAAGGATCAGGCTTTTGTTCTTTGTTGAAACGAAAGGAACGAAAACGATTATTAGCCCTGTTTTTACCTTTAGATTTTTTATCCTGTGGTAAAAAAGTTCCTTTCCCACCAGTAACAGTTGAGATAATAGAATCCAACTGAGAACCAAATAATTTGTTACCCTGGAAAGAAATGGAAAGTAGAGTTGATTTCGAAGCCATATCAGCATTCCAAGTCTTAAGCCATAAAGCTCTTCTAGCTAAAATAGCTAGAGACATAAACCTGACATCAACTCTGATAATATCAAAAATGGCATCACAGATAAAATTATTAGCATGCTGAAGAAGAATAATAATATCATGAGAATCATGATATGTTACTTGTTGCGCTAAAGTTTCCAACCAAAAAGTTGAAGCTGCAGCAACATCAGCCAATGATATAGCAGGTCTAAGAAGATTACCTGAACACAGATAAGCTTTTCTTAGAAAGGATTCAATTTTCCTATCTAAAGGATCTTTAAACGAAGTACCATCTGACGTAGGAATGGTAGTACGTTTAGCAAGGGTAGAAATAGCCCCATCAACTTTAGGGATTTTGTCCCAAAATTCTAACCTGTCAGACGGTACAGGATATAATTGCTTAAAACGTTTAGAAGGAGTAAATGAATTACCCAATTTATCCCATTCTTTGGAAATTACTGCAGAAATAGCATTAGGAACAGGAAAAACTTCTGGAATAACCACAGGAGATTTAAATACCTTATCTAAACGTTTAGAATTAGTATCAAGAGGACCAGAATCCTCTATTTCTAAAGCAATTAATACTTCTTTAAGTAAAGAACGAATAAATTCCATTTTAAATAAATATGAAGATTTATCAGCATCAATCTCTGAAACAGAATCCTCTGAACCAGAAGAGTCATTAGAATCAGAATGATGATGTTCATTTAAAAATTCATCTGTAGGGAGAGAAGTTTTAAAAGATTTTTTACGTTTACTAGAAGGAGAAATAACAGACATAGCCTTCTTGATGGATTCAGAAACAAAATCTCTTATGTTATCAGGAACATTCTGCACCTTAGATGTTGAAGGAACTGCAACAGACAATGGTACTTTACTAAAGGAAATATTATCTGCATTAACAAGTTTGTCATGACAATTAATACAAACAACAGCTGGAGGAATAGCTACCAAAAGTTTACAGCAGATACACTTAGCTTTGGTAGATCCAGCACTAGACAGCGATTTTCCTGTAGTATCTTCTGACTCAGATGCAACGTGAGACATCTTGCAATATGTAAGAGAAAAAACAACATATAAAGCAAAATTGATCAAATTCCTTAAATGACAGTTTCAGGAATGGGAAAAAATGCCAAACAACAAGCTTCTAGCAACCAGAAGCAATGAAAAATGAGACTTAAATAATGTGGAGACAAAAGCGACGCCCATATTTTTTAGCGCCAAATAAGACGCCCACATTATTTGGCGCCTAAATGCTTTTGGCGCCAAAAATGACGCCACATCCGGAACGCCGACATTTTTGGCGCAAAATAACGTCAAAAAATGACGCAACTTCCGGCGACACGTATGACGCCGGAAACGGAAAATAATTTTTGCGCCAAAAAAGTCCGCGCCAAGAATGACGCAATAAAATGAAGCATTTTCAGCCCCCGCGAGCCTAACAGCCCACAGGGAAAAAAGAGTCAAATTTTAGAAAGGTAAGAAAAAAAGAATAATTTAAATGCATAATCCCAAATACGAAACTGACTGTCTGAAAAATAAGGAAAGTTGAACATTCTGAGTCAAGGCAAATAAAT
Source organism: Bombina bombina (assembly GCF_027579735.1). NCBI lineage: Eukaryota > Metazoa > Chordata > Amphibia > Anura > Bombinatoridae > Bombina > Bombina bombina. Next base: position 650,649,455 of record NC_069501.1, on the reverse strand, counting down.
GTTTGAATACATATATTTAGAACTTTATAAACAAAGTGCCCAACCATAGCTTAGAGTGTCACAGAAAATAAGATTTACTTACCCCAGGACACTCATCTACATGTTTGTAGAAAGCCAAACCAGTACTGAAACGAGAATCAGCAGAGGTAATGGTATATATAAGAGTATATCGTCGATCTGAAAAGGGAGGTAAGAGATGAATCTCTACGACCGATAACAGAGAACCTATGAAATAGACCCCGTAGAAGGAGATCACTGCATTCAAATAGGCAATACTCTCCTCACATCCCTCTGACATTCACTGCACGCTGAGAGGAAAACCGGGCTCCAACTTGCTGCAGAGCGCATATCAACGTAGAATCTAGCACAAACTTACTTCACCACCTCCATCGGAGGCAAAGTTTGTAAAACTGAATTGTGGGTGTGGTGAGGGGTGTATTTATAGGCATTTTGAGGTTTGGGAAACTTTGCCCCTCCTGGTAGGAATGTATATCCCATACGTCACTAGCTCATGGACTCTTGCTAATTACATGAAAGAAAAGGAGAGAATTATCCCCAATCTGTGGCAAGATGATAAATGCTGGGTGGCAAGCCACAGTAATATTATCCAGCTAGACTTAAACTCACTCTAGAAGGGCAAACCTTTTTTTTTGACTCAGCAAAAGAAGCTGAGGAAAAATTTGCTGAATATAGCCCCAAAAATCATTAAATAAAAAGAAATAACATGTTATAAAAAATAAAAAAAATTCCTAATTAAGATGATTCAAGTAGAAATGTATTTAATATTCTCTCTTTATTTTTGCTCTTTAAATGTAAACAAGGCAATTAGGACGCAGCTCTCCTTCTCTTTACCCCCTTTTTTTTTTTCCCCTCTTCTTTCCTCCTCCCCTTCTCCCCTGGCTCCTCCTATTCATAAAATAAGGAACTATGAACCCAAATATTAGATTTACCTCCTGGAATTTTGGGGGAATCTCCTCTCCAATAAAACAGAAAACTATTCTAAATCATCTTCGTAAATTAAATACAACTATAGCATTATTGCAAGAAACACATCTAAACGCAGAAGAATCGAGTAAATTGAAATCTTCTTGGGTAGCAGAAGCCATTTTTGCTCCAACTTCCAATAGGAAAAAAGGCGTGGCGATATTATTGGGGAAAAAATTAAATTACGTTAAATTATTAACAATACTTGACCCTGAGAGTAGATTTATAATTTTAAAGATAAAAATATTTGATTCAATTTACACTATATGCAATTTATACGCGCCCAATATAATTGATCAAGAATTTTGGAACTCTCTCCAGGCTCAAATCTTGAAGGTGGCAGAAGGACACACAATTTTAGCAGGAGACTTTAACATGGCTCCACGATTTCCTATAGATAGATTGAGACAAAGTCACTCTAAAAAAAAAAAAAAAAAAAAAAGATAATCTTGAAGTAAAATTATTTAATTCTATTTTTCATAATTTAGCAGTTAGAGATATCTGGAGAACGCAAAACCCGGATGACAAAAATTATACATGCTACTCTAAATCGTTTAAATCATTCTCCCGGATTGATCTAATATTAACTAGTGAGAGCTTATATAAAGCGGGAGCAAAAGCTTCAATTTCCGAAATATGTATTTCGGATCATGCACCCATAATGTTAGATATTCCAAGTAAAAACATTTATAAAAAATCAGCTCGTTTCTTCTATCCAAATTATTTAAATTCAAATCCCAAATTTAATAATTGGCTAAAAACTAAAATTGAGGAATATTTTCAATTTAATATTGGCTCAGTGTCAAATTTTGAGATAATTTGGGAAACTGCAAAGGCAGTGATAAGAGGCGATATAATTGCATACGTGGCTAAGTTTAAAAAGGACATGAGACAGAGAGAAAGTGAAGTGACGGCGGCCGTAATTAATGCCTATAATAGATATCTAAATGTTTCCTCAAACGACAATTGGAGAAGGTATTTAAAGGCAAAAAACGAACGAGATACACTTTTAATTTCCACCACATCTCACGCTGACTTAAAATACCAGGCAAACTTATTCAAATATGGTAATAAATCAGGCAGGCTACTCTCTAAACTAGTGAAAAATTGTAGACAGACATCAATAATTGACGCCATAAAAGAAGATGGTAAATTGATTACCTCTCACGAAGAAATCTCTAACTCTTTCTATCACTACTTCAAAACAATTTACTCTCTGCCACCCTCGGAGGGTAACCCACATGAGCAATTTTGGGAAGATATTATATTACCATATAATAGTAATGAATTTAATCTTAAATTAAACTCAGAGATACTAGAAAGTGAAGTTAACCAAGCAATTCAATCACTCAAACTCACAAAAGCTCCAGGTCCAGATGCATTACCCAATGAACTCTATAAAAAGCTAGCCCCCACTCTTGTTCCTCACTTGACAAAGTTATTTAACTCATATTATATAGAAAATATGGCAATTTCTTGTAACTTTGCGGCGTCCCAAACCATTCTCATACTTAAACCAGGGAAAGATCCCAACAAAAAAGAATCATATAGGTCTATAGCCCTTTAAAACTCAGATTATAAAATACTGATGTCCATCCTGGCTAAAAGATTACAGGATGGACTATCAGAAAGTATTCATAAAGATCAAGCGGGGTTTCTTCATAATCGTAACTCTTCAGCTAAAATAAGGCAATTATTACTTACCATTGATTATTTTAAAAACTGTGATAAACAAGAGAAGGATGATCAATCTGACGCAGTAGTTATAGCCATCGACGCAGAAAAAGCGTTTGATAGAGTGAACCATGATCATATCTTGAATACACTTTTCCGGTTTGGATTTAATAACAATTTCCCAAATTTAATTAAAAAGCTATGTGCTCAATCATATACCGGCTTAATAATTAATGGAATAGAGCTGAAAACGATAAAAATAGAGAGAGGGACGCGGCAGGGCTGTCCTCTTTCACCGCTACTTTTTGATTTGGCAATCGAGCCCTTTGCTATTAAAGTTAGAAAACATATTGAAGGTATAAAGATCAACAAAAAAGAGGTGAAATTGGCACTCTACGCCGATGATATATTGATATATATGGCTAACACCCATCTAAATATACCTAAGCTTATGAATATAATTAATTTATTTGGTCAATTCTCTGGTTATAAAGTTAACTATTCAAAATCTGAGCTGATGTGGTTGAAAAAAGCAAAGAGCTCTATGGCAAAAGTCCCCTTCAAAGTTGTTACAGAGGCATTTAGATACCTTGGGATTATGATTTCGGCCGATCGACAAAATTGGTATTCTTTGAATGTTCCCCCCATCTTGGCACAAATTACTAACCATATGAAAAAACAGAATTTATGTTTACCTGATAAATTTCTTTCTCCAACGGTGTGTCCGGTCCACGGCGTCATCCTTACTTGTGGGATATTCTCTTCCCCAACAGGAAATGGCAAAGAGCCCAGCAAAGCTGGTCACATGATCCCTCCTAGGCTCCGCCTACCCCAGTCATTCGACCGACGTTAAGGAGGAATATTTGCATAGGAGAAACCATATGGTACCGTGGTGACTGTAGTTAAAGAAAATAAAATATCAGACCTGATTAAAAAAACCAGGGCGGGCCGTGGACCGGACACACCGTTGGAGAAAGAAATTTATCAGGTAAACATAAATTCTGTTTTCTCCAACATAGGTGTGTCCGGTCCACGGCGTCATCCTTACTTGTGGGAACCAATACCAAAGCTTTAGGACACGGATGAAGGGAGGGAGCAAATCAGGTCACCTAAATGGAAGGCACCACGGCTTGCAAAACCTTTCTCCCAAAAATAGCCTCAGAAGAAGCAAAAGTATCAAACTTGTAAAATTTGGTAAAAGTGTGCAGTGAAGACCAAGTCGCTGCCCTACATATCTGATCAACAGAAGCCTCGTTCTTGAAGGCCCATGTGGAAGCCACAGCCCTAGTGGAATGAGCTGTGATTCTTTCGGGAGGCTGCCGTCCGGCAGTCTCGTAAGCCAATCTGATGATGCTTTTAATCCAAAAAGAGAGAGAGGTAGAAGTTGCTTTTTGACCTCTCCTTTTACCTGAATAAACAACAAACAAGGAAGATGTTTGTCTAAAATCCTTTGTAGCATCTAAATAGAATTTTAGAGCGCGAACAACATCCAAATTGTGCAACAAACGTTCCTTCTTTGAAACTGGCTTTGGACACAGAGAAGGTACGATAATCTCCTGGTTAATGTTTTTGTTAGAAACAACTTTTGGAAGAAAACCAGGTTTAGTACGTAAAACCACCTTATCTGCATGGAACACCAGATAAGGAGGAGAACACTGCAGAGCAGATAATTCTGAGACTCTTCTAGCAGAAGAAATCGCAACTAAAAACAAAACTTTCCAAGATAATAACTTAATATCAACGGAATGTAAGGGTTCAAACGGAACCCCCTGAAGAACTGAAAGAACTAAATTGAGACTCCAAGGAGGAGTCAAAGGTTTGTAAACAGGCTTGATTCTAACCAGAGCCTGAACAAAGGCTTGAACATCTGGCACAGCTGCCAGCTTTTTGTGAAGTAATACCGACAAGGCAGAAATCTGTCCCTTCAGGGAACTAGCAGATAATCCTTTGTCCAATCCTTCTTGAAGGAAGGATAGAATCCTAGGAATCTTAACCTTGTCCCAAGGGAATCCTTTAGATTCACACCAACAGATATATTTTTTCCAAATTTTGTGGTAAATCTTTCTAGTCACAGGCTTTCTGGCCTGAACAAGAGTATCGATAACAGAATCTGAGAATCCTCGCTTCGATAAAATCAAGCGTTCAATCTCCAAGCAGTCAGCTGGAGTGAAACCAGATTCGGATGTTCGAACGGACCCTGAACAAGAAGGTCTCGTCTCAAAGGTAGCTTCCAAGGTGGAGCCGATGACATATTCACCAGATCTGCATACCAAGTCCTGCGTGGCCACGCAGGAGCTATCAAGATCACCGACGCCCTCTCCTGCTTGATCCTGGCTATCAGCCTGGGGATGAGAGGAAATGGCGGGAACACATAAGCTAGTTTGAAGGTCCAAGGTGCTACTAGTGCATCCACTAGAGCCGCCTTGGGATCCCTGGATCTGGCCCCGTAGCAAGGAACTTTGAAGTTCTGACGAGAGGCCATCAGATCCATGTCTGGAATGCCCCACAGGTGAGTGACTTGGGCAAAGATTTCCGGATGGAGTTCCCACTCCCCCGGATGCAATGTCTGCCGACTCAGAAAATCCGCTTCCCAATTTTCCACTCCTGGGATGTGGATAGCAGACAGGTGGCAGGAGTGAGACTCCGCCCAAAGAATAATTTTGGTTACTTCTTCCATCGCTAGGGAACTTCTTGTTCCCCCCTGATGGTTGATGTACGCAACAGTCGTCATGTTGTCTGATTGAAACCGTATGAACCTGGTCCTCGCAAGCTGGGGCCAGGCCTGGAGAGCATTGAATATCGCTCTCAGTTCCAGAATATTTATCGGTAGAAGAGATTCTTCCCGAGACCAAAGACCCTGAGCTTTCAGGGATCCCCAGACCGCGCCCCAGCCTATCAGACTGGCGTCGGTCGTGACAATGACCCACTCTGGTCTGTGGAACATCATCCCTTGAGACAGATTGTCCAGGGACAGCCACCAACGGAGTGAGTCTCTGGTCCTCTGATTTACTTGTATCTTCGGAGACAAGTCTGTATAGTCCCCATTCCACTGACTGAGCATGCACAGTTGTAATGGTCTTAGATGAATGCGCGCAAAAGGAACTATGTCCATCGCCGCCACCATCAAACCGATCACTTCCATGCACTGAGCTATGGAAGGAAGAGGAACGGAATGAAGTATCCGACAAGAGTCCAGAAGCTTTGTTTTTCTGGCCTCTGTTAGAAAGATCCTCATTTCTAAGGAGTCTATAATTGTTCCCAAGAAGGGAACCCTTGTTGACGGGGATAGAGAACTCTTTTCCACGTTCACTTTCCAGCCGTGAGATCTGAGAAAGGCCAGGACAATGTCCGTGTGAGCCTTTGCTTGAGGAAGGGACGACGCTTGAATCAGAATGTCGTCCAGGTAAGGTACTACTGCAATGCCCCTTGGTCTTAGCACCGCTAGAAGGGACCCTAGTACCTTTGTGAAAATCCTTGGAGCAGTGGCTAATCCGAAAGGAAGCGCCACGAACTGGTAATGTTTGTCCAGGAATGCAAACCTTAGGAACCGATGATGTTCCTTGTGGATAGGAATATGTAGATACGCATCCTTTAAATCCACCGTGGTCATGAATTGACCTTCCTGGATGGAAGGAAGGATAGTTCGAATGGTTTCCATCTTGAACGATGGGACCTTGAGAAATTTGTTTAAGATCTTGAGATCTAGGATTGGTCTGAACGTTCCCTCTTTTTTGGGAACTATGAACAGATTGGAGTAGAACCCCATCCCTTGTTCTCTTAATGGAACAGGATGAATCACTCCCATTTTTAACAGGTCTTCTACACAATGTAAGAACGCCTGTCTTTTTATGTGGTCTGAAGACAACTGCGACCTGTGGAACCTCCCCCTTGGGGGAAGTCCCTTGAATTCCAGAAGATAACCCTGGGAGACTATTTCTAGCGCCCAAGGATCCAGAACATCTCTTGCCCAAGCCTGAGCGAAGAGAGAGAGTCTGCCCCCCACCAGATCCGGTCCCGGATCGGGGGCCAATATTTCATGCTGTCTTGGTAGCAGTGGCAGGTTTCTTGGCCTGCTTTCCCTTGTTCCAGCCTTGCATTGGTCTCCAAGCTGGCTTGGCCTGAGAAGTATTACCCTCTTGCTTAGAGGACGTAGCACCTTGGGCTGGTCCGTTTTTACGAAAGGGACGAAAATTAGGTCTATTTTTTGCCTTGAAAGGCCGATCCTGAGGAAGGGCGTGGCCCTTACCCCCAGTGATATCAGAGATAATCTCTTTCAAGTCAGGACCAAACAACGTTTTCCCCTTGAAAGGAATGTTTAGTAGCTTGTTCTTGGAAGACGCATCAGCCGACCAAGATTTCAACCAAAGCGCTCTGCGCGCCACAATAGCAAACCCAGAGTTCTTAGCCGCTAACTTAGCCAATTGCAAAGAGGCGTCTAGAGTGAAAGAATTAGCCAATTTGAGAGCATTGATTCTGTCCATAATCTCCTCATAAGGAGGAGAGTCACTATCGAGCACCTTAAGCAGTTCATCAAACCAGAAATATGCGGCAGTAGTGACAGGGACAATGCATGAAATGGGTTGTAGAAGGTAACCCTGCTGAACAAACATCTTTTTAAGCAAACCTTCTAATTTTTTATCCATAGGATCTTTGAAAGCACAACTATCCTCTATTGGAATAGTGGTGCGTTTGTTTAAAGTAGAAACCGCTCCCTCGACCTTGGGGACTGACTGCCATAAGTCCTTTCTGGGGTCGACCATAGGAAACAATTTTTTAAATATGGGGGGAGGGACGAAAGGAATACCGGGCCTTTCCCATTCTTTATTAACAATGTCCGCCACCCGCTTGGGTATAGGAAAAGCTTCTGGGAGCCCCGGCACCTCTAGGAACTTGTCCATTTTACATAGTTTCTCTGGGATGACTAAATTTTCACAATCATCCAGAGTGGATAATACCTCCTTAAGCAAAATGCGGAGATGTTCCAATTTAAATTTAAATGTAATCACATCAGATTCAGCCTGCTGAGAAATGTTCCCTAAATCAGTAATTTCTCCCTCAGACAAAACCTCCCTGGCCCCCTCAGATTGGGTTAGGGGCCCTTCAGAGATATTAATATCAGCGTCGTCATGCTCTTCAGTAACTAAAACAGAGCAGCCACGCTTACGCTGACAAGGGTTCATTTTGGCTAAAATGTTTTTGACAGAATTATCCATTACAGCCGTTAATTGTTGCATAGTAAGGAGTATTGGCGCGCTAGATGTACTAGGGGCCTCCTGAGTGGGCAAGACTCGTGTAGACGAAGGAGGGAATGATGCAGTACCATGCTTACTCCCCTCACTTGAGGAATCATCTTGGGCATCATTGTCATTATCACATAAATCACATTTATTTAAATGAATAGGAATTCTGGCTTCCCCACATTCAGAACACAGTCTATCTGGTAGTTCAGACATGTTAAACAGGCATAAACTTGATCAGAAAGTACAAAAAAACGTTTTAAAATAAAACCGTTACTGTCACTTTAAATTTTAAACTGAACACACTTTATTACTGCAATTGCGAAAAAACATGAAGGAATTGTTCAAAATTCACCAAATTTTCACCACAGCGTCTTAAAGCCTTGAAAATATTGCACACCAATTTTGGAAGCTTTAACCCTTAAAATAACGGAACCGGAGCCGTTTTAAGCTTTAAACCCCTTTACAGTCCCTGGTATCTGCTTTGCTGAGACCCAACCAAACCCAAAGGGGAATACGATACCAAATGACGCCTTCAGAAGTCTTTTATAAGTATCAGAGCTCCTCTCACATGAGACTGCATGCCATGCCTCTCAAAAACAAGTGCGCAACACCGGCGCGAAAATGAGACTCTGCCTATGCTTGGGGAAAGCCCCTAAAGAATAAGGTGTCTAAAACAGTGCCTGCCGATATTATTATATCAAAATACCCAGATAAAATGATTCCTCAAGGCTAAATATGTGTTAATAATCAATCGATTTAGCCCGGAAAAAGTCTACAGTTTAAATAAGCCCTTGTGAAGCCCTTATTTACAAACGTAATAAACATGGCTTACCGGATCCCATAGGGAAAATGACAGCTTCCAGCATTACATCGTCTTGTTAGAATGTGTCATACCTCAAGCAGCAAGAGACTGCAAACTGTTCCCCCAACTGAAGTTAATTGCTCTCAACAGTCCTGTGTGGAACAGCCATGGATTTTAGTTACGGTTGCTAAAATCATTTTCCTCATACAAACAGAATTCTTCATCTCTTTTCTGTTTCTGAGTAAATAGTACGTACCAGCACTATTTGAAAATAACAAACTCTTGATTGAATAATGAAAAACTACAGTTAAACACTAAAAAACTCTAAGCCATCTCCGTGGAGATGTTGCCTGTACAACGGCAAAGAGAATGACTGGGGTAGGCGGAGCCTAGGAGGGATCATGTGACCAGCTTTGCTGGGCTCTTTGCCATTTCCTGTTGGGGAAGAGAATATCCCACAAGTAAGGATGACGCCGTGGACCGGACACACCTATGTTGGAGAAACTGGCAAAATCTTCCTCTATCACTATCTGGAAGAATAGCACTGTTCAAAATGGTGCTGCTGCCCAAAATTTTATATATCCTGCAAAATCTTCCCATTTTGTTGAGATCTTATGATCTAAGGAAATTAAACACAACAATTCGTCAATTTATTTGGCAATCAAAGAAACCAAGAATAGCAATACGTAAATTATCTCTCTCTAAACAAGCTCTTGGATTAGCTCTTCCTGATCTGCGCATATATAACTTAGCTTTTCTCGGTCGTATTGTAGTCGACTGGATAACAGAATCAGATTACTTTACAGATAACACATTAGAGGCCAATATGATATACCCTTATTCTCCCCTGAGTTTAATCCACATAGATCTCAAAGTAATCCCCTCTCAAATAAAAGCTCTCAAGTCAATCTATGTAATAATACAAGCCTGGAAAAAGATTGGGTCACAAGCAGGTGTAAATATAAATATTCCAAAGTTCCAGACGTTTATAGGGAATCCAGAATACCAGGAGGGATCACAATCAACGATATTAAAAAATTGGCAAAGAAAGGGTCTTAACTATGTAGCTCAATTTATTAATCCTATAACAGGAGTTATTCGATCCTTTGAGGAATTGAAACAGGAATATGATCTTACCAATAGGGACTTTTTCGCTTTTTTACAAGCAAGACATTATGTGCAACAGTTATTGAATTCATTTCCAGGGAAATGGTCATGGGGTAAAATTGAAAATTGGCCAATTTTGGCCAAAGCAGGGCATCATTCTATCTCTACTTGTTATCTATACTTGACATTGCAGTTTGAGAGACCTAATTTAGAAACTCTAGCCCTTAAATGGTCAGACCTTATATCTGATGACATTGACCCAAAGCAGCATGTAACAAGATCAATACAATTACTTTTTCAAGCCACAATCTCAGAGACCAGGAGAGAGTCCCATATAAAATTAATTTATCAAACTTACTACACACCCGAGAAAGGAGCTAAATGGAAGAATAAAAATTTTAATAAATGCCCAAAATGCAGTCTTCCGGCCGCAAACTTGATACATATGTTATGGACATGCCCCAAAATAAAACAACTATGGAATAGAATAGAATTTTGGATACTTAATGTCCTTAAAATATCTGTGCATAAATTTACTCCAAAAGATATAATATTCTTGATAGGTCAAAAAATTCCCTCAAGTGAAATTAAAATAATAAATTTAATCATTTTGGCCACCAGATATCAAATATTTAAGAACTGGAAGAATAAATTCTCCCCAACAATAACAGAAGTTAAGAATTATTTAAAAAAAACAACTAATAATTGAGCAAATGACCACAGATCTGAACTCAGGAGGATATATGTAAATTCTTTAAAAAATGGTCTAAATTTATTAGAATTTTTCCAACTAGAGAAATTGATTATTTAATCTTTCCATTTAGAAACACTAAAATGGTTCTGCTTAATATTTGGTAGAAGGTGGAGGATTATGGGGGGTACGGAGAGGAGGTTCGAGGAAAAGAGGCTTGTCGGTCTATACCCCTTTTTTTTTTTTCCTTTTTTATTATGGTAGGCCTTACTTTTAACAAAAAATAGATATCCAACATCGCAATAGGTCTAAGATGTAAGGATATAAAAGATAAGAATTTATTTTTATGAGGGCCCAAAATGATAATTATTGTTCTTGATAATTGTATTGCTGTAACACTAGGGGGAAAAGGAGGAAGAAAGGGAAGATAAGGGGTTGAGAATCCTCCCAACACTATATAAATGGTCTTGATTTACAAATTTAAGGAATGATGGTAATTCCCTGTAAAATGTTTATGATAATATATTTATCTATTTATATTTTTTTCACTTTTTTCCTGATTGTAATTTCTGTGAAAAAAAATTCAAACAAACCGTGTTCAAACTAATATTTTTTTTTTAGTAATTATGTATGCTGACGTACAGAATATCCAATTTGATGACTGTTAATTATATTAACATAGCTTTCAACAATTTAGATTGTACATTTGTCCATTTTCATATGTCAGTACGTTTGTATTTTATGTTCTAAAACTGAAAAAGTGAGGTTAAGCTTATTTCTTATTTGGTTGGATTATTCTGTGATGAAACAGAAACGACTTTATGTGTTTAATAATGTGCATATTGTGTTTTTTTTTCCTTTTTTCTTCTGTATTTATGCATATTTTGATATATCACAGTAATGCTGTGTTGTAATTTTAACCTCAATAAAAATCATTATTAAAAAAAAAAAAAAAAAAAAAAAAACAACATTTATGCTTACCTGATAAATGTATTTCTTTAGCGATGTACCGAGTCCACGGTTTCATCCTTACTTGTGGAATATTATCCTTCCCAATTGGAAGTGGCAAAGAGAGCAGCCACATGGAAATTCCCAGCATCCTGGTTAAACCTGGCGGTATAATAGGGCGTATATCCGTAGTTACATTTTGGCTGGGGAGCTGGGCGCAAGGTATTATCTCGTCCGGGGGGCGCGTGGAGGGGGGATTCAGGGTTTTTTTCTCCTCTTCTTTTTCTTTCTTTTTCTTTTTTTCTTGTACACTTTGATATTGTAGGTTTAGTGTTTAAATAAAAAAAAAAAAAGACAGGCTGATGACATATAATGCCATGGTGTGTGTATTATTTGGCGATACAGATTGAACATGTTTTTGACATAAGAAATACCAGAAAATGGAGCTTGTGTTTTTGATTGTGCCGTTTCACTACTATTGTATTGATGGGGTTTTTTTTCCTTGTATCTGTACACTTCAGCCTTGTTTTTCTTTGTATAATAAGAATTGATAAATCAATAAAAAATTATTTAAAAAAAAAAAGAGAGCAGCCACAGCAGAGCTGTCTATATAGCTCCCCCCTTAACTCCACCCCCAGTCATTTGACCGAAGGCCAAGGAAGAAAAAGGAGAAACTATAAGGTGCCGAGGTGACTGAAGTTTTCAATAAAAAAAAAATACTATCTGTCTTGAATAGACAGGGCGGGCCGTGGACTCGGTACATCGCAAAAGAAAGACATTTATCAGGTAAGCATAAATTTTGTTTTCTTTTGCAAGATGTACCAAGTCCACGGTTTCATCCTTACTTGTGGGATACCAATACCAAAGCTTTAGAACACAGATGTAGGGAGGGACAAGACAGGAACCTAAACGGAAGGCACCATTGCTTGCAAAACCTTTCTCCCAAAAATAGCCTCCGAAGAAGCAAAAGTATCAAATTTGTAAAATTTGGAAAAGGTATGAAGCGAAGACCAAGTCGCAGCCTTACAAATCTGTTCAACAGAAGAATCATTTTTAAAAGCCCATGTGGAAGCTACCGCTCTAGTACAGTGAGCTGTAATTCTTTCAGGAGGCTGCTGTCCAGCAGTCTCATAAGCCAAACGGGTGATGCTTTTCAGCAAAAGGAAAGAGGTAACAGTAGCCTTTTGACCCCTACGCTTTCCAGAATATACAACAATCAAAGAAGATATCTGACGAAAATCTTTGGTTGCCTGCAAATAAAACTTCAAGGCACGAATCACGTCCAAGTTGTGCAACAGACGTTCCTTCTTAGAAGGAGGATAAGGACACAGAGAAGGAACAACAATTTCCTGATTGATATTCCTGTTAGTAACAACCTTAGGGAGGAACCCAGGTTTGGTACGCAAAACCACCTTATCAGCATGGAAAACAAGATAAGGCGAGTCACATTGTAATGCAGACAGTTCAGAAACTCTTCGAGCTGAAGAAATAGCAACTAGAAACAGAACTTTCCAAGATAGAAGCTTAATATCTATGGAATGCATGGGTTCAAACGGAACCCCCTGAAGAACTTTAAGAACTAAATTTAGACTCCATGGTGGAGCAACAGGTTTAAACACAGGCTTAATCCTAACTAAAGCCTGACAAAAAGTGCTGTGTTTAAAATGCTGGTGCACGGTGCATTCTTAAATACACTTTTAAAAAAGCTATAGCTTTTATTAGAAGCATTTTTGCTAATACATGTATATGACAAAAATGCTTCTATTCAATACCGAAATGCTTCCATGTGGTTTCCAATTTTGGCTGGAATGTCCCTTTAAACGTTTAATGAACCACCTCTAGCCTTTTTATGTGATGTTGTCATGGATACAATTTGTATAGTTGCTATTATTGCTGAGCTATATGGGCAAAAATAAAAATCACGATTTTGTACCCAAATAAAAAGGCGAATGCGATTTAATCGTGATTTTCTTAAAAATTACTAAAACACCTTAATTTTCTAAACAAGCTCCGGGGAGAGGGAGAGAGGGGACAGGCTCAGTGGAAGTGAAAGCAGTCTGAATAACTTGCTGTATATAATTATTCCTGGAGATTTATTCAATAAAATAATTGTTTTTATTTTCAAACACCTACATTACATATATACTGTAAGTATGTAAAGCATTAGCCATTAAACGTTTTTTACTTACTGTGTAGATGTATGAAAATAAAAACAAATATTTTATTGGATAAATCTCCAGGTATAAAGTATATGCCAGGGCAGTGCCACATCTGTTATTCAGACTGCTTTCACTTCCACAGAGCCTCCCTCCCTCTCCCCAGAGCTTGTTTACTTTAGATTTTATAACCCTGCAGACAGTGGCAGTGCAGTCAGATCACTGCTTTATCCTGCCCATAGTGCAAGTTTCTTACTTGCTTCCAGTCGCCTGAGTGAGCAACCCACCTTGACCACGTGTCTCCACACTTCTATGCCCCGCAGTAACTGCTTTGTGTGCATAGCTCCTCTGCCTAGCTATATGCTAGGCCAGAACATGTCACTCAGTTACCGGTGGTCCGGGACCGGCTCCTTCCATTGTATTCACACGGCACGATCATTGTGACGTGATGTCTCCCCAGGCCCCGCCCCCCCATAAAAACCACTTACTCTCAGTTTTTAAATTGCAGCGGTTAATCCCTAAGCCCTAGTTGCTATGTCTATTGCTGTTGTAGTTCTGGGCCATAAGATGCATTAGTTGCAAACTGACATCACAGATAACACTTTTAAGCATATTTATTTGGACAGCTTGTTTTAAGGAAATACATGTCAATCTTGGTCCTAACCTAAAGCTAATAATAAAAGATTACAAGTGGTAAGAGAGTACTTTTCTTCAGTATATGAAAAGATCCCCATAAGCTAATGGTGAAGGGTTTCCATTTCAAGATGGAACCTTTTTCTGTCATTCTGGAACCCGGTCTGTTCATGCAGACAATAGACTTACATGACTCCTACCATCATTTTCTTAATGATCAAGATTATGTCAGGTTCCTCAGAAATCTTTTCTAGTTTGTATAGCTGACATTTGATCAATCCCTAGCTACAGGAGTGTTCACCAAGATCCAGGCTGTTTCCTTGGCAAGTATCAAATGTATGGAAAAAAAGAAATCTACGGGACTATTTAGGTATTCAATGAATTCCAAATTGCTCAGTGTTCTCACCAGAACCTATTTAAATGACTAAAATTGAAACCAATATTAAGATAAAATTAGCAAATATATGTTTTCAATGTTTTTTTTTCCACAAAATGATCATTAAATCAATGAATGTTAAATTATGCAATTACATTTTGCTTTGACATTTATAAAATAACAGAAATTTTAATATTAAAAAGTGTTACATTGCCTCCACCCAGGTACTTCATAATGCTAGGGCCAGTTCAACCATGGGACCAAGTGGGTACAAGGGGCCAGACGGCACTTCAGTGACCGGATCAGTTATGGTGAGACCCTCCTATCCTCTGTCTCCTGCAAAAAGCAGGGCACTGAATGGCTTTGCACTGTGTGGTGCTGCTGGGAGCATGTGCATGGAGCAGAAGCGAAACACTGGAGTCGGCAGTGAGTAAGCCATATACATGCCATAGAGGTTGGAAACTGATAAATCCCACTCTGCTACATAGAAAGGAAGAGGCAGTAAATGAAAGCAATGCTTTACAGTAGTGTTATCGTCTGTAGTCCTACCTTCCTAGGGCTGCCTGTTATCTCCCTCCCCACTTTACAAGGAGGATATTCACTTCAGGGAAACCTGCTTATCAAACCTAAAAACCATGTAGACATAGTCTGGACTTCATCAGAAAACAAGTCACATAATAAAAGTATTGCTGGAGGAGAGGGTCTGGGGTTTCCTATTTGTTTGATATCCATGAGAGCAGAGTATTTATGTGTATTTTTTTTAACAAAAGATCAACAGGTTAAACAATAAAGACAATGTTTCACAGCCTTCTTTGCTCATATTTACCAAGGGTGCCAATATTGGTGGAGGGCACTGTGTGCTTGTATGTATATATTAAAAGTGGTGGGAATTTTTTTGGGGGGGAGTTGGGAAAGGTACCTTACACTAGATCTAATTTAGAGAATGTGGAGTGGAACGCACTCAAAACCTTGAATAACAATAAGGACATAATCGTGAAGCCTGCGGACAAGGGTGGGAGTATTGTCCTAATGGACTATAGGGATTATCGTTGTGAGGTATTAAGACAACTAAACAACACTGAAAATTATATCAGACTTAAAGGACCAGTCAACACTGTAGATTTGCACAATCAACAAATGCATGATAAGAAGACAATGCAATAGCACTTAGTCTGAACTTCAAATGAGTAGTAGATTTTTGTTAAATAAATTGCAAAGTTATGTCTATTTCCACTCCCCCTGTATCATGTGACAGCCATCAGCCAATCACAAATGCATATACGTATATGCTGTGAATTCTTGCACATGCTCAGTAGGAATTGGCGATTTAAAAAGTGTAACTATAAAAAGACTGTGCACATTTTGTTAATGGAAGTAAATTGGAAAGTTGTTTAAAATTGCATGCTGTATCTGAATCATGAAGTTTCATTTTTACTTCAGTGTCCCTTTAATAGGAATCCCATCAATGAGTATAAAAAAAAGAGCTAGATAAAACAGAATTTATGTTTACCTGATAAATTACTTTCTCCAACGGTGTGTCCGGTCCACGGCGTCATCCTTACTTGTGGGATATTCTCTTCCCCAACAGGAAATGGCAAAGAGCCCAGCAAAGCTGGTCACATGATCCCTCCTAGGCTCCGCCTTCCCCAGTCATTCGACCGACGTAAAGGAGGAATATTTGCATAGGAGAAACCATATGATACCGTGGTGACTGTAGTTAAAGAAAATAAATTATCAGACCTGATTAAAAAACCAGGGCGGGCCGTGGACCGGACACACCGTTGGAGAAAGTAATTTATCAGGTAAACATAAATTCTGTTTTCTCCAACATAGGTGTGTCCGGTCCACGGCGTCATCCTTACTTGTGGGAACCAATACCAAAGCTTTAGGACACGGATGAAGGGAGGGAGCAAATCAGGTCACCTAGATGGAAGGCACCACGGCTTGCAAAACCTTTCTCCCAAAAATAGCCTCAGAAGAAGCAAAAGTATCAAACTTGTAAAATTTAGTAAAAGTGTGCAGTGAAGACCAAGTCGCTGCCTTACATATCTGATCAACAGAAGCCTCGTTCTTGAAGGCCCATGTGGAAGCCACAGCCCTAGTGGAATGAGCTGTGATTCTGTCAGGAGGCTGCCGTCCGGCAGTCTCGTAAGCCAATCTGATGATGCTTTTAATCCAAAAAGAGAGAGAGGTAGAAGTTGCTTTTTGACCTCTCCTTTTACCAGAATAAACAACAAACAAGGAAGATGTTTGTCTAAAATCCTTTGTAGCATCTAAATAGAATTTTAGAGCACGAACAACATCCAAATTGTGCAACAAACGTTCCTTCTTTGAAACTGGATTCGGACACAAAGAAGGCACGACTATCTCCTGGTTAATGTTTTTGTTAGAAACAACTTTCGTATCAACGGAATGTAAGGGTTCAAACGGAACCCCCTGAAGAACTGAAAGAACTAAATTGAGACTCCAAGGAGGAGTCAAAGGTTTGTAAACAGGCTTGATTCTAACCAGAGCCTGAACAAAGGCTTGAACATCTGGCACAGCTGCCAGCTTTTTGTGAAGTAACACAGACAAGGCAGAAATCTGTCCCTTCAAGGAACTTGCAGATAATCCTTTCTCCAAACCTTCTTGAAGAAAGGATAGAATCTTAGGAATTTTTACCTTGTCCCAAGGGAATCCTTTAGATTCACACCAACAGATATATTTTTTCCATATTTTGTGGTAAATTTTTCTAGTTACAGGCTTTCTGGCCTGAACAAGAGTATCAATGACAGAATCTGAGAATCCTCGCTTTGATAAGATCAAGCGTTCAATCTCCAAGCAGTCAGTTGGAGTGAGACCAGATTCGGATGTTCGAACGGACCTTGAACAAGAAGGTCTCGTCTCAAAGGTAGCTTCCATGGTGGAGCCGATGACATATTCACCAGGTCTGCATACCAAGTCCTGCGTGGCCACGCAGGAGCTATCAAGATCACCGATGCCCTCTCCTGATTGATCCTGGCTACCAGCCTGGGGATGAGAGGAAACGGCGGGAATACATAAGCTAGTTTGAAGGTCCAAGGTGCTACTAGTGCATCTACTAGAGTCGCCTTGGGATCCCTGGATCTGGACCCGTAGCAAGGAACCTTGAAGTTCTGACGAGAGGCCATCAGATCCATGTCTGGAATGCCCCACAGATGAGTAATTTGGGCAAAGATTTCCGGATGGAGTTCCCACTCCCCCGGATGAAATGTCTGACGACTCAGAAAATCCGCTTCCCAATTTTCCACTCCTGGGATGTGGATTGCAGACAAGTGGCAGGAGTGAGTCTCCGCCCATTGAATGATTTTGGTCACTTCTTCCATCGCCAGGGAACTCCTTGTTCCCCCCTGATGGTTGATGTACGCAACAGTTGTCATGTTGTCTGATTGAAACCGTATGAACTTGGCCTTTGCTAGCTGAGGCCAAGCCTTGAGAGCATTGAATATCGCTCTCAGTTCCAGAATATTTATCGGTAGAAGAGATTCTTCCCGAGACCAAAGACCCTGAGCTTTCAGGGGTCCCCAGACCGCGCCCCAGCCCACCAGACTGGCGTCGGTCGTGACAATGACCCACTCTGGTCTGCGGAAGCTCATCCCCTGTGACAGGTTGTCCAGGGACAGCCACCAACGGAGTGAATCTCTGGTCCTCTGATTTACTTGTATCATTGGAGACAAGTCTGTATAGTCCCCATTCCACTGACTGAGCATGCACAGTTGTAATGGTCTTAGATGAATGCGCGCAAAAGGAACTATGTCCATTGCCGCTACCATCAAACCTATTACTTCCATGCACTGCGCTATGGAAGGAAGAGGAACAGAATGAAGTATTTGACAAGAGTTCAGAAGTTTTGTTTTTCTGGCCTCTGTCAGAAAAATCCTCATTTCTAAGGAGTCTATTATTGTTCCCAAGAAGGGAACCCTTGTTGACGGAGATAGAGAACTCTTTTCTACGTTCACTTTCCATCCGTGAGATCTGAGAAAGGCCAGGACAATGTCCGTGTGAGCCTTTGCTTGAGGAAGGGACGACGCTTGAATCAGAATGTCGTCCAAGTAAGGTACTACTGCAATGCCCCTTGGTCTTAGCACCGCTAGAAGGGACCCTAGTACCTTTGTGAAAATCCTTGGAGCAGTGGCTAATCCGAACGGAAGTGCCACAAACTGGTAATGCTTGTCCAGGAATGCGAACCTTAGGAACCGATGATGTTCCTTGTGGATAGGAATATGTAGATACGCATCCTTTAAATCCACCGTGGTCATGAATTGACCTTCCTGGATGGAAGGAAGAATTGTTCGAATGGTTTCCATTTTGAACGATGGAACCTTGAGAAACTTGTTTAGGATCTTGAGATCTAAGATTGGTCTGAACGTTCCCTCTTTTTTGGGAATTACGAACAGATTGGAGTAGAACCCGATCCCTTGTTCTCCTAATGGAACAGGATGAATCACTCCCATTTTTAACAGGTCTTCTACACAATGCAAGAATGCCTGTTTTTTTTTATGTGGTCTGAAGACAATTGAGACCTGTGGAACCTCCCCCTTGGGGGAAGCCCCTTGAATTCCAGAAGATAACCTTGGGAGACTATTTCTAGCGCCCAAGGATCCAGAACATCTCTTGCCCAAGCCTGAGCGAAGAGAGAGAGTCTGCCCCCCACCAGATCCGGTCCCGGATCGGGGGCCAACATCTCATGCTGTCTTGGTAGCAGTGGCAGGTTTTTTTGGCCTGCTTTCCTTTGTTCCAGCCTTGCATTGGTCTCCAGGCTGGTTTGGCTTGAGAAGTATTACCCTCCTGCTTAGAGGACGTAGCACTTGGGGCTGGTCCGTTTCTGCGAAAGGGACGAAAATTAGGTTTATTTTTGGCCTTGAAAGACCTATCCTGAGGAAGGGCGTGGCCCTTGCCCCCAGTGATATCAGAGATAATCTCTTTCAAGTCAGGGCCAAACAGCGTTTTCCCCTTGAAAGGAATGTTAAGCAATTTGTTCTTGGAAGACGCATCCGCTGACCAAGATTTTAACCAAAGCGCTCTGCGCGCCACAATAGCAAACCCAGAATTTTTCGCCGCTAACCTAGCCAATTGCAAAGTGGCGTCTAGGGTGAAAGAATTAGCCAATTTGAGAGCACGAATTCTGTCCATAATCTCCTCATAAGAAGAAGAATTATTATTGATCGCCTTTTCTAGCTCATCGAACCAGAAACACGCGGCTGTAGTGACAGGGACAATGCATGAAATTGGTTGTAGAAGGTAACCTTGCTGAACAAACATCTTTTTAAGCAAACCTTCTAATTTTTTATCCATAGGATCTTTGAAAGCACAACTATCTTCTATGGGTATAGTGGTGCGTTTGTTTAGAGTAGAAACCGCCCCCTCGACCTTGGGGACTGTCTGCCATAAGTCCTTTCTGGGGTCGACCATAGGAAACAATTTTTTAAATATGGGGGGAGGGACGAAAGGTATACCGGGCCTTTCCCAATCTTTATTTACAATGTCCGCCACCCGCTTGGGTATAGGAAAAGCTTCGGGGGGCCCCGGGACCTCTAGGAACTTGTCCATTTTACATAGTTTCTCTGGAATGACCAAATTCTCACAATCATCCAGAGTGGATAACACCTCCTTAAGCAGAGCGCGGAGATGTTCCAACTTAAATTTAAATGTAATCACATCAGGTTCAGCTTGTTGAGAAATTTTCCCTGAATCTGAAATTTCTCCCTCAGACAAAACCTCCCTGGCCCCCTCAGACTGGTGTAGGGGCCCTTCAGAACCAATATCATCAGCGTCCTCATGCTCTTCAGTATTTCCTAAAACAGAGCAGTCGCGCTTTCGCTGATAAGTGGGCATTTTGGCTAAAATGTTTTTGATAGAATTATCCATTACAGCCGTTAATTGTTGCATAGTAAGGAGTATTGGCGCGCTAGATGTACTAGGGGCCTCCTGTGTGGGCAAGACTGGTGTAGACGAAGGAGGGGATGATGCAGTACCATGCTTACTCCCCTCACTTGAGGAATCATCTTGGGCATCATTTTCTCTAAATTTTGTGTCACATAAATCACATCTATTTAAATGAGAAGGAACCTTGGCTTCCCCACATTCAGAACACAGTCTATCTGGTAGTTCAGACATGTTAAACAGGCATAAACTTGATAACAAAGTACAAAAAACGTTTTAAAATAAAACCGTTACTGTCACTTTAAATTTTAAACTGAACACACTTTATTACTGCAATTGCGAAAAAGTATGAAGGAATTGTTCAAAATTCACCAAAATTTCACCACAGTGTCTTAAAGCCTTAAAAGTATTGCACACCAAATTTGGAAGCTTTAACCCTTAAAATAACGGAACCGGAGCCGTTTTTATATTTAACCCCTTTACAGTCCCTGGTATCTGCTTTGCTGAGACCCAACCAAGCCCAAAGGGGAATACGATACCAAATGACGCCTTCAGAAAGTCTTTTCTATGTATCAGAGCTCCTCACACATGCATCTGCATGTCATGCTTCTCAAAAACAAGTGCGCAATACAGGCGCGAAAATGAGACTCTGCCTATGATTAGGGAAAGCCCCTAGAGAATAAGGTGTCCAATACAGTGCCTGCCGGTTATTTTACAAAATTCCCAAGATTAAAATAATTCCTCAAGGCTATGGAGTATAAAATATGTTTATATATAAATCGATTTAGCCCAGAAAATGTCTACAGTCTTAAAAAGCCCTTGTGAAGCCCTTTTTTTCTGTCTGTAATAAAAATGGCTTACCGGATCCCATAGGGAAAATGACAGCTTCCAGCATTACATCGTCTTGTTAGAATGTGTCATACCTCAAGCAGCAAAAGTCTGCTCACTGTTCCCCCAACTGAAGTTAATTCCTCTCAACAGTCCTGTGTGGAAACAGCCATCGATTTTAGTAACGGTTGCTAAAATCATTTTCCTCTTACAAACAGAAATCTTCATCTCTTTTCTGTTTCAGAGTAAATAGTACATACCAGCACTATTTTAAAATAACAAACTCTTGATTGAATAATAAAAACTACAGTTAAACACTAAAAAACTCTAAGCCATCTCCGTGGAGATGTTGCCTGTACAACGGCAAAGAGAATGACTGGGGAAGGCGGAGCCTAGGAGGGATCATGTGACCAGCTTTGCTGGGCTCTTTGCCATTTCCTGTTGGGGAAGAGAATATCCCACAAGTAAGGATGACGCCGTGGACCGGACACACCTATGTTGGAGAAATATTCTATAGATGGGTCAAAGTATGTACTAGTAACCAATGGCTCAAATATGTCAATGTTACCCAATATATTAAATCACTGGTGTGCGTGTGTGTGTATTTTACTGGCAACCTAACAACTAAATATATACACACACTCTACTAATATTTTTAACAATTCTCTCAATCCCTGATGCTAATAAATAACATTAATAAATATGATCTTGTCAGCATATCCCGTCCTGACCAATATGAAAAGCACTGTAAAAAAATGTAAGTCGTTACATATGAGCCAGGAACAGCAGGCTTGAATATTTATGCTTATATATTTATACTTTTAAATTAAAATCACCTCATATTAAAGACATATGCTTTTAAAGCATAAATTCCACATTACTGACAGTTACTAGCATGGAATTTATTAACACTCACAACACTGAAAAGTAACCTGCCAAATGAACGGAATCCTTGCACATATGTTTAAAGGGATACTAAACCACATTTTTTCTATCATGATTCAGACAAAGCATGCAATTTTAAGCAACTTATCAAATTTTCTTTGTTCTCTTGCTATCATTATATGAAAAAGAAGGCATCTAAGCCAAGGAGCCAGACAATTTTTGGTTAAACACCCTGGACAGCACTTGTTTATTGGTGGGTGCATTTAGCCACCAATCAGCAAGCACAACCCAGGTTGAGAACCAAAAATGGGCAGGCTTCTAAACTTACATTCTTGCTTTTCAAATAAAGATAGCAAGAGAATGAAGAAAAATTGATAATAGGAGTAAAATAGAAAGTTGCTTAAAATTGCATGCTCTATCTGAATCATGAAAGAAAAAAAATTGTTTCCCTTTAAGGAATTGTGAATATTCATCATCATTACATAAAAAGCACCAACACATGGAAATTAGTGAATACAAAATAAATATAAAAACTAGGGATGCACCGAAATTTCGGCAGCAGAAAGTTTCGGCAGAAAATGGCATTTTTGGCTATTTCGGTTTTCTTGCCTGTTATTTTCAGTAAAATTATTGTGTAGCATGTTTCAAATTTGATGCTAGCCTAGAGCTGCTGTTTAAGTTTATTACTTGACTTACTGCATATGAGTTTTCTAGGACTATACTTTATTTGGATAATTGGTAAAAAAAAAAAAAAAAAAACTTAAATCTGATTCTGTTACATAGAACTAAATGAAGAATAATACAGTATATTGATATTTATAATTGTTTTAAGTAGGGATGCACAAAAATTTTGGTCGCAGAAACATTTTGGCCGAAAATGTAATTTTTAGACTTTTTTTTTTCTTGGTAATATTATTGTGTAGCATATTATTATTGTTTGAAGATATTTTTGTCCAATTTTAGTGTGTTACTTTCAATAAAAGTGTGGGCTTTTTTTATTGGCTCTAATTATGCAAAAAAAAAAAATAATAAAAAAAATTTGAAAATAATTTGAAAAATACATTTTCGGTATCAGTTTCGGTTTTCAGATTCGGTTTCGGTCCAGAATTTCCATTTCGGTGCATCACTAATAAAAACATAAATTTATGCTTACCAGATAAATTCCTTTCCTTGCTGGCAGGGAGAGTCCACAACTTAATTCCTTACGGTTGGAAATACAACACCTGGCCACCAGGAGGAGGCAAAGACACCCCAACCAAAGGCTTAAAATATTCCTCCCACTTCCCCTACCCCCAGTCATTCTGATGAGGGAACAAGGTAAAGTAGGAGAAAAATCAGGGTATAAAAGGTGCCAGAAGAAATAATAAAAAGGGAGCAGCCGTTTAAAAAAAAAAAAAAAAAAAAAAAAACTACTGGCAGGGTCGTGGACTCTCCCTGCCAGGAAGGAAAGGCATTTATCTGGTAAGCATAAATTATGTTTTCCTTCCATAAGGCAGGGAGAGTCCACGACTTCATTCCTTACTGTTGGAAAAACTATACCCAAGCTCCAGAGGACACTGAATGAATAATGGGAGGAAATAGAAAAAAAGAGGCGGACCCTATTCTGAGGGCACCACAGCCTGCAAAACTTTCCTACTGAAAGCTGCTTCAGCAGAAGCAAGCACATCAAACTTGTAAAATTTAGAAAAAGTGTGTAAGGAGGACCAGGTAGCCGCCTTACCAATCTGATCCATTGAGGCTTCTTTCTTAAAAGCCCAAGAGGAAGCCACTGCTCTAGTGGAATGAGCAGTTATCCTCAGGAGGCTGTCGTACAGCCATGAAAACAGCCCTGGCATATGGTCACCCTACTTCTGCCCCTTACGCTTCCCCGTATAGATGACAAACAAACAGAGGAAGATTGTCTATATTCCTTAGTAGCCTGAAGATAGAACTTCAATGCACAAACCACATCTAGATTATGAAGCAAATGTTCATTCACTGAAGAAGGATTAGGACACAAGGAAGGAACAACAATTTCTTGATTAATGTTACAATTTGACATCACCTTAGGGAGGAACCCTAGTTTAGTGCATAAAACCGCCTTATCAGCATGTAAAAACAGATAAGGGGGGCCACATTGCAAAGCATAAATCTCAGAAACTCTGAGCGCAGAGGCGAAAGCCAACAAAAAAAGAACCTTCCAAGATAATAATTTAATGTCAACAGAATGCATAGGCTCAAACGGAGCCTGCTGCAAAATACTAAGAACAAGATTGAGGCTCCAAGATGGAGCCCCAGATCTAAACACAGGTCTGATACTAGCCAGAGCCTTAAAAAGACTGCACATCTGGAAGCTCAGCCAATCTTTTGTGCAGTAACACTGAAAGGGCTGATAACTGTACCTTCAGGGAACTAGCAGATAAACCCTTCTCCAAAGTGCTCAAACTGGGAACGAACAATAGCTTGTTCTAGAGTTAGTTACCACCCAAGAAGCAGCCTCTTTTTGCTCAACATGTGTCTATCACAGAGAAGAACTTTCCTGAAGCATATCAGTCTGATCCTGACTTCACAGTACAGTCCAGCCCTGATATACCAGGCAATCCCTCTCTCAACGAGAGAAACAGCAAAACCCCAGACACACGTTTTGGCCTATTGTGGGCCTCGTCAGTGAGGTGCAGCCATATCCCTCTAGGCACACTGAGCAACGGGTCCACGTCTGGATTTCCACATCACACTTAGGGAGACTTCCCTAAGTGTCATAATTTGCATAAATAAAGAGAGAAGCGCTCAAACTTGGAATGAACAATAGCATAATAGCTTGTTCTATGGCTAGTTACCACCCAAGAAGCAGCCTCTTTTTGCTCAACATGTGTCTTTCACAGAGAAGAACTTTCCTGAAGCATATTAGTCTGATCCTGACTTCACAGTACAGTACAGTCCATCCCCGAAATACCAGGCAATCCTTCTCCAGTCCATCCTGGAGGAAAGCTAAAATTCTGGCAACCTTAACCTTATGCCAGGAAAAGCAAGTCCTGCACACTTTATGGTAGATACGACTAGTAACTGGCTTATGAGCTTCAACCAGAGTGTTGATAACACCCTCAGAGAACCCTCTTTTGGCTAAGACTAAGCGTTCAATCTCCATGTAGTCAGCCTCAGAGAATCTAGATTTTGATAAACGAAGGTACCCTGTATCAGCAGATCTCTGCAACAAGGTAACCTTCACTGAGGAGATAGGACACCCCCACCAGATCCGCAAACCACGTCCTTCGCAGCTACGATGGAGCAATCAGAATCACTGATGCTCGCTCCTGTTTTATGTGAGCCATCATACGAGGGAGAAGCAGTAATGGAGGAAAAAGATATATGAGACCGAATCTCCATGGTACTGATAGGTGTCGGGGTATATGAATATTATAAATGAAAATTATATATAGATATAACTATATATATATATATATATATATATATATATATATATATATATATATATAATTTTCATATATATGGTTGCTGGGACCACAGGATTATTTATATATGAGGCTATTTACAACAATTCTATTCATTGTAAATCACAACCCCCTCTGCCAAATGGTTTTGGCTGGATGAGACACGTTTATCCTGATTAAAGATAACATTTAAAGGATTACTTTCTGTTAAAATTTTTAAGCTAAACAACTAACATATTAAAGTTAATAAACATTAATTAAAACCTACTGACCTATATTTTCTCCAAAACAAAGTTTCATAACGTTCTAAAAGTTATATCTTTTATTCGCCGATGATGTCACGTTATCCTGCCCACTATTTTCAGCACTGTGTGTTCAAAATACTTAAACCAATAACTTTGTGTTTAAAGCGCCATTTTGGAACCTAGGTATTGTAAACGGATTGGTACAGAGCAAAGGATACCCACGGAGTGGGTTTGGAAAACAATTAAATTTGCAGACAAGATTTTTGATATACGGTAGAGATATGTTAATGAAATGCTATTGATAAAAAGCGTATTTGGGGTAGTTAGTTAGTAACAGGCATAGAAAATATTTACTTACAGTGGCCCTTTAAGTCATTTCAAAGAAAAGAACAAAAGCTTAAATTGTTGTATAGATACTATCAGTGAACCATTTCAAAGTAATATAAGCATGATGGAGCCTCAAAAGTACATGCCCATATATGGGTTTCATGCCCAAGCTGAGGACCCGATCCGTCTGGGAGATACAAACATCTTCAAAGAACTGTAACTTTTAACAACCACAAGTTAAATGATCCCCTGTGGAGTTTCCCATGTGAAGATCCCAGACAAATTGGCATTTAAAGTCTCTGAATGGCATAAATAAAAATAAATAAAATTTTGCAATAGGAATGATGCCAGTTTTTCATTTGAGTTTGAAATAACTCAAATAACACATATGTATATATGTATTGAGCTGGGACATAATATATTAAATAAATATTCGCTGTGTTGAAAAATAAATACATTGATATATACAAATACTGACCCATTGAATTCAAGCTAAATATTTTTTTTCTGTTTTCCAGACATCTAGTGAAAATTACAGGAGGAAGACTCGCTAAGCAAAAGCACATGGCATATAGAGAGTACACGTGTGGTTGTCCCAATGGGAGGTGTACTGAATGTGAAACATGCTGCTGACCTGACTGGTAACTGGACAACTGGCTGCGTTTTAAATACAGTTACTATAAGCAAAGCTGGGCTACCTTTTCTTATCGATTGCAAATACACTTATTTGTATTCTGAGGTGAAACAAGAAAGTTTTTGGAAATTGGATATTGATTTGTTTATTTTTGGTAAAGTATAAAAGGTTGCTAATTACAGGTAAATGTCTAAAACAAAATATATGCATAGTCACTGCAGTTAAATTACAACTGATAGATTTAAATTGCATATTTATATTTTAGAATTATATTCATAGTCCTGAATAGTTTTAAACTTGCCTTTTTGTATGCAAAATATTTAAAACAAACATCCATTGTTGCTGTAGGTAGCAGACTTAAAGGAATACATTGTATTTTAACCTTGTATTCATAGCCTGTGTATTTTAAACTAATCCTTAGTGCTAAGTAATTTATCTTTGCAAATATAGATATATATCTTAGAATTTGACTTAATTGTAGGTAACTAAGAATTTAATTCAGCTTAGATAACTTGGCAAAGAGTTTGGTTGTTGGCACAAATAATATATACAATTTCTGATGTTTTAAATTGGAATTATATTGGATAAATTGTGGCTAAATAGCTGATTGTATTGCTTGAATGTTAGTAGCTTATATCTTAGTCTCATTGTGATATTTTAAATGCAACTCTGATTTGGGAGGCTATTGTGAATAAGGCAACTTTTATGAACTTTGCATAGCATATTTTAATAGTTTTAACGTGTATAGTATTGATTCATATTCTTGTTCCTACAAATATATTTTAATGTGTCTATAAATATTACTGTACCCAATTTTTTTCTTTTGTAATTCAGAAAGAGCATGCAATTTTAAGCAACTTTCTAATTTACTCCTATTATCAATTTGTCTTTGTTCTCTTGCTATCATTATTTGAAAAAGAAGGCATCTAAGCTTTTTTTTTGTTTCAGAACTCTGGACAGCACTTTTTTTATTGGTGGATGAATTTATCCACCAATCAGCAAGGACAACCCAGGTTGTTAATCAAAAATGGGCCGGCATCTAAACTTACATTCTTGCATTTCAAATAAAGATACCAAGAGAATGAAGAAAATTTGATAATAGGAGTAAATTAGAAAGTTGCTTAAAATTTCATGCTCAATGTGAATGACAAAAGAAAATTTTTGGGTACAGTGTCCCTTTAACTAATAAAAAGAACTTAGGAATTTATATTAATTTTATTGTCTTGGTATATGCATATTTTATTGGGGGTTTATTTTAAAGGATAATAATTAAATATATTGTGTTATAACCCTGCCATATACTAACATAGGGCATCTATGAATTCCGCCTGAGTATCTCTTAACTTCGACCCGTACCTGGGTTACGTAAAACAGGACTTCCCCTGCTATGCAAAAGGATGCCAAGCTATTATGAGCTGCGCAATACTTCAAAAACTAAAGCCTAAAAAACAAACAAACAAAAAAACACAAACATTAAGCAGATATAAATCCCCAAACTGTTCAGATAATCTCCCTGAAGGAGATATTAACCCTTGATCCTATCAAGGTATAAAGGAGCCACACTGTGACCCTGTATAGCGTTTTAAAATGTATATTTAAAAAACGGTCTTGCCCTCCAGGATCATTGCTGTGGAACAGGCACAGCCTCTCAAGTGTGATAGTCTTGCAGCAGCGCTTCTGACATGGACTTGAGTGTGTAGCAGCAAAGAGTGAAACTCGTCAACACTGATTGCTTAGGAGCTGTTAGCGACAGTCTGGGTGGGTTCGCATAAAAACTTTCCCTGCATCTCCACTCACTGAGAGGTTTATATGATTACTTAAAACTCCATTCCTCTCTCAAAGGGAACATACCCATTACAGGACTATCCAAGTCTTCTGACACTTCTTTGCCACCTCCAATAGTGACAAAAGGCAAAGAATTACTGGGGGATAGGGGAAGTGTCTTTGCCTCCTCCTGGTGACCAGGTGTTGTATTTCCCAACAGTAAGGAATGAAGTTGTGGACTCTCCCTGACTTATGGAAGGAAAACAATTTTAATGAAATGGCTCATCAACATCCTCTTTTTTGACTTCTTCTTGGGCATCAATAAAAAAAAAAACACTCAATTTGCTTGATGCTAGGGGAATCTAGTTTTAATAATAGTCTTGCACTAGTATTTTATCTACGTAATTTGGAAAGGTTTTGTCTTGATATATTTAATTTTTAATATTATGTATTAAACATTTACTGTCCATTGGTATATTTACAGAAAAATATATTAAGAGATAAGTGGGTTCTGGCATAGAACACTTAAATAATTTATTGTAAATTCCAAGACAACCCATTTAAGAAACAGAAAGAAAGGACAAATGAGTCTAGAACATAAAGCTGTTGTATCACTTAGCTTTCCTTCCTAAAAGCTATAGCCCATTGTCCAGGACAATAATAAAGGCCATAGGGCTGAGGGAGGAGTTTTTGTACAGTGTTCACATAAAAAAAACAGAGTGGTATCTACAATCCAAACAACTTCACATTCTGATAATTATGTATCTATTGTTATGATGTAAGGCAGTGCTTTTCAACCAGTGTGCCGTGAGAGATCCTCAGGTGTGCCGTGGCAAACTAACAACAGTGTGACATTTTTTAAATTTTGCTTGTTTTTTTGTTCTGGGCCGTTTTTTTTATTTTGAGTGAGATGACTACTGAGGGTAACTATGCCTCCTCGACCCGTGTTCACACTTGGAAGGAACCCCCACCCATCACAACACGTGCCTAGTGCCGGCTCTACACTCAGCACCACGCAACACTTCAATCCCCCATGCATGCTGGTGCAGCTTTGCTCCTCCTCCAGAACAATTCCAGCCAGGTCACGTCACTCACGTTCCTTCTCTGCACAAGGAAGATGACTGGAGGACTGGAGATTCACTGGAGAGGAAGGGGGGGGGGGGTGTTCCACATATAATCTTGTGCTCAGCAGGTAACACTTTTCCTGGTGCGCGGGGGGGGGGGGGACTTTGTCAATATGTCATGTATAGTTTGTAGAAGGCATGGCATGACAGCACAGTCTCTGTGTGTGTGTGTGTGTGTGTGTGTATATTATATATATATATATATATATATATACATACATATATATATACACACTGTATTAGGCTACAATGTGTGATTTTGTAAAATTTTGGGATGGTGGTGTGCCACGGCAAAAAAAAAAAAAGGTTAAAAATCACTGATGTAAGGTAATGCTATGGAGATTTTCTTGTGGTTGGAGTTAGGAATGGTGTGATTGCATTCTCTGACTAAAGCAAAACAATGCCTTAGCCATGTAGGGTATATATGTAAAGAAGCAGCCACAGGGGTGCAAAGAAAGGATTTGTACTTTGACATTTAAAGTGCCCTGGGCACCAATGAGGTCTCGGTAGTGGAAGTGCTTATTTAAACTGCAATACTACATACAGAACATTAAGAAAGAGCTCTGCATGCACTGTTTTTTGTTAGTACTAGTGGAGGCAGCAATGGGGGAAGGAGACAATTCTGCTGTACCAGGTATATGAGACTACAACTACAAAAGAGGAGTGGTTCCTGCAGAGAGAGACTGTGAAAATTGTCCTTTAAGTCAGTAAATAATTATAAGGTTAATGAAAAAATACAATATCTCAAATGCATTAATTAGCTTTATTTATAATTTTTCAGAAATTGATGTTCTTGTGCTGAATAGACCAATTTTTCTGTTAGTTGTCTATATCAACCAATAAGCAATAGACAAATAGGTATAATTTGTGCACAAAAATGTACTCTGTTAATCTAAATTTAGATTTTTACTTACCTTTTTCATGGAAAAAACAAAAAGTGTAACATATTTGTCGAGCGCTGATAAAAATGACCAGAGGCTGATTTTGAAGTTTGTAATGTAAATTAATTCAAATCGACATACTCCACCTATGTCAGAGCTACAGACAGAAATTTTGAAATAAGATCTAATCCTAAAAAGCCAACATATATGCCTTACCAACTGCATATTAGTGCACTTTAAAGGGATAGTCTAGTCAAAATGAAACTCATGATTCAGATAGAGCATGCAATTTTAAGCAACTTTCTAATTTACTCCTATTATCAATTTTTCTTCATTCTCTTGGTATCTTTATTTGAAAAAGCTTCAAAGTAAGCTAAGGAGTCAGCCCATTTTTGGTTCAGAACCTGGGTAGCAGTTGCTGATTGGATGATTACATTTAGACACCAATCAGTCAGCAAGCGCTACCCAGGTTCTCAACCAAAAAAGGTCCGGCTTCTATGCTTACATTCCAGCTTTTTTAAATAAAGATACCAAGAGAACGAAGAAAAATTTATAAAAGGAGTAAAATAGAAAGTTGCTTAACATTGCATTCTCTATCTGAATAATGAAAGTTTAATTTGGACTATACTATTCCCTTAAGCATTGCTTAAATCCAAATATTTTTCATTCATGATTCAGATAGAGCATATAATTTTAAACAACTTTCAAATGTACTTCAATTATCTACTTTGTTTCATTATTTTGGTGTCCTTTGTTTAAAAGCATACCTAGGTAAGCTCAGGAGCGGGGAGCTAGCTGCACATTATTTGCCTGTTGTCATTGGCTTACTGATGTGTTCCCCTAGTTTCCAGTAGTGCATTTCAATGTTGCTTCTTTAATAATAGATCTCAAATCCAAAACAGCACACAATAAAGTATGAGGCACGGAAAAAAAGACTTGCCAGGTCTCAGTAGAAGAAGTACACAATTCATGCAATCTCCAGCCTCCAATAGTTTTAAAATACCTTTATTTCTAGTAAACTGGGTCCATAGGTACAAAAACATTTCAGGCCTAAAACGTTCCTTCAATAATAGATACTAAGAGAATGAAGTAAAATTGATAATACAAATAAATTGGAAAATTGTTTAAAATTGTACGGTCTATCTAAATGGTGAAATACATGTTTGGGGTTTCATGCCCTTTTAAGTATTATTTAGTTTTAAACTAAACACATATGGCTTTATTTTAAGTTTATTTGTATTTTAGCACACAAGAAATGACAACTGCTATAAAAACTCAGCCATGCAAAAACAAAATATAAATTATTTGTTTGCACATTTCATCTTCCATCTGGTTACATTTTAACTTGAATTCATCCAGTACCTTTTTATTATTTTTTACTGGCACAGTCTCTTACTATATTCAGAGAACTTACCATTTGGATTTCTCAGTACAAAAAAGAAATATAAAACACTTAATCCAATTATAGGCCTGTACTCCAGTTTCTTAAAGTGACCCTAAAGTCAACATTAAACTTTCAGGATTCAGATTTACTTCCATTATTACATTATGGACAGTCTTTATACATGCATACTTTCTGAGGCACCAACTCCTACTGGGCCTGTAGAAGAGTTTACAATGTATGCATATTAGTCTGATTTTGAAACTTGTCAGAAAAATCTGCTGCTCAATTAAAATAAGGTAAGCACTATTGCATTGTCTTAATATGCAGTTGTTCATGCAATTCTCCTGTGTTTAATGGTCTGTATCGAGTATATGTGAATTCCTGCCAAACAATCAGAGGTGAAATCATGTTACATCACAATCCACATTAGAATCAGAATATTCTTTTAGTATCCTTTGTTGAAGAGTATACATAAGTCAGGAACATGCATGTGTCTTGAATACAATATGGAAGCAGTGCATGCAACAATGTTTGTAACAGTGTTATACATTGTTGCAAATACTGCTACCATATAGTGCTCAAGACGTGCACAATCCTCAGCCTTTCTAGGTATGTTCTTTAAAAAAGGATACCAAGAAACAAATGGTACACAATTTGCCTGCTTTCTTTGGAATAAGGAACAGATGTTTTAAAAAAAAACACACACACAAAAAAAAACTAGCCTCTCTTTTTGCAGGACCATATAAACATACATACATACATACATACAAGTACAATATGGTTTACTAAATACAGAACTTCCCCATCATTAAAAAGGCATTTAGCATAAACAAAAAGGAAGATTATTGCTTCTACTGCAAGCATCCAAATTATTATGATACCTGTGTTTTAAAAAAAAAAAAAAAAAAATAGAAACAGATAAAGTGATGCAGAGAATTGACAAGTACTTGCAGGATCAGCAGACACTAATGTTTGGGGATAAAAAAAACAAACAAACAAAAAAACACACAACTAAAGAAAGAAATCAGATTGGCAGAGCTATAGTCTGCCACCAACAAAAAATGTATCTAGCCCCGTAGATATTTCTACCTACACAAGTAGCACCCACTAGTGTTGTGCTGTCTCTTAACTAACTCCACATGAGTAAGCACAATGTTATCTATATGGCCCACATGAACTAGCAGTCTCCTGTTGTGAAAAGCATATAAAAAGTCATGTGATAAGAGGATGTCTGTAGTGGCTTAGAAACAGGCAGAGATTTTGAGGTTTAAATGTTATAAAGTATATTAATATAACGGTGTTAGTTGTGCAACACTGGGGAATGGGTAGTAAAAGGTTTAAACTATCTTTATAAACAAAAACATTTTTAGTGTTGACTGTCCCTTTAACCTAGAAAAGGGGGATAGCATTAGAAAATCCTCTTGTCCCTACAGCATGCTAAAAGGATTAACCTAAGTTCCAATTCAAGTAATCCATTAGACATGTCTTTGTGCATTGTGCACACGTGCTTAGGAAATAAATTACCTTAACTTACTTCAATAATGACTTGAAGATCGCTCAAAGTTCCAGGATGTTGATCGGGAGAAGAGACTCCTTCCGATTCCACCTGCTCTGTGCCTTTCTGGCACCCCAAACCCATCCCCAACCTGAGAGACTCGCGTCCGTAGTCACAATCTCCCAAGATGGTCTGAGGAAGGATGTCACCTGGGACAGCTGATCTGGACGGAGCCACCAAGTAAGGGATCCCCTCGACCCGTTGTCCAGAGAGATCAGATGGGATAGATCGCCGTTCCACTACCTCAGCATGCATAACTGAAGAGGCTGGAGATAAAATCTGGTGAATGGAATGACATCTATAGTGGATAACATGAGCCCAATCACCTCCATGCACCGGGCCACTGATGGCCTTGTGGAGGTTTGAAGGGCAAGACAGCTAAAGACAATTTTGCAACGTCTCTGGTCTGTTAGGAATATTTTCATGGATATGGAGTCTATTATCGTGCCCAGGAATTCCAGTCTGGTACTGGGAACCAAAGAACTCTTTCCTGAGTTTATCTTCCATCCATGAGATTGCAGAAGAAGAGCTCTTGAATGGTCCTCTGCCAGCCGGCAGGATGGAGCCTGAACCAGGATGTCGTCCAGATAAGGAGCTACTGCAATACATCTGGATCTCGCCACCGTGAGCAGAGCTCCCAGAACCTTTGTGAAGATTCTTGGAGCAGTAGCCAGGCCAAAGGGAAGAGCTACAAACTGGAAGTGCTGATCCAGAAAGGCGAACCCTTAGGAACTTGAAGCGATCCTTGTGTATTGGCACATGAATGTGGGCGTCCTTCAAATCTATCATAGTCATGAACTGACCATCTTGAACTAGGGACAGTATAGACCTTATCGTCTTCATCTTGAATGTTGGGACCGACAAACTTGTTTAAGCACTTTAGGTCTAGAATTGGGCTAAACGTGCCCTCATTCTTTGGTACCATAAAAAGGTTTGAATAGTACCCTAGACCCCTTTCTGCTAGAGGTACCGGTACAATTAATCCTAGACAGGAGAGATCCCTCACGCACTCTAGGAAAGCATCTAATTTCTCTGGTTTTGACGATAGATTTGACAAGAGGAATTTGCCCCTGGGAGGGTGAGTCTTGAAACCTATCCTGTAACCCTGGGCAATAACCTCCAGGATCCTGCACGTCCCTCATCCAAGCCTCTGCAAAAAGAGATATAGTCTGCCCCCTACGAGATCCGGAAATGGACCGAGGATGCCCCTTCATGCCGACTTGGTCTTGGCAGGCTTCTTACTCTGTTTGGTTTTATTCCAAGACTGAGATGGCTTCCAAGATCTCTTGGACTGCTCAGGCTTCGCGGCAGGTTGCCGTTGTTGGGACTTGAACGAAAGGTACTTAAATTAGGACCCTTAGGTTTATTATTCTTATCCTGCAGTAGAAAGGCACCTTTGCCCCCCATGACCGTAGATATGATAGAGTCCAGGCCTGGACCGAAAAGAACCTTTCCCTTAAATGAAAGGGAAAGTAATCTAGATTTGGACGTCATGTTAGCAGACCACGACTTCAACCAAAGGGACCTCCAGGCCAGGACAGAAAAACCTGATGTCTTAGCATTCAGGCGAATAATCTGAATAGTTGCGTCACACAAACAAATTAGCTACCCTTAGAGCCTTAATTCTTTTCTGTATATCATCGAGGGGAGTCTCCACCTCAATCATTTCCACACCAATAGGTAGAGTCTCCCGCCACCACCGCTGCAGGCTGAAAAACGAACCCCGTGTGCTGAAACATTTTTCTTAACAGGGTCTCTAATTTCTTATCCGTGGGGTCCTTAAACGACAAACTAACCTCGAGTGGGATAGTGGTGCACTTAGCGAGCGTGGAGATAGCTCCGTCCACCTTAGGAACAGATCCCACAATTCTAACTGAGAATCAGGAACCGGGAACAATTTCTTAAAGGAAGAAGATGGGGAGAAAGAGGAACCCAGTCTCTCCCATTCATTCGTTATAATATTCGCCATCGTTATAGGAACCGGGAAAGTCTGTGGCACCACCCTGTCCTCATAAACCTTATCAAGCTTAGGAATAGAAGGTTCCTCCGGTAACTTTGGTTACGGAACCTCAAGAGTAGCTAACACCTCTTTCAAATAAAGCGTAAGTGCTCCATCCTAAACCTCTGTCTAATTCCTCAGCAGCCGGAGTTTAGAGGCCGCAGATTCCGACCCAGAGAGAGAGTCCTCCAAAGTATCGGAGTCGTCTGCATCGGCGGATAATCTAGTCTCAGAGATTTCCAACGGAGTAGACGACCCCTGGGAAGGATAGCAAT
This sequence comes from Bombina bombina, assembly GCF_027579735.1. Lineage (NCBI taxonomy): Eukaryota > Metazoa > Chordata > Amphibia > Anura > Bombinatoridae > Bombina > Bombina bombina. The sequence goes on along the minus strand of NC_069501.1, from coordinate 650,613,614 downwards.
ATTTAACCTTTCGCTTTTGCTTAGCAGGGCGAGGTAAAGCACTAAAGGCCACAGACACCGTAGTTTACAACTGATCTGAAAAATCAGGCGGCCACAGGACCCCTCCTCCCGCAGGAGGATTAGTAGTGCACTGGGGAGTTGCATGCGTAATCGGAGATGATTGTAGGGGACGCACCTCGCGAGACAGAGACCCCACAGAGGTGGACGGCTCAGTGGTACTAATTATCTCATTCTTTTAAGATATCACTATCTTATCAAGGCATGTGGAACATAGTTGAGCAGGCGGGTATATCAAAGCCTCCTCACAATAAACACAGGCATTAGATTTAGGTAAAGAGGGATTACCCTCTAAAGCATCAAAGTCCTCCATAGCTTGCGCCTTCAATATGGACTATAGAAAAAAAAAAATGGCACCTTTATAATCCCAATGGCCAGGGCACTCACCAGCTCCTATGACCCAGGCCCACAGAGAAACTTTGGTATTGGCCCCTGCAACAGACGGTCAGGAAAAGAAGAGAAAGAGGCCACACCCAGTCACATGGAGTACCATGCAGGACCGCCCCTGCAGCAAAGAAAAAGCGAGCCAACTAAACAGGCTGCACAGTAATCAAATGAACGAAAAAGCCTAACTGTTCCACATTGCCAGAGCCACATCTTACACGTCACAGCAAAAAAAAAAACACAAAGCAATCATGTATACACCACCCCACCCCGTTCAATAATCACCTTCCGGAGAGATTAACCCTTGATTCTATACAGATAAAAGGAGTCACAATGTGACCTTGTCTTCTTGTGTTATTACAAAATAAAACAAAAATGAAACGATCTTACCAGAATCAACGCAGTAGAACAGGGACACAGCCTCTCAAGTTTGACAGCATTGTAGCATTGCTCCTGACATGGACTTGAGTAAAAGAAAGCAGGCAGTGAAACTTGTCAACACTGACTGCTTAAGGAGCTGTTAATACGAGTTGATGGTTTCGCAGAAAGACTCTCCCTGCATCTCCACACCCTAACATTTGTCAATGCTCTCACTGAGAGGCTGACAAGACTACTTAAAACTCTAGTCCCATTCCAAAGAGTACTGCCCTCCATAAGAGACTACTCAGAAACTTCCGACACTTCTCTGCCATGCTCCTGTGAAGAAAGGCATGACTAGGGGGATGAGGGGAGTGGGGGAGGTATTTAAGCCTTTGGCTGGGGTGTCTTTGCCTCTTCCTGGTGGCCAGGATCTGTATTTCCCTCAAGTAATGAATTAAACTGTGGACTTTCCTCATATTAAGATGGAAATATTTTTTTGCTGCAATTATCAGTACCAGAATTCTACCCACTACTGGTTTTATTTGGAGGAGCCAGTCTATGCTTTAGTCTGCAGACAGCAAGGCTAGGCACGTTAACAACTGCAAAACAATTTGAAGCTAACATTATCATCAACTAAAGACAATTAGGGACAGATATGTAGCAGATTTAGCCTTGTGAAGATAGCAGGGTGGATTTTAGGTTATGAAAATTTAAACAATCCTCAATTTCCAGAGCTAAATTACATGAAAAATGGGCAAAATAAATTATGAAAGTATAATGCAAAGAGGTTTTCACCTATAATTTATGACTGACATTATCTATTTATGCAATGGGGGCACAAATAAAGCAACTCAGGAGGATCTTTATTCAGTGTTCTGTTCTAGGATTATCCAGACTGCTGACATGTTATTACTATTTCACTAGGATAAACATCATGACAGAAGAGGTTAGGCAACCTGAGTCTGTTTACTATAGAAAAGAGGCACTTGAAATGTGATATGTTTACTTTATATATATCAATGGTCTAAATACAGAGTGAGCAGGGCCACAGTTCATCACAAGAAAACAGTTTGTGACAAGAGGTTACATTGTAAGACCAGAGGAAAATTAATCCAACAAAAACATTTTTTCACTTTAAGAACTTTCTACCTGAAGTGGAGGTCACGGTCAAGCTTTATTTTTATTTAACAAGCTTCATCCTCCCGCAAATAAAGACTTTTTTAGTGTTGGTTGAATGTAAAGGTTAAAAATTCAGAGTAGCCCTTTTGAAGTCTCTCTGGTGCATATCCAGCCTTTATGAAGGCTTATGGACCACATATTTTGGCCACTAAGTGATACTGGATATTAATCATTGCTCTAATGAGTTCTAGCTAAATGTAATAAGAATTTACAGGTTTTTTTTATAATGAGTGTATTAGTTAAGGAAATTTAAAAATATAAAAGTATGTACATAGGACATAAAAAAAAAAAAATACAATTCAGATAGGGCATTCATTTTTACACAACTTTCCAATTTACTAATATTTTCTAATTTTCTTAGTTTTCTTGTTATCCTTTATTGGAAAACAGGAAGGTAAGTTTAGGATTGTGCATGCGTTTGCAGCACTATAAGGCAGTAGTTTTGCAACAATGGTATACATTAGCAAGAGCACTGGATGGCAGCACTGTTTTCTGTCATTTAGTGACAGAAAGCTACCTGTCTAGATATCTCTTTAACAAAGAACAAGAGAATGAAGCAAATTTGATCATCAAAGTAAATTGGAAACTGCAATTGGCTGATGGCTGTCACACGATACCGTGGGCAGGGAAATGGAATCTTTAAAATTTCTCAGAATAAAAAATAAATAAATCTACTGAAAATTTGAAATTCAGAGTAAGTGCTGTTACATTATCTTTTTATTAGTCATTTGTGTATTATGCAGTTCTACTTAATTTAATGGTCCTTTAAGAGGTAAACTAAATATGCAAATATGGTCTATTGTCAGAGAGCTACAAAAACATATTTGGAGACACATATAAAAGGAAATCATCCTAAATTGGTTTCTTCTCATACCCCTAATGCATGTTACCTGCTCATCACATAAAATGTACTGGAAGCAATGACTAACAAGCACTTTTTTGTGTGTCTGTGAGTGGTTTCAAATAGCAGTTTCTTTCCCCGGTGCATTCATGAGATAGAAAGAAAAAAATAATATCTAAATCCTAGCCTTGGCTTTCCAAGTCTCTCCCGTGCCATGAATCCAAAATAACTCCAATGCTGGACCTTAGAGGGAAACTAGTTACACCCAGTAGAGGAATTTGTATTCCCAGTCTAATCTATTTCCTTGTATAAAATAAGGTTATTATCAGGATCAAATCTGAAGTTTTTTTCACACATTTCTAAGCACATAAGAAAGAACAATATACAACTAGGCTTGCAAAGAAAAAAAAACCTCCAAAATCCAAAGCTTATAAGTGTAAGAAATATGTGAATATAAAATTCTAATGTGCATATTTGGAAAGGTCTACTAATTTGCTACTTAATCTACAATAGGAAAAATAATAACTAAAATTAGGCTGCTTGCTATGTATAACAATAAGAAACGTTTCTATTTCCATCTGGATAAGCATTATTTTCTGCATCTAAACACCCTCATACACTTATTTTTTTGCAACCCTGTTGAGGCACTTTTACAACCATTCAGTGGCGTAGCGTCGGTTGTGAGCGCCCAGGGCAAGGCAAGTATTGCTCTTCCACCAGTACAGTAGGGATTGGCAAATTTGCTTTGAATCTAGGAGCCAGCTAAACAATTTAGGAGACAGTTTGTTTGTTTTTAAAAACAAACAAAGCTTTATTTTTAACAACAAACAGATCTTAAATTTACAAATAAAGAAGACTAGAACCAAACGTCATGAGCATTTAACTTATGCACTGTGTGCTATGTGCGCATTGGCGGAATCGCCGGCAGAAGGAAGAGCATCTCCTCCGAGATGCGCTCCCTTCTGAAACTACATAAGACAAGCGCTGACCAGGAGAGCTTGTCTTATTTATGAGTTCTGCGAGCCAGGACAAACACCCAGGCATGAAGTTGTTTGCTGTGTATTTTGAACAACTTTACTGCAGTACAATTTCAAAGTCAAAGTACAAAGTCAAATTTAAGTAAAATTTAGACTGTCACTTACCAAACACATATATTTTTTTATTACAGGCAGCAGCAGTAGCACTAATATTCTCAAGCAAGGCAGCCAGCACACCTTGTCACCTCACTGCCTGAGTTTCAACCGCACAAAACTACAGTCAGGCTTCAGCCATTGGCTGAAGCTAAACTGTGCCATTGGTTGCAAGTTAAATTGTACAGCACAGCCATTGGCTGGCAGCAACTAGCAGCTAATTGGGTGCATGGAAAGTGGGGCGTGTTTCCAATTTGGCTTAACGCTGCATGGAAACATCTTACATGCAGCGTTAACAGCCATCAATCATCACGGAGTGGAGGTTTCCAGCTGTCAATTGGCTTTGGCTGTCACCTGATGCTTGCTAGAAGCAATGAGGTGATGCTGATCGCCGGTAACACATGTGAGACAGCAAGAGCGGCGGAGCGCACCTCATAAGGAGATGGCTCTTTCAGCTTACCAGCAGCTTCTCAGCCTGCACAGATCCCCCCACGCCCCCCATACTCCTGTGATGCATTTGGCAGGCGACTCCCTCACAAGCAACCTCCACCTGCGATTTTTATAACAAAATTCCTTAGGGGCGCAAATTTCTTTTGAAATTTTGCACCTCTAAGAATTATGTACCCGGGGCAACTGCCCCTGTGGCCCACCACTGCAACCATTCACCTAATGTTTGACTCACTTGTCCGAAACGCAAACCTTATTACAAATGTTTTAAAAACAATTATAACTTGCCATGATACAATCATGTGGAGTAGTTGATACCTGGATTGGCTACCCAGCAGAGGTGGTATTGTGGTCTCAGCATTGCAGGGTTAATGTGAACTGCTTGTTCTTTGTGTGATATCTGTGTTCAGGAATGCTGTGATCCAAGACCCCCCTCCTCCCCCGTTCTCTGGGTGAATGGTACTTCTTGATACTGGGAGTAAAAGGGACACTAAACCCAATTTTTTTTATTTCATGATTCAGACAGAGCATAACATTTTAAGCAACTTTCTAATTTACTCCTATTATCAATTTTTCTTTAGTCTTTTTCTATTTTTATTTGAAAAAGAAGGCATCTAAGCTAAGGAGCCAGCCATTTTTTGGTTCATTCGATGGACAGCACTTGTTTATTAGTGTGTCCAATCAGCAAGGACAACCCAGGTTGTTCACCAAAAATGGGCCGGCATCTAAACTTACATTCTTGCTTTTCAAATAAAGATACCAAGAGAATAAAGAAAATTTGATAATAGGAGTAAATTAGAAAGTTGCTTAAAATTGCATGCTCTATCTGAATCACTAAAGAAAAAATGTGGGTTTTAGTGTCCCTTTAAGCAGTGGCGTCACTAGGGGAGTGCGGGTCGCACCCGGGTGACACCACCAAAAAAACGAAATTTATGCTTACCTGATAAATTTATTTCTCTTGTGGTGTATCCAGTCCACGGATCATCCATTACTTGTGGGATATTCTCCTTCCCAACAGGAAGCTGCAAGAGGATCACCCACAGCAGAGCTATCTATATAGCTCCTCCCCTAACTGCCACCTCCCAGTCATTCAACCGAAGACAAGCAAGGGAAAGGAGAAACTATAGGGTGCAGTGGTGACTGTAGTTTAAAAAATAAAAAACACCTGCCTTGAAATGACAGGGCGGGCCGTGGACTGGATACACCACAAGAGAAATCAATTTATCAGGTAAGCATAAATTATGTTTTCTCTTGTAAGGTGTATCCAGTCCACGGATCATCCATTACTTGTGGGATACCAATACCAAAGCTATAGGACACGGATGAAGGGAGGGACAAGGCAGGCGCTTAAACGGAAGGCACCACTACTTGTAAGACCTTTCTCCCAAAAATAGCCTCCGAAGAAGCAAAAGTATCAAATTTGTAGAATTTAGAAAAAGTATGAAGCGAAGACCAAGTCGCCGCCTTGCAAATCTGTTCAACAGAAGCCTCATTCTTAAAAGCCCATGTGGAAGCTACCGCTCTAGTAGAATGAGCCGTAATTCTTTCAGGAGACTGCTGGCCAGCAGTCTCATAAGCTAAGCGGATTATACTTCTTAGCCAAAAAGAGAGAGAAGTTGCCGAAGCCTTTTGGCCTCTCCTCTGTCCAGAGTAGACAACAAACAATGCAGATGTTTGACGAAAATCTTTAGTAGCTTGTAAATAAAACTTTAAAGCACGAACCACGTCAAGATTGTGTAATAGACGTTCCTTCTTCGAAGAAGGATTAGGACACAGTGACGGTACAGGATTGGTACGTAACACTACCTTATCTGCATGGAAAATGAGATAAGGGGAATCACATTGTAAAGCAGATAACTCAGAAACTCTTCGAGCTGAGGAGATAGCTACTAAAAACAGAACTTTCCAAGATAAGAGCTTAATATCTATGGAATGCAAAGGTTCAAACGGAACCCCTTGAATAACTTTAAGAACTAAATTTAAACTCCATGGTGGAGCAACAGGTTTAAACACAGGCTTGATTCTAACCAGAGACTGACAAAACGCCTGAACATCTGGAACCTCAGCCAGACGTTTGTGCAAAAGGATAGACAGAGCAGAAATCTGTCCCTTTAAGGAACTAGCTGATAAGCCCTTCTCCAATCCTTCTTATGATAGATTTTCCTGGTGACAGGCTTTCGCGCCTGTATTAAGGTATCAATGACCGACTCGAAGAAACCATGCTTTGACAAAATCAAGCGTTCAATCTCCAAGCAGTCAGATGCAGAGAAAACATAATTTATGTAAGAACTTACCTGATAAATTCATTTCTTTCATATTAGCAAGAGTCCATGATCTAGTGACGTATGGGATATACATTCCTACCAGGAGGGGCAAAGTTTCCCAAACCTTAAAATGCCTATAAATACACCCCTCACCACACCCACAATTCAGTTTAACGAATAGCCAAGAAGTGGGGTGATAAGAAAAAAGTGCGAAAGCATATAAAATAAGGAATTGGAATAATTGTGCTTTATACAAAAAAATCATAACCACCACAAAAAAGGGCGGGCCTCATGGACTCTTGCTAATATGAAAGAAATGAATTTATCAGGTAAGTTCTTACATAAATTATGTTTTCTTTCATGTAATTAGCAAGAGTCCATGAGCTAGTGACGTATGGGATAATGACTACCCAAGATGTGGATCTTTCCACACAAGAGTCACTAGAGAGGGAGGGATAAAATAAAGACAGCCAATTCCTGCTGAAAATAATCCACACCCAAAATAAAGTTTAATGAAAAACATAAGCAGAAGATTCAAACTGAAACCGCTGCCTGAAGTACTTTTCTACCAAAAACTGCTTCAGAAGAAGAAAATACATCAAAATGGTAGAATTTGGTAAAAGTATGCAAAGAGGACCAAGTTGCCGCTTTGCAAATCTGATCAACCGAAGCTTCATCCTAAACGCCCAGGAAGTAGAAACTGACCTAGTAGAATGAGCTGTAATCCTCTGAGGCGGAGTTTTACCCGACTCAACATAGGCAAGATGAATTAAAGATTTCAACCAAGATGCCAAAGAAATGGCAGAAGTTTTCTGGCCTTTCTAGAACCGGAAAAGATAACAAATAAACTAGAAGTCTTTCGGAAAGACTTAGTAGCTTCAACATAATATTTCAAAGCTCTAACAATATCCAAAGAATGCAACGATTTCTCCTTAGAATTCTTAGGATTAGGACATAATGAAGGAACCACAATGTCTCTACTAATGTTGTTGGAATTCACAACTTAGGTAAAAATTCAAAAGAAGTTCGCAACACCGCCTTATCCTGATGAAAAATCAGAAAAGGAGACTCACAAGAAAGAGCAGATAATTCAGAAACTCTTCTGGCAGAAGAGATGGCCAAAAGGAACAAAACTTTCCAAGAAAGTAATTTAATGTCCAATGAATGCATAGGTTCAAATGGAGGAGCTTGAAGAGCCCCCAGAACCAAATTCAAACTCCAAGGAGGAGAAATTGACTTAATGACAGGCTTTATACGAACCAAAGCTTGTACAAAACAATGAATATCAGGAAGAATAGCAATCTTTCTGTGAAAAAGAACAGAAAGAGCAGAGATTTGTCCTTTCAAGGAACTTGCGGACAAACCCTTATCTAAACCATCCTGAAGAAACTGTAATATTCTCGGTATTCTAAAAGAATGCCAAGAAAAATGATGAGAAAGACACCAAGAAATATAAGTCTTCCAGACTCTATAATATATCTCTCTGGATACAGATTTACGAGCCTGAAACATAGTATTAATCACAGAGTCAGAGAAACCTCTTTGACCAAGAATCAAGCGTTCAATCTCCATACCTTTAAATTTAAGGATTTCAGATCCTGATGGAAAAAAGGACCTTGAGACAGAAGGTCTGGTCTTAACGGAAGAGTCCACGGTTGGCAAGAGGCCATCCGGACAAGATCCGCATACCAAAACCTGTGAGGCCATGCCGGAGCTACCAGCAGAACAAACGAGCATTCCTTCAGAATCTTGGAGATTACTCTTGGAAGAAGAACTAGAGGCAGAAAGATATAGGCAGGATGATACTTCCAAGGAAGTGATAATGCATCCACTGCCTCCGCCTGAGGATCCCGGGATCTGGACAGATACCTGGGAAGTTTCTTGTTTAGATGAGAAGCCATCAGATCTATTTCTGGAAGTTCCCACATTTGAATAATCTGAAGAAATACCTCTGGGTGAAGAGACCATTCGCCCGGATGCAACGTTTGGCGACTGAGATAATCCGCTTTCCAATTGTCCATACCTGGGATATGAACCGCAGAGATTAGACAGGAGCTGGATTCCGCCCAAACCAAAATTTGAGATACTTCTTTCATAGCCAGAGGACTGTGAGTCCCTCCTTGATGATTGATGTATGCCACAGTTGTGACATTGTCTATCTGAAAACAAATGAACAACTCTCTCTTCAGAAGAGGCCAAGACTGAAGAGCTCTGAAAATTGCACGGAGTTCCAAAATATTGATCGGAAATCTCACCTCCTGAGATTCCCAAACCCCTTGTGCCGTCAGATACCCCCACACAGCTCCCCAACCTGTAAGACTTGCATCTGTTGAGATTACAGTCCAGGTCGGAAGAACAAGAAGCCCCCTGAACTAAACGATGGTGATCTGTCCACCATGTCAGAGAGTGTCGTAAAATCGGTTTAAAGATATTAATTGAGATATCTTTGAGTAATCCCTGCACCATTGGTTCAGCATACAGAGCTGAAGAGGTCGCATGTGAAAACGAGCAAAGGAGATCGTATCTGATGCGGCAGTCCTAAGACCCAACATTTCCATGCATAAGGCTACCAAAGGGAATGATTGTGACTGAAGGTTTTGACAAGCTGATATCAATGTTAAACTTCTCTTGTCTGACAAGGACAGAGTCATAGACACTGAATCTATCTAGAAACCTAAAAAGGTTACCCTTGTCTGAGGAATCAATTAATTGATTGGTAAATTGATCCTCCAACCATTAACTTGAAGAAACAACACAAGTCGATTCGTATGAGATTCTTTGAAAATGAGAAGACTGAGCAAGTACCAAGATATCGTCCAAATAAGGAAATACCAAAACCCTGTTCTCTGATTACAGAAAGAAGGGCACCGAGAACCTTTGAAAAAAATTCTTGGAACTGAGGCTAGGCCAAACGGTAGAGCCAAAAAACTGGTAATGCTTGTCTAAAAAGAGAATCTCAGACACTAAAAGTGATCTGGATGAATCGGAATATGCAGATACACATCCTGTAAATCTATTGTAGACATATAATGCCCTTGCTAAACAAAAGGCAGGATAGTCCTACAGTAACCATCTTGAATGTTGGTATCCTAACATAACGATTCAATAATGATAGATCCGGAACTGGTCTGAAGGAATTGACCTTCTTTGGTACAATGAAGAGATAAAATAAAACCCCAGCCCCTGTTCCAGAACTGGAACTGGCATAAATACTCCAGCCAACTCTAGATCTGAAACACATTTCAGAAATGCTGAGCCTTTGCTGTGTTAACTGGGACACGGGAAAGAAAAAAAATCTCTTAGCAGGAGGCCTTAACTTGAAGCCAATTCTGTACCTTTCTGAAACAATGTTCTGAAACCAGAGATTGAGAACGGAATTGATCCAAATTTCTTTGAAGAAAACGTAATCTGCCCCATACCAGCTGAGCTGGAATAAGGGCCGCACCTTCATAGGTACTTAGGAGCTGGCTATAGGTTTCTATAAGGCTTGGATATATTCCAAACTGGAAATAGTTTCCAAACTGATACAGCTCCTGAGGATGAAGGATCAGGCTTTTGTTCCTTGTTGTGAGGAAAGGAACGAAAATGATTATTTACCCTGGAAAGAAAGGGAAAGCAAAGTTGACTTAGAAGACATATCAGCATTCCAAGTTTAATCCATAAAGCTTTTCTAGCTAAAATAGCTAGAGACATATACCTGACATCAACTCTAATGATATCAAAAGATGGTATCACCAATAAAATTATTAGCATGTTATAGAATAATAATAATGCTATAAAATTATGATCTGTTACTTGTTGCGCTAAAGCTTCTAACCAAAAAGTTGAAGCTGCAGCAACATCCGCTAAAAATATAGCAGGTCTAAGAAGATTACCTGAACATAAGTAAGCTTTTCTTAGAAAGGATTCAATTTTCCTATCTAAAGGATCCTTAAATGAAGTACTATCTGCCGTAGGAATAGTAGTACATTAGCAGGAGTAGAGACAGCCCCATAACCTTAGGGATTTTTGTCCCAAAAAACTCTAATCTGTCAGATGGCACAGGATATAATTGCTTAAACGTCTAGAAGGAGTAAAATTACCCAAATTATTCCATTCCCTGGAAATTACTTCAGAAATAGCATCAGGGAGATAAAACACTTCTGGAATAACTACAGGAGATTTAAAAACCTTATTTAAACGTTTACATTTAGTATCAAGAGGACCAGAATCCTCTATTTCTAATGCAAATAATACTTCTTTAAGTAAAGAACGAATAAATTCCATCTTGAACAAATACAAAGATTTATCAGCATCAACCTCTGAGACAGAAACCTCTGAACCAGAAGAACCATTATCAGTATCAGAATGATGATGTTCATTTAAAAATTCATCTGAAAAAATAGAAGTTTTAAAAGACTTTTATGTATACTAGAAGGAGAAATAACAGACATAGCCTTCTTAATGGATTTAAAAAATAAAATCTCTTATGTTATCAGGAACACTCTGAAAATTAGATGTTGACGGAACAGCAACAGGTAATGTAACAGTACTAAAGGAAATTTTATCTGCATTAATAAGTTTGACATGACATGCAATACAAACAACAGCTGGAGAAACAGATACCAAAAGTTTATAGCAGATACACTTAGCTTGGTAGCTCCAGCACTGGGCAGTGATTTTCCTGAAGTATCTTCTGACTCAGTTGCAACGTGGAACATCTTGCAATATGTAAAAGAAAAAAACAACATATAAAGCAAAATTGATCAAATTCCTTAAATGACAGTTTCAGGAATGGGAAAAAAATGCCAGTGAACAAGCTTCTAGCAACCAGAAGCAATAAATAATGTGACTTAAATAATGTGGAGACAAAAGTGACGCCCATATTTTTTAGCGCCAAAAAAGACGCCCACATTATTTGGCGCCAAAAAAAACGGCACATCCGGAACGCCGACATTTTTGACGCAAAAAAACGTAAAAAAATGACGCAACTTCCGGCGACACGTATGATGCCGGAAACAGAAAAAAAATTTTGCGCCAAAAAAGTCTGCGCCAAGAATGACGCAATAAAATGAAGCATTTTCTGCCCCCGCGAGCCTAACAGCCCACAGGGAAAAAGTCAAATTTTTTAAGGTAAGAAAAAAATGATTGAAACAAATGCATTTATCCCAAATATGAAACTGACTGTCTGAAAAATAAGGAATGTTGAACATTCTGAGTCAAGGCAAATAAATGTTTGAATACATATATTTAGAACTTTATAAACAAAGTGCCCAACCATAGCTTAGAGTGTCACAGAAAATAAGATTTACTTACCCCAGGACACTCATCTATATGTTTGTAGAAAGCCAAACCAGTACTGAAACGAGAATCAGCAGAGGTAATGGTATATATAAGAGTATATCGTCGATCTGAAAAGGGAGGTAAGAGATGAATCTCTACGACCGATAACAGAGAACCTATGAAATAGACCCCGTAGAAGGAGATCACTGCATTCAAATAGGCAATACTCTCCTCACATCCCTCTGACATTCACTGCACGCTGAGAGGAAAACCGGGCTCCAACTTGCTGCGGAGCGCATATCAACGTAGAATCTAGCACAAACTTACTTCACCACCTCCATCGGAGGCAAAGTTTGTAAAACTGAATTGTGGGTGTGGTGAGGGGTGTATTTATAGGCATTTTAAGGTTTGGGAAACTTTGCCCCTCCTGGTAGGAATGTATATCCCATACGTCACTAGCTCATGGACTCTTGCTAATTACATGAAAGAAATCAGATTTGGATGGTTGAAAGGATCCTGAAGTAGAAGGTCCTGTCTCAGCGGCAGAGTCCATGGTGGAAAGGATGACATGTCCACCAGATCTGCATACCAAGTCCTGCGTGGCCATGCAGGTACTATCAAAATCACCAAAGCTCTCTCCTGTTTGATCTTGGCAATCAGAAGAGGGAGCAGAGGAAACACATAAGCCAGGTTGAGGGACCAAGGCGCTGCTAGAGCATCTATCAGTGCTGCCTTGGGATCCCTGGACCTGGATCCGTAACAAGGAAGCTTGGCGTTCTGACGAGACGCCATGAGATCCAGTTCTGACTTGCCCCAAAGTTGAATCAACTGTGCAAATACCTCCGGATGGAGCTCCCACTCTACCGGATGAAAAGTCTGTCGACTTAGAAAATCTGCCTCCCAGTTCTCTACTCCTGGGATATGGATAGCTGATAGATGGCAAGAGTGAATCTCTGCCCATAGAATTATCTTTGAAACCTCCAACATTGCTAGGGAACTCCTTGTTCCCCCTTGATGGTTGATGTAAGCTACAGTCGTGATGCTGTCCGACTGAAATCTGATGAACCTGACCGCAGCTAGCTGAAACCAAGCCTGAAGAGCATTGAATATCGCTCTTAGTTCCAGAATGTTTATCGGAAGGAGTGCCACCTCCTGAATCCACGATCCCTAAGCCTTCAGGGAGTTCCAGACTGCACCCCAGCCCAGAAGGCTGGCATCTGTTGTTACTATTGTCCAATCTGGCCTGCGGAAGGTCATACCTTTGGACAGATGGACCCGAGATAGCCACCAGAGAAGAGAATCCCTGGTCTCTTGATCCAGATTTAGTAGAAGGGACAAATCTGTGTAATTCCCATTCCACTGACTGAGCATGCAGAGTTGCAGCGGTCTGAGATGTAGGCGGGCAAACGGCACTATGTCCATTGCCACTCCCATTAAGCCGATTACTTCCATACACTGAGCCACTGAAGGGCGAGAAGTAGAATAAAGAACACGGCAGGAATTAAGAAGTTTTGACAACCTGTCCTCTGTCAGGTAAATCTTCATTTCTACAGAATCTATCAAAGTTCCCAGGAAGGAAACTCTTGTGAGAGGGGATAGAGAACTCTTTTCTTCGTTCACTTTCCACCCATGAGACCTCAGGAATGCCAGAACAATGTCCGTATGGGACGTGGCCATTTGAAAATTCGACGCCTGTATCAGAATGTCGTCTAGGTAAGGGGCTACTGCTATACCCCGCGGCCTTAGGACCGCCAGAAGTGACCCCAGAACCTTTGTAAAGATTCTTGGTGCCGTAGCTAACCCAAAGGGAAGAGCTACAAACTGGTAATGCCTGTCTAGGAAGGCGAACCTGAGAAACCGATGATGATGATCTCTGTGTATCGGAATGTGAAGATAAGCATCCTTTAAGTCCACGGTAGTCATATATTGACCCTCCTGGATCATAGGTAGGATGGTTCGAATAGTTTCCATTTTGAAGGATGGGACCCTGAGATATTTGTTTAGGATCTTGAGATCTAAGATTGGTCTGAAGGTTCCCTCTTTCTTGGGAACCACAAACAGATTTGAATAGAAGCCTTGCCCCTGTTCCTCCCTTGGAACTGGGTGGATCACTCCCATAACTAGGAGGTCTTGAACACAATGTAAGAATGCCTCTCTCTTTATCTGGTTTGCAGATAATTGTGAGAGGTGAAATCTTCCTTTTGGGGAAGAAGCTTTGAAGTCCAGAAGATACCCCTGGAACACAATTTCCAACACCCAGGGATCCTGGACATCTCTTGCCCAAGCCTGGGCGAAGAGAGAAAGTCTGCCCCCCTACTAGATCCGTTACCGGATCGGGGGCTGATCTTTCATGCTGTCTTAGAGGCAGCAGCAGGCTTTTTGGCCTGCCTTCCTTTGTTCCAAGCCTGGTTAGGTCTCCAGACCGGCATGGACTGGGCAAAATTTCCTTCTTGTTTTGTATTAGAGGAAGTTGATGCTGCGCCAGTCTTGAAGTTTCGAAAGGCAAAAAAATTAGACTGTTTGGTCCTTAATTTGTTGGACCTATCCTGAGGAAGGGTGTGACCTTTTCCTCCAGTAATATCAGAAATTATCTCCTTCAGTCTGGGCCCGAATAGGGTCTGCCCCTTGAAGGGAATGTTGAGAAGCTTAGACTTTGAAGTAACGTCAGCTGACCAGGATTTAAGCCATAACGCCCTACGCGCTTGAATAGCAAAACCTGAGTTCTTAGCCGTTAGTTTGGTTAAATGAACAACGGCGTCAGAAACAAATGAATTGGCTAGCTTAAGAGCTTTAAGCTTGTCAAGTATATCATCCAATGGGGTTTCTACCTGTAGAGCCTCTTCCAGAGACTCAACCAGAAGGCCGCAGCAGCAGTGACAGGGGCAATGCATGCAAGAGGCTGGAGAATAAAACCCTGTTGAATAAACATTTTCTTAAGGTAACCCTCTAACTTTTTATCCATTGGATCTAGGAAAACTGTCCTCGACTGGGATAGTTGTACGCTTAGCTAGGGTAGAGACTGCTCCCTCCACCTTAGGGACCGTTTGCCATAAGTCCCGTGTAGCGGCATCTATGGGAAACATCTTTTTAAAAGCAGGAGGGGGAGAGAACGGTACACCTGGTCTATCCCATTCCTTAGAAATAATTTCTGAAAACCTTTTAGGTATTGGAAAAACATCAGTGTAAACAGGCACTGCATAGTATTTATCCAATCTACACAATTTCTCTGGGACCATAATGGTGTCACAGTCATTCAGAGCAGCTAAAACCTCCCTGAGCAACATGCGGAGGTATTCAAGCTTAAATTTAAATGTAGACATATCAGAATCAGGTTGAATTATCTTCCCTGAGTCAGAAAAATCACCCACAGATAGAAGCTCTCCTTCCTCAGCTAATGCATATTGTGAGGGGATATCAGACATACAGGGCCGTCTTTAATATTGATTGGACCCTGGGCAAAAATTTTCTTGGCCCCCCCCCCCCACCCCATGCAATTTTGCTCTCCACCCCAACATCCCAAAAAACAACTAAATCAATTTTTTTTTTATTATTAGCTCAGCGGTGGATCATCCACTGCTGGGCTAATCATTTAAAAAAAAAAATGCAATATGTGAAACTGGACCTAAGCAGTACTAATAAGTAAATAAATATATAAATTCCTCCACTGTGGATTCATTTAATATTCTTTTGAATGTGATTCTGGTGTGAGGTTAGCTGGTTAAAGAGATTTAGGGCAGCCAACAGGAGCAAAGCAAGGTAAAGGAGGAAGCATGGAGGTGCAGACAAATATAAGTTTACTGACTGGAACAGCAGAACTACTATGGGAAGCTGTAAAATCTGAGACAGAGAGAAAATAAAAACTATAAAAATAAACCTTACATTAATGTGTGAAGTATCAGCATGACACTATACATCAGCCACAGCAGCACATGTCGCTTCTTTGCTAGGAACAAGTTCCCTCTCACCCTGAACTAGACAATGCTGCATGGGGAGGGGCGTGTGTGCACTCACTTATTCTTCCCACTGACACCTTTCTACAAAGCACTATTCCCCTAACAAACTTCAGTTAGTTGATCTTAGGGCCACAGCAGAAAGAGCAGGGCTAAGGGGACCAGTAGACTGGATGCTGTCTGTCCAAGGCTGCATGGATACAGTGTGAGATGAGTCACACCGCCTCAAGACTGAAGAGAGCAGTGTATGCAGCTGCACAGATGCTCAAATCCTCATGTGCCTGCCGCTCCAGCTTTCTGCTGCATGCGCCCACAGTCAGCCCTACCCAGAAACAATCCCCACCACCAGAGCAGTTACCTGGTAACAGTGGTAACCCCAGTAGGACCTTTTCTGATGCAGTGGGAAATGGCTGGATGCCGAGTTAGGGCTTTGCATTCGGTGCTGCACAGTGCACATCTAAAACAGCACATGGCACTAGCTTGGCATGTCACATGACACCGGCACGGTCTGGCACAGTTATATATAAGCAGAGTACTTTTGACTGTGACAGTATTAGGACTGAATGTGTGTGTTCCCCATGTCAAATCAGCAGTCTGGTATGAACAATAAAAAAAAAAAAAAAATTTTTTTTTTTTTTTTTTTTTTTTTTAGGACTCTTGGGCCCCTCAACAGAGACTGGGCCCAGGGCAGCTGCCCCTTTTGCCCTGTGTTAAAGACGGTCCTGCAGACATAGCTACTAAAGCGTCAGAGTGCTCTGTATTTTTCCTAGCCCCAGAGCTGTCTCGCTTTCCTTGTAACCCTGGTAGTTTGGACAATACCGCTGTAAGGGTATTATCCATAACTGCTGCCATGTCTTGTAAGGTAAACGTTATGGGCGCGCTAGATGTACTTGGCGCCTCTTGAGCGGGAGTAATAGGTTCTGACACGTGGGGAGAGTTAGTCGGCATAACTTCCTCTGGTGATAAATCTTTTAAAGCCAGAATATGATCTTTATAACATAGTAAGATCAGTGCATTTGGTACACATTCTAAGAGGGGGTTCCACAATGGCTTCTAAACATAATGAACAAGAAGTTTCCTCTATGTCAGACATGTTTAACAGACTAGTAATGAGACCAGCAGGCTTTGAAAACACTTTAATGTAAAAAAGCAGAATAACAGAATTTATGCTTACCTGATAAATTGCGTTCTCCAACGGTGTGTCCGGTCCACGGCGTCATCCTTACTTGTGGGATATTCTCTTCCCCAACAGGAAATGGCAAAGAGTCCCAGCAAAGCTGGTCACATGGTCCCTCCTAGGCTCCGCCCACCCCAGTCAGTCGACCGACGGACAGGAGGAATATATATAGGAGAAACCATATGGTACCGTGGTGACTGTAGTTAGAGAAAATAATTAATCAGACCTGATTAAAAAACCAGGGCGGGCCGTGGACCGGACACACCGTTGGAGAAAGCAATTTATCAGGTAAGCATAAATTCTGTTTTCTCCAACATTGGTGTGTCCGGTCCACGGCGTCATCCTTACTTGTGGGAACCAATACCAAAGCTTTAGGACACGGATGAAGGGAGGGAGCAAATCAGGTTACCTAAACGGAAGGCACCACAGCTTGCAAAACCTTTCTCCCAAAAATAGCCTCCGAAGAAGCAAAAGTATCAAATTTGTAAAATTTGGCAAAAGTGTGCAGTGAAGACCAAGTCGCTGCCTTACATATCTGGTCAACAGAAGTCTCGTTCTTGAAGGCCCATGTGGAAGCCACAGCCCTAGTGCAGTGAGCTGTGATTCTTTCAGGAGGCTGTCATCCGGCAGTCTCATAAGCCAATCGGATAATGCTTTTAAGCCAAAAGGAAAGAGAGGTAGAAGTCGCTTTTTGACCTCTCCTTTTACCAGAATAAACAACAAACAAGGAAGATGTTTGTCTGAAATCTTTAGTAGCCTCTAAATAGAACTTTAGAGCACGGACAACGTCCAAATTGTGTAACAAACGTTCCTTCTTTGAAACTGGATTCGGACACAAAGAAGGTACAACTATCTCCTGGTTAATATTTTTGTTAGAAACAACTTTAGGAAGAAAACCAGGCTTAGTACGTAAAACCACCTTATCTGCATGGAACACCAGATAAGGAGGAGAACACTGCAGAGCAGATAACTCTGAAACTCTTCTAGCAGAAGAAATTGCAACCAAAAACAAAACTTTCCAAGATAGTAACTTAATATCTATGGAATGTAAAGGTTCAAACGGAACCCCTTTAAGAACTGAAAGAACTAGATTAAGACTCCAGGGAGGAGTCAAAGGTCTGTAAACAGGCTTGATCCTAACCAGAGCCTGAACAAATGCTTGAACATCTGGCACAGCTGCCAGTCTTTTGTGTAGTAAGACAGATAAAGCAGAGATCTGTCCCTTTAAAGAACTTGCAGATAATCCTTTCTCCAAGCCTTCTTGTAGAAAGGAGAGAATCTTAGGAATTTTTATCTTATTCCATGGGAATCCTTTGGATTCACACCAACAGATATATTTTTTCCATATTTTATGGTAAATCTTTCTAGTTACAGGTTTTCTGGCCTGAACCAGAGTATCTATCACAGAATCTGAAACCCCACGCTTTGATAGAATCAAGCGTTCAATCTCCAAGCCGTCAGTTGGAGGGAAACCAGATTTGGATGTTCGAATGGACCCTGAACAAGAAGGTCCTGTCTCAAAGGTAGCTTCCATGGTGGAGCCGATGACATATTCACCAGGTCTGCATACCAAGTCCTGCGTGGCCACGCAGGAGCTATCAAGATCACCGAGGCCCTCTCCTGATTGATCCTGGCTACCAGCCTGGGAATGAGAGGAAACGGTGGGAATACGTAAGCTAGGTTGAAAGTCCAAGGTGCTACTAGTGCATCTACTAGAGTCGCCTTGGGATCCCTGGATCTGGACCCGTAGCAAGGAACCTTGAAGTTCTGACGAGACGCCATCAGATCCATGTCTGGAATGCCCCATAATTGAGTTATTTGGGCAAAGATTTCCGGATGGAGTTCCCACTCCCCCGGATGAAATGTCTGACGACTCAGAAAATCCGCTTCCCAATTTTCCACTCCTGGGATGTGGATCGCAGACAAGTGGCAGGAGTGATCCTCCGCCCATTGAATTATTTTGGTCACTTCTTTCATCGCCAGGGAACTCTTTGTTCCCCCCTGATGATTGATATATGCAACAGTCGTCATGTTGTCTGATTGGAACCTTATGAATTTGGCCTTTGCTAGTTGAGGCCAAGCTCTGAGAGCATTGAATATCGCTCTCAGTTCCAGAATGTTTATCGGGAGAAGAGACTCTTCCCGAGACCATAGACCCTGAGCTTTCAGGGATTCCCAGACCGCACCCCAGCCCACTAGACTGGCGTCAGTCGTGACAATGACCCACTCTGGCCTGCGGAAGCTCATTCCCTGGGACAGATGGTCCAGGGTCAGCCACCAACGGAGTGAATCTCTGGTCTTTTGATCTACTTGAATCATTGGAGACAAGTCTGTATAATCCCCATTCCACTGTTTGAGCATGCACAGTTGTAATGGTCTTAGATGAATTCGTGCAAAAGGAACTATGTCCATTGTTGCAACCATCAATCCTACTACTTCCATGCACTGCACTATGGAAGGACGAGGAACAGAATGAAGCACTTGACAAGAGCTTAGAAGTTTTGATTTTCTGACCTCTGTCAGAAAAATCCTCATTTCTAAGGAATCTATTATTGTTCCCAAGAAGGGAACTCTTGTTGACGGGGACAGAGAACTCTTTTCTTTGTTCACCTTCCATCCGTGAGATGTGAGAAAGGCTAGAACGATGTCCGTATGAGCCTTTGCTTTTGACAGGGACGACGCTTGTATTAGAATGTCGTCCAAGTAAGGTACTACTGCAATGCCCCTTGGTCTTAGAACCGCTAGAAGGGACCCTAGCACCTTTGTGAAAATCCTTGGAGCAGTGGCTAATCCGAATGGGAGAGCCACAAACTGGTAATGTTTGTCCAGAAAAGCGAACCTTAGGAACTGATGATGTTCTATGTGGATAGGAATATGTAGGTACGCATCCTTTAGGTCCACGGTAGTCATAAATTGACTTTCCTGGATGGTAGGTAGAATCGTTCGAATAGTTTCCATTTTGAACGATGGTACCCTGAGAAATTTGTTTAGGATCTTCAAATCCAAAATTGGTCTGAACGTTCCCTCTTTTTTGGGAACTACGAACAGATTGGAATAAAATCCCATTCCTTGTTCCTTTATTGGAACTGGGTGTATCACTCCCATCTTTAACAGGTCTTCTACACAATGTAAGAATGCCTGTCTCTTTATTTGGTTTGAGGATAAGTGAGACTTGTGGAACCTTCCCCTTGGGGGTAGTTCCTTGAATTCCAGGAGATAACCTTGAGAAACTATTTCTAGCGCCCAAGGATCCTGAACATCTCTTGCCCAAGCCTGAGCAAAGAGAGAGAGTCTGCCCCCCACCAGATCCGGTCCCGGATCGGGGGCTACTCCTTCATGCTGTTTTGTTATCAGTGGCAGGCTTCTTGGCCTGCTTACCCTTGTTCCAGCCTTGCATTGGTTTCCAGGCTGGTTTGGGTTGTGAGGCATTACCCTCTTGCTTAGAGGATGCAGAATTAGAGACTGGTCCATTTCTGCGAAAGGGACGAAAATTAGGCTTATTTTTAGCCTTAAAAGACCTATCCTGTGGAAGGGCGTGGCCCTTTCCCCCAGTGATGTCTGAAATAATCTCTTTCAAATCAGGTCCAAATAAAGTTTTACCTTTGAAAGGGATGTTAAGCAATTTTGTCTTGGTTGACACATCCGCTGACCAAGACTTTAGCCAAAGCGTTCTGCACGCCACGATAGCAAACCCTGAATTTTTCGCCGCTAATCTTGTTAATTGCAAAGCGGCATCTAAAATAAAAGAGTTAGCCAATTTAAGTGCGTGAACTCTGTCCATAACCTCCTCATATGGAGTTTCTCTACTGAGCGACTTTTCTAGTTCCTCGAACCAGAACCACGCTGCTGTAGTGACAGGAACAATGCATGAAATTGGTTGTAGAAGGTAGCCTTGCTGTACAAAAATCTTTTTAAGCAAACCTTCCAATTTTTTATCCATAGGATCTTTGAAAGCACAACTATCTTCAATAGGAATAGTAGTGCGTTTGTTTAGAGTAGAAACTGCCCCCTCGACCTTGGGGACTGTTTGCCATAAGTCCTTTCTGGGGTCGACCATAGGAAATAATTTCTTAAATATAGGGGGAGGAACAAAAAGGTATGCCGGGTTTTTCCCACTCCTTATTTACTATGTCCGTTACCCGCTTGGGTATAGGAAAAGCGTCGGGGGGCACCGGAACCTCTAGGAACCTGTCCATCTTGCATAATTTCTCTGGAATGACCAAATTGTCACAATCATCCAGAGTAGATAACACCTCCTTAAGCAGTGCACGGAGATGTTCTAATTTAAATTTAAATGTCACAACATCAGGTTCAGCTTGATGAGAAATTTTTCCTGAATCTGAAATTTCTCCATCAGACAAAACCTCCCTCATGGCCCCTTCAGATTGGTGTGAGGGTATGACAGAACAATTATCATCAGCGTCCTCTTGCTCTTCAGTGTTTAAAACAGAGCAATCGCGCTTTCTCTGATAAGTAGGCATTTTGGATAAAAGATTTGCTATGGAGTTATCCATTACAGCCGTTAATTGTTGCATGGTAATAAGTATTGGCGCACTAGATGTACTAGGGGCCTCCTGCATGGGCAAAACTGGTGTAGACACAGTAGGAGATGATGTAGTATCATGTTTACTCCCCTCATTTGAGGAATCATCTTGGGCAATATCATTATCTGTGGCAGTACTGTCCTTACTTTGTTTGGACGCTATGGCACAATTATCACATAAATTTAAATGGGGAGACACATTGGCTTTCATACATATAGTACATAGCTTATCTGAAGGTACAGACATGTTAAACAGGCTTAAACTTGTCAACAAAGGACAGAGATGGCGGCTTGGGAGAAAAGCTCTCCTCAAGCATGACCAACAAAGAGCCTAAAGTATGTAACTACGGAGTGAATGATGTTGAAAAGTTGAATGACAACCTGCTAACTAAGCCAGCTATACGGGGATGCCAGTTCTGTAAGTGGCTTTAGGCTGTAACACAGTGATCTGCTGACCCACACGGGATCAAAAATCTGCAATGGCGGTTATCAATTTGCACCACAATCTTCCCAATCATTGTGTCGCCTTGATACTTCTATATCTTTGAGAACCTAAAACTACACTAATACTGCAGCTTATCAAGTATTCAGTAGAAGATGGAGCCTTCCATTTTTCTAGCAGCGTTAGCTGATTTACTGGATACCCACCATGCGCAACTCCTGAATTCCATTGATGCAGCATTTGGCTCTTGCACTCAGGACCCGATGGGCACGCATTCAACTTTATCTGAGTCGGAGTTTAGCTCAGAGAGCCACGGCAGCAATCAGGGTGTATTCCCTAAGGAATTAGAGCAGACGCTTCTGGGCAAAAAGAATAGAGCTCCAGAGCCACCACGTGGGACGCTCCATGGTCTGTCTACATCTCATATTTGCCTATTCACTTACCTTTCCGGAGACCGGTTGGAGCATGCCACGGTCAGTGATTTGTGCTCAATGAATGTAAAGTCGGGGCTCTCTACACAGGATTCTCCTGATAGCGGAAACCTTGCATCTCTACACCTAGTGTGTTACCTTACCTCTCCACGCTTTGGTCAGGCTGCCTCCAGAAGCGGCATTGGATAGATCTAGAGACCGGACTCCCTGTCAGCAGCTCAGCCATCCATCGTTGAGCTACAATGGTTCTTCACAGTTGGTAGTGGCTGTTTTACAGGTTTAATAGGAGGTCAGGTTTGTCATATAAAACGGTGGGTGTACTCCCTCACATTATCACGCTGCAGCCGCAACAGGTCTCTACATATCTGAAACTGCGATTCCAACTTAAAGACAGTACAGTAAAGATAGCACATGCATTACAGGACTTTTAATGATCTTGAGCCCTGCAATGGCCGACTAGCAAATTCTGGGCAGACTTTCCTCACTTCGGCCATGGGGTATAGGGTGACTACCCTGAAGTTTACAGACACTGGAGGCTTATTTAAGTAGATAGTGCAGCACTAAATGTGGACATACATCGCATCATGGGGTTACACCTTTTTATTCATCCCATGAACAGAATGCTTATGCTATAGCTCATAAATGTGTTTGCTTTGTACCGGATGCCTTATGCTTCTAATGTTATTCTTCCTATTACTTTAAAGTTTTAATGTAAGGTTTATATTTTCACTTGGTTTCCTAATATTTCAGGTTAATTTATCTTGCATGAATGTGCATTTTGATTGAGCCTGCTGTTTGTTTTAAAAAAAATAAAAAAAATAAATATCTTTTTTCAGCTTGACGTCGCTGATTACTGTATATGGTTCACTGCTTTTGCCCTAGTATATTACGCCTGGCGCAGCAGCATAAACCCACAATGCTCTCTACTTGACATTATAGAATACCCCTACAGTAATTGGACATACATTTACAAATATAGATACTAGTAGGGTCTTCAGTGCTCCAGTACTCAAGGCTATATATTTTAGCATCAGTATAATTCAGACTCACTTCTATGCTATACTTGCTTTAAAACATTGTGTCACGCAGTGTGTGCTCAAGTGTAAGTTGAATTTTTGTGTCTAATATTGCAGGGCATAGGGCCCATGCCCTGTGGTAGACTTATTCTCCATTTGTCCACCCACGTAATCACGGTTTAGACTGTCAGGGATTGTCTCGCTTATATGTCTCTTCCACGAAAATCCTACATATGTGTCATGGCGCTTGAACTGATACCAATCCCTTGGGTAAGCTATTACTGTGATAGCCAAATACATAAGAGTTTGCATGCACCCTAGTTTTTATAATGACCGGTACACTTATAGGAAACAAGCTTCTACCTCTACATGATGTATATCTTGTTCACGCTATCTGGCTTATTTTGTATAATATCATTCTTCCCCCCCATATATATATATATACATAAAGTCACTGTAGTACAGTATTTCTGCTCAGAGTGTCATCCCATGGCTCTCCCTCAGTATATCGTTTTTGGTAATTATATATCCATTCTTGTTTTATTTTTATTCATTTTTGTCTTTCAACGTGGTACCAATTATCAAGGCACACTAGCCATGTAATGTCTACCCTAAGAATTTGGTTTGTTATATTGGACGTATTTAATATAGAAATACCTGTATTTTACTCATATTACTAAAACTACACTGAACATTGGACACCATTATGTATATGCAAATGTTTTTCTACACAGTTTTGTCTGCTTTAAGCAAGAGACATTTTATTTCGTGTTTATGTATTTGTTTAGTTTCTCTAGTGTTCAAGCTACTCTATTTAATGCTAGTTACAGTATTGTCATTATGCAGCTCATAACAGGGCTCTAGCAATTCTATACCTGCAGTCTATCATAAACCAAGAGTGTGTAAATTTCCAGTTATGATAGTGCCCAAGTACATTTCTTAATGTGCCCTACTGCATAGTTTTAAGTATAGCTATTTCACTATCAGCATATATAATGTATCATATTTCTTTATAGTGTATTAGCATAGCTTATTATCGTGTGTTTAAACTCTCCCTGTTCATGTTCTACATAGAGAAGTTGGTTCTAAGTGCATTTTATCTTGTTTTAATACTCCTAAACTGTGAGATAATTCTGAAAATATGAAAAATACCACCTCCCCCCCCGTACAATACAATAATGTATCCCCTATTCTAGGGGAACTACCAAGGCGGTTTATCTTGTCTATACCGCACCTGAATCACAGCTCTTCATTGCTCCCTAAGTACCTAACCCTCCATAACATAACAGGAATGCGTTTATATGCCCTGTCTAGATCAGCAGGACTGATTTACCAGTAAGGGAGCTGGACATTATATTATCCTAGAAAACAAAAAATGAGGTTTTTCAATAGGGGTCCATGAGTGGCCCTCTCCAATTTTTGTTCACCTACTCTTTGTTAAAGTGACTGCTTGGTTCATGTAGTAGGTCTTCAGCTAGAAAGTAATTGTCTTTCAATCATTTGGTTTACCTATCTGTCATATGTTTGCAGCTTACTTTGTAATACTCTTCTGATTTCTTTTTTATTGTATACTGGCAATTACCAAATGTTTATTTTGACAAAAAACCTCAATAAAAATTATTATAAAAAAAAAAAAAAAAAAAAAAAACCTTGTCAACAAAGCACAAAAAAACGTTTTAAAATAAAACCGTTACTGTCACTTTAAATTTCAAACAGAAAACACTTTATTACTGAATATGTGAAAAAGTATGAAGGAATTGTTCAATTGCACACCAAATTTCAGAGCTTTAACCCTTAAAATAACGGAACCGGAGCCGTTTTTCAATTTAACCCCTATACAGTCCCAGCTATAGTCTTTGCTAAGACTCAACCAAGCCCTGAGGGGAATACGATACCAAATGACGCCTTCTAAAAGCTTTTTCAGAGATTCTTAGATCCTCACACATGCATCTGCATGCCCTGCTCTCAAAAAACAACTGCGCATTAATGGCGCGAAAATGAGGCTCAGTCTATAACTAGAAAGGCCCCCTGACTGAAAAAGGTGTCCAATACAGTGCCTGCCGTTTTATAAGCGTTCCCCAAGATTATAAATGTCAAATGTTAGCCTAAATCTGAATAATATGTACAAATAAAGCAATCGATTTAGCCCATAAAAATGTCTACCAGTTTTTTAGCCCATAATAAGCCCTTTATTCTGTTTGTTTGACTAAGAAAATGGCTTACCGGTCCCCATGAGGGGAAATGACAGCCTTCCAGCATTACACAGTCTTGTTAGAAATATGGCTAGTCATACCTTAAGCAGAAAAGTCTGCTAACTGTTTCCCCCAACTGAAGTTACTTCATCTCAACAGTCCTATGTGGAAACAGCAACCGATTTTAGTTACTGTCTGCTAAAATCATCTTCCTCTTACAAACAGAAAACTTCATCCTTTTCTGTTTCAGAGTAAATAGTACATACCAGCACTATTTTAAAATAACAAACACTTGATAGAAGAATAAAACTACATTTAAACACCAAAAAAACTCTTAACCATCTCCGTGGAGATGTTGCCTGTGCAACGGCAAAGAGAATGACTGGGGTGGGCGGAGCCTAGGAGGGACCATGTGACCAGCTTTGCTGGGACTCTTTGCCATTTCCTGTTGGGGAAGAGAATATCCCACAAGTAAGGATGACGCCGTGGACCGGACACACCAATGTTGGAGAAATAAACGGTACTGTGCCTTTAAGAGAAAAAAACAAACACAAAAACTGCAAAACAGTGAAAAAAGCAGTTAACTCTGAAATTTTAACAGTGTATGTACTAGGGTAAAATAGCATTGCACCCACTTGCAAATGGAAAATAGGCCCCTCCCACCATGCACTGAAAGTCAGAGGGCCTAAAAAACTACTCCTAGGAGTGAAATAACAGCCATGTGGAAAAACTAGGCCCCAAATAAAGATTGATCACCCTTAGTAAAAAACGTTCCTTATAATACATCTAAACGTTTCACATACTAAGTTATTAGAGCAATTAACATGAAAATTACCCTTTACTGCAAGCATGATGCCAGTCGCTATTAAATCACTGCAATCAGGCTTACCTCAAATATATCAGGCACTGTCAGCATTTTCTAGACTTCTTATTATATCTCTAGAAAATAATATACTGAACATACCTCAAGGCAGTTAAATCTGCAGGCCATTCTCCCAGCTGAAGTTTTTCCCATACTCTTCAGTTATGTGTGAGAACAGCAGTGGATCTTAATTACAACCTGCTAAGATCATCAAAAACCTCAGGCAAAACACTTCTTCTAATTTCTGCCTGAGGTAAAAAACAGTACAACTCCGGTACCATTTAAAAATAACAAACTTTTGATTGAAGATAAACTACACTTAAGTCACCACATCTCTCTATGCGAATTCCCTTGTCGAGAGCTGCAAGAGAATGACTGGGAGATGGCAGGGGAGGAGCTATATAGACAGCTCTGCTGTGGGTGATCCTCTTGCAGCTTCCTGTTGGGAAGGAGAATATCCCACAAGTAATGGATGATCCGTGTACTGGATACACCTTACAAGAGAAAAATATTTTTAATTGAAATTCAAAGAAATACAATGTAGCGATGCATATATTTTTTTATTAGAGGGGCCAGCATTTGTGAACATTAGTGGGACTGGGGAAGTAGACACTTCATTTTCTTGCCCCTTGAGCCAGCGCTGAAATTTCCACAAATAGTTTTCCCAGCTGCTTTTGCTTGTTTGTACTTTGCTCCTCCCCTGCCCAAATTCACTATGAAGTTGCGCTGCTAGCCTAAACCTGTCTGCCTATCTGTGCTCACTGCTCAGTGACATGTGGAGCAGTGGAGTCACTCACTGCTGTGCTGTCTCTCTAAACGGGAACTGGGAAATCATGAGGGGGATGCCTGGCACCTGACCGCATGAATGTCTGACACTGTCTCTAAAGTGAAGGAGCCACGTATGATGCCCACCAGTCCGGTACAGTTACGGTATGCTAAGTGCACACTGAAGAGGTAGGAGAGGAGGGCGGGCAGGGGTCTGGGGGTGTTCAGAGCAGAGGTGCTTGGCCAGGGGCTGTGCACTGACAGACTTGGAACAGAGTCAGAGAGCAGAATTTTCATAGTTTGAAACCTAAACCTTTTCTTTTATTTTTAGAGTGCACTGTTTCTTTCATTTGATGCTCTGCTGAGCCAGGGAGCAGCTCTAGGCATGAGCTTTATAATTAATGCAGTTTACATATTTTGTGTGTGTGTGTGTGTCTGAGTGTTTTTGTGTGTGTGTCTGTGTTTTAATGTCTGTCTGGGGGGAGGGGGGGGGTGACACCATAACTTACCGCACCGGGTGACACCAACCCTAGTGACGCCACTGCCTTTAAGGCTGGCTGTGTATGTAGATGTCGTAAATTATAACAAGGGGGGTGTCCTTGACAAGACAAAGAAAAAAGCGGAGTTTTCATTGTATGTAGCAGATCCTTTAGTTAGAACTTGTCTGGGACCAGAAGGAGTAACTACTGAAGCAAAGTTCTCCTATATACAGACCACTCGAACTTTGGTAATAAGTGTATGGTATTGTGTTTGTTTATATTGTCTCAATTTATTTTTAAAGAACTATATCTTCGCACATGTATGTTATTTTGAATGTTTTTATAATTTGGCACTGTGTAACCTGTATTGATAATTTTGTTATTAAAACACATAGAAAATCTAATTCTGTCTTTGGGCTCTAATATTTGAATTCACACTCTGTGGAGACAAGGTTAAAAGGCACGTTGCCTAATTGTTCAATTGTGTGAGTTACTGGGGGATCCAAGACACCCCTTTATTTAATGTTTTAGTGGTGACAGTGATCATGTTATACTGGGTTGGTGTGGACAGGATTTGGGGATTATTTTGGTGTCCCTTTTAAAGGTCCTTTGTAGAGTTACAAGGTTTTAGGGAACCAGTGGCTTGCTGCTATTCATGCCCACACTGAAAGGCTTAATTTGTCACATAACTTAATTCACACATTTCCAAGACTATTTTGTAGTGTAGCGTTTAACTTGTAAACAGGAAGACCAAAAATAAGAAGTATCTGTACTATATACACATCCGTTTAGGTCAAAGCTTATTGAGTTACCAATGATTTTTATTGGTAATCTTGTTGGGTCTCAGAATAACAATGAATGTTCAGTACACATGACAACTATATAAAGCACAATATGTTATATATTTTATCTTACAAGCAAGTTTAAAGGGACATTACATTTTTAAATGTTCGGTTATGCATATACAACTGTAATATACTTTCATCCTGTATTTTCCAGTTGTCTCAGTAATTTTACACTAAATTTTAAGGGGGGGGGGGTTCCCACTGTCCCCAAACAGACCAAGTGCTGGGGGGCTCAGTTGTATCTGTAATTGGCTAAACAAAGGCGATAAGATAAACACCACAAGATACTTTTCAAGATGTAAAAATATAAACATAGATCTCACTTTTTGTTGCAGATAGTGCATTCATCCCCGAAATTTAATTAAAAGGACCAGTAAATACAGTAAATTTACATAATCAACAAATGCATGATAAAAAAAAACAATGCAATAGTACTTAGTCTTCAAATGGAACAATAGATTTTTTTCTGACAGATTTCAAAGTTATGTATATTTCCACTCCTCCTGTATCATGTGACAGCCATCAGTCAATAACAAATGCATATACGTATATTCTGTGAATTCCTGCACATGCATAGTAGGAGCTGGTGACTCAAAAAGTGTAAATATTAAAATACTGTGCACATTTTGTTAATGAAAATAAATTGGAAAGTTGTTTAAAATTGTGTGATCTATCTGAACCATGAAAGTTTAATTTTGACTTGAATGTCCCTTTAACTGGACAAAATCACTGAGACATGCAATCTTTGGTGTTCTACTGCCATTGCCATTTTAAGAGTACATGAAACCCCAATGTGTGTTCTTTCATGATTCAGATAGAGCATACCATTTTAAATAACTTTCCAATTTACTTCTTTTGTTTAGTTTTCTTTGTATCAGTTATCGAAAAGCTAGTTAGGCACAGGAGCTGAGAGCTAGCTGCTGAGATAACTCACTTCTGGAATCCTCCTAACTTGCAGGGCTGTTCGATAGCATCTCTGTAAGGGTCCTGTGCTTGTAAAGTTGCAATGCTATACGTTAAAATTTAGTGGAGCTCCAGTCTGCACATACTCACAACTGTTCAGACACTTATATTTTAGCATCACTGAAGCAAGAACTCTAAATAGAATTTCACCAGACACAAAGACTAAGAAAAAAACTGCCACTAAGATCTATGCAGTTAAGAGAATAAGAACTGCTAGTGTTGGACACTATGGGCTCGATTTACCAAAGCCCTACGGCTGCAAGCTCTCACAAGAACTTGCTCGCCGTAATTTATCAAGCAGCGGTCACCAGACCACCGCTTCCTTAACCTCTTCGCCAAAATTCAATCTCCGCAGTCAAGTCCAACCGAGGAGATTGACAGCTCCTGCCCGCGCGTGATCAGCTGTGCGCGGGCAGGGGCGGTATTGCGTTCGTGTGCAATGTTTATTACCTGCGGGTAATTTTGCCCCGCCACAGGCGAGCTGAGGCGTACAGGGGCACGTATACGTGACCATGTACGCCTCAGCTTTGATAAATCTAGCCCTATATAACATTACCTATTTTCATGCCAGGTCCTACCACTGAATATCTTAATTATAGAGAAGGATCAGATTAACTATAAACTGTTTAGTTTGAATTGTTAACATATTGTATCTTAATACTAAGGGGAGCTGTTTGCACTTCTCGTGTTTTTTTCTTTTTACAATATTTTGTATGATCTGGAATATGCTTGAATATAAAACGAATAAATATATAAAAAAAAGAAAAATAAGGAACTCATTACAGCAGTGATGGGCAACTAGGGGCCCAGTAATAACAAAAGAACCAAGCCCTAGAATGCCATCTTATTGTAGTAGGAAAGAATAATTAATTTTTAGACCAAAAAAACAAACCACTCTTCTAACCAATGTAATCATATTTTCTATCATACACAGTAAATGTACACAGAATGAAGGACCTATATTATGGTTAAGCGTAGCTTTCCTTTTAATAGCTTGAGTAATATGGGTAACATATTGCTTTAGAGTATGGCATCGCTCTCTCTTCATCTTGTCAGTCCTTTAAAAGCTGCTTCAGCACACTATAGTCAACAGAAGCCCAAACACTTGTTCATTATACTTTAGGCCCTAGAAAAACAGCGGTTAGACAAACTGCTTATCCAAACCTATAA
Source organism: Bombina bombina (assembly GCF_027579735.1). NCBI lineage: Eukaryota > Metazoa > Chordata > Amphibia > Anura > Bombinatoridae > Bombina > Bombina bombina. The sequence goes on along the minus strand of NC_069501.1, from coordinate 650,582,855 downwards.
TCCTTTAAATGGGAAGATAATGTAAAAATAATAACAGTAATAACAAATAACGGATCTTTTCCAGATAAGCCCCGCCACTAATGCAAACAGTGCACGCGCCAAAAGTTAAGCCCCGCCACTTTTGCCAGCTCCAATGTAATGCACGCACGCAACAGTGACGTATTACAATTTGCAATAAAAACAATGAACTTTCTTACGTTTTCGACTGTCGTTCATGACAAGGAGACGGCAATACTTTTTTTGCAAACACACGGAGTGATCCATCAGCAATGTTTATGCAACAATGGCCACCAAATGACACTTTCCACTGTTTCTGACAGGTGGAGGTGTAATGCACGACAGTGTCGTCAAGAAATCGCTCTTAGAAAGGGAACTTGGCTGGCGCGGTCTAGGATGGAGTTCAGGACAGTAATTCTATTTATTTATTGCTGGTCTAAAAATCTGACAAGTATGAAATTCTGCTCTGAGGAATTATCTATTGGCCACACGACCGCTGTTGACTGGAAGAACTTTCTTCGCGAAATTTGTGCCTGGCGTCTTTTGCAGAATCCAACTATTGTCGGCGGGCCAGGTCTACACGTCGAGATCGATGAAACGCTAATATCTCGCCGTAAAAACAACGCAGGGCGAGTCCTTCCCCAGCAGTGGATTTTCGGAGGGATCTGCAGGGAGAGTAAAGAAGTGTTCATGTATGCAGTTCCAGATCGAACTGCGGACACTCTGATGCACACAATACAGGCCTGCATAGCTCCCGGCTCAATCATCATTTCCGATATGTGGCTATCATACAAAGGAATTGAAACGATTCTTTCAATGAACTATACTCAAACGGTTAATCATAGCGAAAACTTTGTGGATCCAACGACTGGAGCTCACACACAAACCATCGAATCTTTCTGGCACGTCTACAAGATGCAGAATAAGCGCCAATGCGGCACACACAGATCTTTAGTGGACAGCTACTTGTGTGAGTTCGTTTGGAGGCAAAGGTACCGAAATACGGACCTTTTCATGCGAATTATCAATGACCTGTCCCAATTTCACCCTCTTAAATAAAAAACAAGTTTCAATGCACCCAATTCACTAAAATAAAAGTACAAAGTTTCAATGCACCGATAAAAAATAAAAGTACAAAGTTTCAATGCAGCGTCTTCAATAAAAAATAAAACTACATAAACTACAATACAAAATAACAATATAAGTTACAGTTTAGTACAAGTTTAATTTAATTTCACAAGTACAAGTTTCATTTCACACTGTTCCTGTTCAATAAACAATAAATGTACAAGTTTCATATCTTTTTTTTATTTTTTTCATATATGTTTTTGTTGCGGCGGGGCTTAACTTTTTGGTGGGGCTTATCTGGAAAAGATCCCAAATAACATTAAAACAAACCAGGGTTGATAGAACTGTTTATTTTGGACTAACCATGTAGTTAAAAAGCATATTCAGTCTTTCAACCACCAAATAATACAAAATAAATGTGTCTACTACCCCCAGCACTGCTGATACAGAAGTAAAACCACTACATCAGGGTATTAGCTTCTGCTGGGGTTAGAGGTCATGGTGCAAGACACATACACACAGCATGATCCAGAGGCCTTGCTGCATATAAGCAGTAGGTAAGAATGTTTTAATTAAAAATGACTATGTAAAAGCTTGCTTACATTACAACTGAAACTAAAAGTATTTATCTTCACATTACTGTGTTGTAAAGAACAGGTTACATGACTCTACAAGTCTGACAAGAAAAAGTATATTTCATTTAGGAATCTGTTGGTGCTCTACAAACAACAGCAACAACCACATTTTTTCAAAAGGATATTTGTTTTTATTTATTTTTTAAAGGGACAGTCAAGTCAAAATTACTTTCATGATTCAGATAGGGCATGCAATTTTAAACAACTTTCCAATGTACTTTATCATCAAATTTGCTTGGTTCCCTTGGTATTCTTTGCTGAAAACCAAACCTAGGTAGTCTCATATGCAAGTTTTGTTTAAGCCCTTGAAGGCTGTCGGTGAATTTTGACCGTTTACAGCTAGTCAGTGCTAGTTTGTGTGTGCCATATAGATAACATTCTGTTTACTCCCGTGGAATTATTTATGAGTTAGCGCCGATTGGCTAAAATGCTAATCTGTAAAAAGCACTGAGATAAGGGGGCAGTTTGCAGAGGTTAAGGTACAAGTTAATCATAAGGGTAAAAAGTGTTGGTTATGCAAAACTGTGGAATAGGTAATAAAGGGATTTTTCTCTCTTGTTAAACAAGAAAAATTTTCAAGTAGACTGTCCCTTTAATAATAATAAAAAAAAAAGGCTATAACACACTTTATAAGTAGAACGGTTACAAAATATTTTACCAATGATTTTAGATTCTCACTAGGACTGGCAATTTAGGGATTTTAAAAAAGCCCAAAGGAAGAGTTGTTCTCTCCTGTTTATTCCATTTAGGTGTTTTGTAACATTCTCTTGTATGTGCTCATTACCTTTATGCTGTATGGCAGCGCATTAATGTAAACTGAATAACACAGGTAATATACTTTAGAAAACATTGAATTTATGCTTACCTGATAAATTTCTCTCTCTTGTGATGTATTGAGTCCACGAATTCATCCATACTTGTGGGATATTCTCCTTCCCTACAGGAAGTGGCAAAGAGAGCACCCACAGCAGAGCTGTCTATATAGCTCCTCCTTTAGCTCCACCCCCCCAGTCATTCAACCGAAGGCTAGGAAGAAAAAGGAGAAACCATAGGGTGCAGAGGTGACTGAAGTTTTTTAATAAAATATAGTACCTGTCTTAAACAGACAGGGCGGGCCGTGGACTCGATACATCACAAGAGAAAGAAATGTATCAGGTAAGCATAAATTCTGTTTTCTCTTGTAAGATGTATCGAGTCCACGGATTCATCCATACTTGTGGGATACCCATACCAAAGCTTTAGGACACGGATGAAGGGAGGGACAAGACAGGTACCCTAAACGGAAGGTACCACTGCTTGTAGAACCTTTCTCCCAAAAATAGCCTCTGAAGAAGCAAAAGTATCGAATTTGTAAAATTTGGAAAAAGTATGAAGCGAAGACCAAGTCGCCGCCTTACAAATCTGTTCAACAGAAGCCTTATTTTTAAAAGCCCATGTGGAAGCCACTGCTCTAGTAGAATGGGCAGTAATTCTTACAGGAGGCTGCTGGCCAGCAGTCTCATAAGCCAAACGGATGATGCTTTTCAGCCAAAAAGAAAGAGGTAGCCGTAGCCTTTTGACCTCTCCGCTTACCAGAATAGACAACAAACAATGAAGATGTTTGACGGAAATCTTTGGTTGCTTGTAAGTAGAACTTTAAAGCATGAACCACATCAAGATTTAGCAACAGACGTTCCTTCTTTGAATAAGGATTAGGACACAGCGAAGGAACAACAATTTCCTGATTGATATTCCTATTAGAAACAACCTTAGGAAGGAATCCAGGTTTGGTACGCAACACCACCTTCTCTGCATGGAAAACAAGATACGGTGATTCACACTGTAAAGCAGATAACTCAGAAACTCTTCGAGCCGAAGAGATAGCTACTAAAAACAGAACTTTCCAAGATAGAAGCTTAATATCTATGGAATGCATAGGTTCAAACAGAACCCCTTGAAGAACTTTAAGAACTAAGTTTAGGCTCCATGGCGGAGCAACAGGTTTAAAGACAGGCTTGATTCTGATTAAAGCCTGACTAAACGCTTGAACGTCTGGGACATCTGCCAGACGCTTGTGTAAAAGAATAGACAATGCAGAAATCTGTCCTTTTAAAGGAGCTAGCTAATAAACCCTTCTCCAATCCTTCTTGGAGAAAAGACAATATTCTAGGAATCCTAATCTTACTCCATGAGTAACCCTTGGATTCACACCAATAAAAATATTTGCACCAAATCTTATGATAGATTTTCCTGGTTACAGGCTTTCTAGTTTGAATCAGGGTATTAATGACCGACTCAGAGAAACCACGCTTTGATAAAATCAGGCGTTCAATCTCCAAGCAGTCAGATGCAGAGAAATTAGATTTGGATGCTTGAAAGGACCTTGGATTAGAAGGTCCTGCCTCATTGGCAGAGTCCACGGTGGAACCGATGACATGTCCACTAGGTCTGCATACCAAGTCCTGCGTGGCCACGCAGGTGCTATCAGAATCACTGAAGCTCTCTCCTGCTCGATTCTGGCAACCAGACGTGGGAGGAGAGGAAACGGTGGAAATACATAGGCCAGATTGAAGGACCAGGGCACTGCTAGAGCATCTATCAGTACCGCCTGGGGATCCCGGGACCTGGACCCGTAACAAGGAAGTTTGGCGTTCTGCCGGGACGCCATCAGATCCAATTCGGGTGTGCCCCATAGCTGAGTCAGCTGGGCAAATACCTCCGGATGGAGCTCCCACTCCCCCGGATGAAAAGTCTGACGACTTAGGAAATCCGCCTCCCAGTTCTCTACCCCTGGGATATGGATTGCTGAGAGATGGCAAGAGTGATCCTCCGCCCATCGGATTATTTTGGTTACCTCCATCATCGCTAGAGAACTCCTTGTTCCTCCTTGATGATTGATATAAGCTAGTCGTGATGTTGTCCGACTGAAATCTTATGAATTTGGCCGCAGCTAGCTGAGGCCACGCCTGAAGCGCATTGAATATCGCTCTCAGTTCTAGAATGTTTATTGGGAGGAGAGTTTCCTCCCGAGACCATAAGCCCTGTGCTTTCAGGGAGTTCCAGACTGCACCCCAGCCTAGCAGGCTGGCATATGTCGTTACTATGAGCCACTCTGGCCTGCGGAAACACATTCCCTGAGACAGGTGGTCCAGAGACAACCACCAGAGAAGAGAGTCTCTGGTCTCCTGGTCCAGATACAGTTGAGGAGATAAATCTGCATAATCTCCATTCCACTGTTTGAGCATGCATAGTTGCAGTGGTCTGAGGTGTAGGCGGGCAAAAGGAACTATATCCATTGCCGCTACCATGAGTCCGATTACCTCCATACACTGAGCCACTGATGGCCGAGGAATGGAATGAAGAGCTCGGGAAGTGATTAAAAGTTTTGATTTTCTGACCTCCTTCAGAAATATTTTCATTTGTACCGAGTCTATCAGAGTCCCTAGGAAGGAAACTCTTGTAAGAGGGAAGAGAGAACTCTTTTTTATGTTCACCTTCCACCCGTGAGATCTCAGAAAAGCCAACACGATGTCCGTGTGAGACTTGGCTAGTTGGAAAGTCGACGCCTGAATTAAGATGTCGTCTAGATAAGGCGCCACTGCTATGCCCTGCGGTCTTACAACCACCAAAAGGGACCCTAGCACCTTTGTGAAAGTTCTGGGAGCCGTGGCCAACCCGAAGGGAAGGGACACAAACTGGTAATGCCTGTCCAGAAAGGCGAATCTGAGGAATTGATTATGATCTCTGTGAATAGGGATGTGTAGATACGCATCCTTTAAGTCCACGGTAGTCATATATTGACCTCCTGGATCAGAGGTAGAATAGTCTGAATAGTCTCCATCTTGAATGATGGGACTCTGAGGAACTTGTTTAGAATTTTGAGATCCAAAATTGGTCTGAAAGTTCCCTCTTTTTTGGGAACCACAAACAGGTTTGAGTAAAACCCTAGCCCCTGTTCCGCTTTTGGAACTGGGCTGATCACTCCCATGGTATGTAGGTCTTCTACACAGCGTAAGAACGCCTCTCTCTTTGTCTGGTTTGCAGACAATTGAGAAATGTGAAATCTCCCCCTTGGGGGGGGGGGGGGGAGTCTTTGAAGTCCAGAAGATATTCCTGGGACACAATTTCTAAAGCCTAGGAATCGTGGACATCTCTTGCCCAAGCCTGAGCGAAGAGAGAGAGTCTGCCCCCTACTAGATCTGGTCCCGGATCAGGGGCTACCCCTTCATGCTGTCTTGGAGGCAGCTGCAGGCTTCTTGGCCTGTTTACCCTTGTTCCAAGCCTGGTTAGGTCTCCAGACTGACTTGGATTGGGCAAAATTCCCCTTTGCAGCCGGGGAAGCTGAAGCGGGACCACCCTTGAAGTTCCGAAAGGAACAAAAATTAATTTTGTTTGGTCCTCATTTTATTTGTTTTATCCTGAGGGAGGGCATGGCCTTTCCCTCCAGTGATGTCTGAAATAATCTCTTTCAGTTCAGGCCCGAATAAGGTCTTTCCTTTGAAAGGGATGTTCAAAAGTTTAGAGTTTGATGATACATCAGCAGACCAGGACTTAAGCCATAACGCCCTGCGTGCTAAAATGGCAAAACCTGAATTCTTTGCCGCTAATTTACCCAGTTGGAAAGCGGCATCTGTAACGAAAGAATTAGCCAACTTAAGAGCCTTAATTCTTTCCATAATATCCTCTAATGGAGTCTCCATCTGAAGAGCCTCTTCTAGAGCCTCGAACCAGAAAGCAGCTGCAGTAGTTACAGGAACAATGCACGCAATAGGTTGGAGAAGAAAACCTTGATGAACAAAAATTTTCTTCAGGAGACCCTCTCATTTTTTATCCATAGGATCTTTGAAAGCACAACTGTCTTCGATAGGTATAGTTGTACGCTTAGCAAGAGTAGAAATAGCTCCCTCCACCTTAGGAACCGTCTGCCACGAGTCCCGCATGGTGTCAGATATGGGAAACATTTTCTTAAAAACAGGAGGGGGAGTGAACGGAATACCAGGTTTATCCCACTCCTTAGTAACAATATTCACAATCCTCTTAGGGACTGGAAAAACATCAGTGTAAACAGGAACCTCTAAGTATTTGTCCATATTACACAATTTCTCTGGAACCACTATAGGGTCACAATCATCTAGAGTCGCTAATACCTTCCTGAGCAATAAGCGGAGGTGTTCAAGCTTAAATTTAAAAGGCCGTCATATCAGAATATGTCTGAGGGAGCGTCTTTCCTGAATCAGACATTTCTCCCTCAGATAACAAATCCCTTACCCCTACTTCAGAACATTGTGAGGGTATATCGGATACGGCTACTAAAGCGTCAGACGGCTCAGCATTTGTTCTTGACCCAGAGCTGTCACGCTTCCCTTGTAAACCAGGCAGTTTAGAGAAAATCTCTGTGAGGGTTTTATTCATAACTGTGGCCATGTCTTGTAAAGTAAATGAATTTGACGCACTAGAGGTACTTGGCGTCACTTGTGCGGGCGTTACTGGTTGTGACACTTGGGGAGAGCTAGATGTCAAACACTCATTTCCTTCTGTCTGAGAATCATCTATTGCTATATTTTTAAGTGCTAAAATATGCTCTTTATAATTTATAGACATATCAGTGCAAGTGGGACACATTCTAAGAGGGGGTTCCACAATGGCTTCTAAACACATTGAACAAGGATTTTCCTTAGTGTCAGACATGTTAAACAGGCTAGCAATGAAACAAGCAAGCTTGGAAAACACTTTAATCAAAGCAAATAATACTTAGAAGAAAAACGGTACTGTGCCTTTAAGATAAAAAAAGATGCACAAACTCTGCAAAACAGTGTAAAAAAGCAGTAAAATTTACGAAATTTTTACAGTAGCATCATAAAGCCTTAGTAAGATTGCACAGCTAGACAAATAAATGATTAACCCCTTAATGTAAAAACCGGATTGACAAAACATCAAAAACCGGTAAAAAAAACATTCAGCACCTTGCCACAGCTCTGCTGTGGCGCCTACCTGCCCTTTTAGGAAAGATTTGTGGGGTAAAAAACTTCTTTTAAGCCCTCAACCACAGTAGGACCCTCTGGAGAAGTAGCTGGATGTCTCTGAGTAAAAGAAACTGCGCAACTGAGGCGCGAAAATAGGCACCTCCCACGTCACGATGTTATGGGGCCAAAAAGAAACACACCAGAGTGTTTCTAAACTATCCATGTGGGTTAACAAACCCTTAAATAAGCCACAATGACCCCTCAAAGTCCCTCAAAAAACGTTATGTTTGCAATGAAAAAACGTTTTTTCCTAACAGTGTCACCAGTAAGCAATGAGCCCTTATATGCAAGCTGGGATTCCTCTAAGTGTCTGAATACAGCTTACCCTTCCCTCATGGGGATATTGCCAGCCTTTTCTAGAATAATCACAGTCTGTCTAGAAAAAAATAGACTGAACATACCTCAATGCAGCTTAGCATGCAAACCGTCCCCCCAACTGAAGTTTTCCTGTACTCTTCAGCCCTTGTGAGAACAGCAGTGGATCTTAATTACAAAGTGCTAAGATCATCATCCTCCTTGCAGAAATCTTCATCCTTTTTCTGCCAGAGAGTGAATAGTACACACAGGTACCATTTAAAATAACAAACTTTTGCTTGAGAAAATAAAAACTAATATTTTTGTCACCACACTCACTTTACCCTTCCTAGCAGTTAAGCAGGCAAACAGAATGACTGGGGGTGGAGCTAAGGGAGGAGCTATATAGACAGCTCTGCTGTGGGTGCTCTCTTTGCCACTTCCTGTAGGGAAGGAGAATATCCCACAAGTATGGATGAATCCGTGGACTCGATACATCTTACAAGAGAAATAGAGTATAAATCTTAAAACAGATAACACTGCGTGACAGAAATGGTTTAATTTTCAATTTAAAGGGAAAGTGTAGTCAAAACTAAACTTTCATTATTCAGATAGGGCATGCAATTTTAAACAACTTTCCAATTGACTTATTAAATTTGCTTTGTTCCGGGGGCATGTCCGGGCAGCTGTCATGGCCGGCTGCAAAATTGGTGGCTCCGGGTAAGAGATTTGGAATCTTATATATCTAAGTGATCTTTGAACTTCGAACACCAAAAATGCTTAGATGAACCACACATACTAAAGGAGCAGTTAAAAACTGATATTTGGAGACAATCAACTTGCTCACTGATTCGAAAACTTGAGGTCTCTGATTACCACCCATAGAGAGGCCAGATTCTCTCCTCCCGGTTATACCGGGTAAGCAGTGAAGATCTACTGTGGAACAGTACCTGCTAAACTGCTAGACTCAGTAACATGGCAATTCTGGCTCTTTTACAAGATGTTGCTCGTCACATGGACATCTACCATCAAGACTTATTACAAGAGATCGGCTCTTCCCCACATCTCAGGGAGTATCGGAGTGAAATGCCCATTATATCATGTGTTCAAGCTCCCGTCTCTATAATACCACCACAGCCTACCCAGGAGTGCTATAAGCAGTGTGACAAACCGTAGATCAAGCAAAGTATACCAATTTCGCCTACACCACAGAGAAGCCCTGATATTGAATACCTGGCTCTGTAATTAGAGTCATTTTGACCAGATAAAAAAAGTTTTGAAGGCAAGCTATCACTGTCACGATCTGCAGCAATGGTCAACCAGAAAACCCACACATACAATGAGGTATTTTTACAATTAGCTACATCTGAATCGTATTTGCAAGGGCTTTATTTACACCTTACATCTGGAAGATGTGTACCTTTTGAACTAGTGCCTCCTGCAGAGAAAGGCGTAACAATTCCAGCAAGCTATGGAAGAGTAGCGTTGGTTAAATGTTCCTCACCGACAATCAAGACTGACTTTGGCCAATCTCCTGTGTGGACAGTTCCTTAGACTGGCTAAGTTTTTTTGGAACAATGTGAAACAACATCTATATGCTACCTTTTATGTGTTGAATGTTCTTAATATCCATACTACTTATTGTCTGGACGCTTAAAACCGGTTTCTTCATATGAATACTGACTCTGATGTGTTACTTGTAATTCTCGCTATGTATTAGTTCACATTAATACCCTCCAACTATTAACCAATCTTTCATATACATTTTCATATGTTAATTGTTCACTAAATTTTACTGGAATATACTTCCATAGCTTATGAACGACCATTTTAGAAAATATATAAAAGTCCTCAGAGAGTAGAAAGCTTATATCTTGTTCATGGCCAGATAACACAAGAGGAAATTATTTAAAAATATGTGTTCCTGCCCTCAAGTACTTTTAATAGTGGGGGGAGTGAGAGGAGGAGGGTACATTTTTTTTTAGTTTATTTATATATTTTATTATTTTATCTATTTATTTTTCCCCCTTCCCTCCCACTCCTCTTCCCTCTCTTGCGGTATATATTGAGGAGTTAGGTGCTTTATCTCTTTCAATTGTGTGATATTAGGTTAAGACTCCATATGCACAACAACATCTTCTCTTAGGTAACCATATAACTTGACCTCTCTAGAATATCCTAACTCCAATAAGATAGTATTTCACTAGGCTACGCTAAGTATTGATTAGCCCATTTTTCATTCAGAACTTGATTTGTGGGATGCACTTACTGTTTCCATATTCAGTTAACTAGCATCTTTGGAGCTCCAGGTATATACAAGCGCCTGACTTAGCAGGTACATTATGTTATAGGAACTATTGAGTCAGCCTAATCACAGAAGAACCTTCACTCTCACTCTAATAAGACCAATAAGTAGTATTGGAGTTTAGTACTGTTTGTATTTGAAATTCACGAAACAGGTACCAAACAACGAATAGCAAACAACTAATAAACTAAGTGCCAATTTATTATAAACTCTCTATAGATCTGAAATGTTTATATACTCATCTTGTTATTTTATCTATATTAATTTTATAGGTAATTTATTACCTACAAAATACTATTACTTATGTCCAAAGGTCCAAGAGTGACCGTTTTTATCATTAGATTGCCTCTCTGAGTTCCTTAAGCTTGCCTGGGCCCATGAGTGACCCTTCGAAGAGTGAGAAGTACTACAAATAATTAAAAAGAGGTTCCAATTCAAGTCTTTTTATTAATTTCCTGTTCAACCCTTACCTAACTGGGTAACAACCGCCTTTTGTATTTTAAATTTATTTTTCCTGTTTTGATGTCATAGCATACCAAATGTGGACAGGCAACTCATTTGTTTACTTTGGAGACTGTATGTTAAATGTTGTACCTTCTAACAACCTAAAATAAAAAAATAAAAAAGCGCTTTGTTCTCTTGGTAGTATTTTTGAAAAGCTAAACCTAGGTAGGCTCAAACTGATTTCTAAACCGTTGAAAAACACCTCTTAGCTCAAAGCATTTTAAAAGTTTTTCAGAGTTAGACAGTACTAGTTCATGTGTTTCATATAGGTAACATTGTGCTCACTCCCGTGTAGTTATTTAGGAGTCTGCACTGATTGGCTAAACTGCATGTCTGTCAAAAGCACTGAGATAAGGGGGCAGTCTGCAGAGGCTTAGATACAAGGTAATCACAGAGGTAAATCCTATTAATATAACTGTAATAGTCCATTATTTAAACGCATATTTTTAGTTATTCATAACATACACGATTTGTAACATTGGGCTAATATGCTTTTTGTATTTTAATATGGTATTCTACAATGTGTTTGTAAAAATAATTTCAGTTCCGTTTATATTGCATAAGCATGTTTACAAACGGTTTGGGTTCTGAACAGGGCAGATCATCAGCCATCTGTGTAAGAGGGAGGCGTCTGGTTCACGATTGGTAGCGGGTGGGTATATAGGAGACTGAGTGATATCAGTATTACATGCCTAATGAAATGGCTCGGTAGACACTGAGAGACACGTAGCAAATACTGTTGGTTTTAACCATTATATTGTATATTTTTGTACCCTTTAAACTTATAAAAGTACCTTTTATTTAACAGTGCACTATTGGAGTCTCTTTATACAGTCGTCCATCAAAGACCACTTGGTGTTCATACACCTGGGAGCCTAATGGTTATGTGCACTGGGCCACTACAATGGTCCAGTTTGTGTCATTTGCACTATTGGGTGCGCTACTAAATGTGAGTACCCTTATTCTTTGGGTTCTGTATACGGGGTCAAGAATACCTCATTGATCTGCACTAGGAGTCGCCCTTCTTTTTTTTTCCATCATATTAATATAACAGTGCTGGTTATGCAAAACTGGGTAATGGTTAATATCATAAATTATGCTTACCTGGTAATTTCTTTTTCTTCTGATGGAAAGAGTCCACAGCTGCTTTCATTACTTTTGGGAAATAAGAACCTGGCCACCAGGAGGAAGCAAAAAGACAACCCAGCCAAAGGTTTAAATACTCCTCCCACTCCCCTCATTCCCCAGTCATTCTGCCGAGAAACAAGGAACAGTAGAAGAAATATCAGGGTGAAAGGTGCCAGAAGAATATAAGGACGCCCCAAATAAAATTACGGGTGGGGAGCTGTGGACTCTTTCCATCAGAAAAAAAGGAAATTATCAGGTAAACATAATTTATGATTTCTTTCATGTAATTGGCAAGAGTCCATGAGCTAGTGACGTATGGGATATACAATCCTACCAGGAGGGGAAAAGTTTCCCAAACCTCAAAATGCCTATAAAATACACCCCTCACCACACCGACAATTCAGTTTTACAAACTTTGCCTCCTATGGAGGTGGCGACGTAAGTTTGTGCTAAGATTTCTACGTTGACATGCGCTTCTCAGCTTTTTTGAAGCCAGATTCCTCTCAGAGTACAGCGAATGTCAGAGGGACGTGAAGAGAGTATCACCTATTGAATGCAATGATTTTCCTAACGTGGGTCTATTTCATAGGTTCTCTGTTATTGGTCGTAGAGATTCATCTCCTACCTCCCTTTTCAGATCGACGATATACTCTCATATACCATTACCTCTACTGATAACTGTTTCAGTACTGGTTTGGCTATCTGCTATATGTAGATGGGTGTCTTTTTTGGTAAGTATGTTTTTTTATTACTTAAGACACCCCAGCTATGGTCTGGCACTTTATGCATTTATATAAAGTTCTAAATATATGTATTGTACTTATATTTGCCATGAGTCAGGTTCATGTAGTTCCTTGTGCAGACTGTCAGTTTCATATTTGGGAAATAAACACTAAATGCCAAGACGGGAGGGTACAATAGGCAGCCCATACTGAGGGCACCAGGCCTGAACCTCTACACAATAATAAAAAATAAAAAAACACGCTAGCTGAGAAAATTGAGAGGAAAAGCCCCAGTAACACTGACTTGCAGTTAGTCCAGAAGCCAAACCAGAGGCCGCAAAACGGACTTGACTGAGCCAACAGTCCTCCACCTCTCATCTCCATAAATTAAGGAGACACCAGCGGAAACCCCCCAAGGGGACAAGGCAAAAGAGAACCAAGGAATCCGAAAGGTCCCCTTAATACAAAAAAGAACACCTCCACGAGTGAACCCAGCTCACAGAGACCCAAAGGGGCCCAAACAGGGAAAGGAGGTCTCGCCTATACCAAGCAAAATCCGGGATAAGACAAGACACAGAGAAAGAACAGACATCTCCCCAATATCCTGCAAGCTGGGATGCAACAAAAGAGGCCAAGTCCTCCCAGTGTCTGGCCATAGAATACTAAGGTATGCGACCATGGGGAAAAAAAAAAGTGTGTAATACACCCAGGTGAAAAACCCCAAGTTTGAGAACACAGAGGATATTTGCAAGGAAGAAGAAGCAGTCAAGCAAGAAACAGACCACAAAGCAACCCCCTAACAGAGGGCACGTTCCAGGCAACCTAAGTTGCCGGACCTACACACTGGTTTCTGAAAAGGGGGGGGGGGGGGGGGGGACACAAAAACCTCAATCGAGGTCCCCCAAGAAGAAGAGTATACTCTCAGAACCCAAAGGAAGAGTAAACCCTCTTCTATCAATGGAGCAAGTTGAAAGTAAAATCTATTCCCTAGCAGACTAAGCTAACAGGATAGACTCAACAAGCACACACATACAGAGGAGATTGCGCAAACGCAGATCCTTAGACCACTCGGCCATCCTGACCTGCAGACCCACACTCAGCTGGACCAACCCAGTCTCCGGTATCCAAGACAAAGAAACAAAATAATCCCGAAACAGGTACAGGAACAAGCGTAAGGATAGCACAGCCATCCCCACAGAGCACAAGTACAAGGATGTATCAAAAGAAAGGCCCAACAAGCCTGCTTGGAGCCAGCAAGACTCCAGAGGGAACCAATCCCACCTTTCCGCCTCCCAACCAAGAGAGGCCCCAAGCAAGGACTCTATCTCCATAGGGAGGAGAATATCCCCTAAAGAAAACGGATGATGCCGGAAGGGCAACAACTGTCCTCAAGGCCCAAATGCACCGACTAATGGAAAGTGAAATTCCAAATATAGATATCCTAGAAAAAGGACCCCCTTACAAGTAGGTTGCCAAGCAGAGGCACAGCCAACCCATTCGCCTACAGAACAGGGAATCCACAGGAACACTGGCAAGCTGACCAGGGGAATGCAACCCTAAGGCACACCAGAAATTAGACATCCAGCGCCAGCAGCTGGGTATGAACCAACCACCCTTAAGCCTCAAGCCACATGGCTAACCAACAGATGACATGAGCCACTCTGTGGCAAAGAGTAAACGAAAATACTCCAAAGACCTGGCCAACCATGATCAGGTTAGGTAGATGGAGCAAGGACATAGTCCAAGTGCTCACTATCATGGAACACCCCGACCAGCCCTGAGATCCAAGCTTCCAAAAACACACAAGACTGGGTCAGTAGAAAAGGCCAAGCAGAGCATCGGCAACCGGAAGTCTCAGGGAGAAAAAAACAAACGGTCCAGGCACCTAATAGTTCAGGCAAAACTTACCCTAGAACTAAACACCCCAACCGGCCAAAAAAGCCAGACACAAGAGTATGGATGCATAGCCAGAGAATCCGGATAGCAAGAAGAACTCAAAGATCCGACCAAATGGAGGAACCACCACTAGCCAAAGTCCAACACTCCAAGAAGCAAGGCTAGAAGTTGTATGAAGATACTTCTCAGAGCCTCAGGACAACCAAGGGATACCACAAGGTCCAACAAATACTTGTAGCAGGACTAGTCTCCTTAACACCTCCACATAAACATAGGACACAAGGAAGGGAAGGCACTAAGCCTACCCAGCTCTGGAAAACCCCGAGCTAAACAAACGTCCCCGCAGGGAACAACCATCACCCGGAAGCACAGATCCCTAAAAGGAGATCCACTCACCCGGAGGCAATGGAAGAAGACCCAAATGCCTCTTATAACTCAGTCAAGAGTAAGAGCTGCAACTAGATATACTAGAAACAGCTACGTGTACATCTGCAAGGTGTCAAGAGCTGCCACAGGTTTCAAACTGCAACCTTCTACTGCAACTGCTGCACAAGCTGATGGATCCAGCCCAAAAGTACACATCCAGAGGCCTAGAAACGAAGGCCAAACTGCTCAATAGCGTTAAGGAGCATTAAGACCTCTAAGTTCTGATGAAATCAGATGTCAGAGTGACACAGTGGAAAAAAAAAAACCTTGCACAATCATCTATGACTAAAGGCTATAAGGATTGAAAACAAGCCTTCCCACCTCACGGACCAACAGGTCCTCTTGAATGCTTAGTTGAACATAAAAAACAATGATAACCTGAGCACTCAGCACTTCTACCGAACCAGCCGAGCAGAACAGCACCACGTGTCTGAACAGCCGCAAAACCGAACGAACCCGACAGGACCAGCCTGCACCTAGGATTCCAACCAGCAACATACATTTAACATAGGACTAACATGTCCAACAACTTCCGAAGAAGTAATAAAGAGTATCAATCCCAGAAGGTTCCCAAAGGAAACAAAAACAAATAAAAGACATCCCATTGGATATAAATAAAATATAAGGCATCCCGGAGGTTAACGCCCAAAAGACACAGGCCTACCCGCAGGACCAGCCAAACGGAGTCCTATCTCACAAAACTGGGAAAGATCTCAACAAATGACAATCAGGAGATCACGTCATCCCTACATGTCTAATGAAGTGCACCATTCAAATTATCAGACTGAAATTCCTCGTATCTGGTAACGATAGGATCATTCAATAACTGAAAAACATATCTGAGCAACACGCGCAATCCTGTAACGGAAGGCACAACACTCAGGGACAGATACCCCCGCGGGGAACTGTAGAGGCCCTCCCCAAGGCGGAAGGCCCAGGACAATAGGGCACAAACACATTCTCAAAGAAACGTCTGGACTCTGCAGACGAACAATCGCCAACATTATGTGGAAGCGAAAACGTGCTGCAACCTCCGGGGGAAACACGCCACCTCGCATGGAGGAACCATAAACTGGGTTACCCGCATGTGCAGAAGTATGATTTGGTAGGGAACTCACCTCTCTGAAGACAGGACACCCAGAGGCGGATGGCTCAGCAGTCCCTTGATTCCCCGAGCCCAAAGAACCAGGCATTCTTAAATGGCATATGGAACAAAACTGGTTGACAGGCGTCAACGAGGCCACTACGGATTCATCAACGGACACAGAATCTGAAATCAAAATAGTCTCAGCATCAGAATCTTCCATAGCTGGATAGAGGATATTTAAATATGGACTAAAGTAGTGAAAACTAAAACGCCAACTGACACCCCCAATGGCTGGGGCACTCACCACCTTCTATGACCAGACCCCTGCGAACTAGAATATCTCCTTCGCCACACGGTCAGGAATGCAGAAATGGAACAACAGAACGTAGCCACACCCTAACACAAGGTGAACCATACAGTCCAAACAAGCGCGCCCAACCAAAAAGCTGCGTCATTTCCAAAGGCCTCAATGTTCCAACCACAAGCCCAGTAAACATCGCACATAAGCAGGTTGAATCACATAACAAACATGATTATAGCCCCCCCCCCCCTGTTCAATAAACCCCCCTCAGGAGATATTAACCCTTGATTCCAAGATACTAAAAGAGACTCACTGAGACCCTTATGTTATTAGACCCGCAAGGTGGTAACCTCTCGGGAAGCATTCACATTACAGTACATTGTAAATAAAGTCAAATGAAACAATCTCACCAGAATCTACGCAGTGGAACAGGAACACGGCCCTTCAGGTGTGACGGATAGTAGCATCGCCTCCGCCATATACACATATATAAATACAAGAAAATTTTACAACGGTTGGGGTAGTGTAATACTTCGATAGCCAAAGCACAAAATAATTGCATAATTTAACATACATTTATTTAATAATGTGTGCAATTAACATTGAAAAATGTTATTATTAGCTTCATATTGGCTAAAACTTTAGCCAGGTGGTCAGTAAAATCAGCCGGGTGGTGCACCCACTAAAAAGGTCCTGGGGATATAGATAGTTCTTGATTTTGGAGTGTCTGTGGGAATTGGTGCCCATTTAGCCAAAAGTGCATTTGTGAGATCAGGCACTGATGAGACGGTCTGGCTAACAGTTAGCAAGCATTACAGCTCCTCCACACCAGACTTGTCAAACCATGTATTCATGGACCTCACTTTGTGCACAAGAATGCTGGAACAAGAAAGGCCCTTCCCCAAACCGTTGCCACAAAGGTGAAAGCACTCAATTGTCTAAATTATTTTTGGTCTAGACCCTTTTGTTACATTGTATGGTAATCTTAAAGGACCAGTCAATACAGTAGCTTTGCATAATCAACAAATGCATGATAAGAAGACAATGCAATAGCACTTAGTCTGAACTTCAAATGAGTAGTAGATTTTTGTTAAATAAATTGCAAAGTTATGTCTGTCTATTTCCACTCCCCCTGTATCATGTGACAGCCATCAGCCAATCACAAATGCATATACGTATATCCTGTGAATTCTTGCACATGCTCAGTAGGAGTTGGTGATTTAAAAAGTGTAAATATAAAAAGTCTGTGCACATTTTGTTAATGGAAGTAAATTGGAAAGTTGTTTAAAATTGCATGAAGTTTCATTTTGACTTGAGTGTCCCTTTAATGCTACAGGATACAAACCCTGAGAAACAGCCCCAGTCCACTATCCATCCTCCACCAAACTTTATAGCAGGCACTATACATTCCAGTAAGTAGCAGTCTCCTGGCATCTGGCATACCCAGATTCTTCCATCAGATTGCCAGATAGTGAAGTGTGATTTATCAATCCACAGAACAGGTTTGCTCTGAGTCCTGTGGCAGCGTACTATACACCACTCCAGCCAACACCTGACACTGTGCGTGCTATTGTAAGGATTGTGTTCAGCAGCTCAGCCATGGATAACCATTTCCTGAAGCTCGCAAAGCACAGTTCTTATGTTGACGTTGCCTCAAAAGGCAGTTTGAAACGCTGTAGTAAGTGATGCAACAGATGACAATCAGTTTTTACAAGCTCTACTCAGCCCCTTTACTCTGAGTTTGGAAGGTCTGCCACTTTGTGCAGGGGCTGTTGCTGCTCCTAGACTGGAGCAAAAATTTCCCTACACACACACACACACACACACAATCACCAGGCACTTTATTAGGTACACCTGTTCAATTGCTTAGTAACACAAATTGCTAATCAGCCAGAGGGCAGCAACTCAAAGCATTTAGGCATCTAGACGTGGTGAAGACGACTTGCTGAAGTTCAAACCGAGCATCAGAATGGGGAAGAAATGGGATTTAAAGGGACATTAAAATTGCATGCTCTTTCTAAATCATGAAATAAAAAATATGGGTTTAAACAACTTTCTAACTTGCTTCTATTACCTAATGTGCTTCATTCTCTTGATATCCTTTGGTGAAAAGCATATCTAGATAGGCTCAATAGATGCTGATTGGTGGCTATACATAGATGCCTTGTGTGATTGGCTCACCCATGTGTATTAATATTTCTTCAACAAAGGATATCTGGAAAATTAAGCAAATTAGATAATAGAAGTAAATTGGAAAGTTATTTAAAATTGTATTTATCTGAATCGTGAATGAAAATTTTGGGGTTTAATGTCGCTTTTAGTGACTTTGAACGTGGCATGGTTGTTAGTGGCAGACGGGCTGGTCTGAGTATTTTAAAAACTGCTGATCTATTGGGATTTTCAAGCACAACCATCTCTAGGGTTTACAGAGAATGGTCCGAAAAAGAGAAAATATCCAGTGAGCGGCAGTTGTGTGGACGAAAATGCCTTGTTGAAGTCAGAGGTGAATGTGCAGACTGGTTCGAGATGATAGAAAGGCAACAGTAACTCAAATAACCACTTGTTACAACCAAGGTACGCAGTATACCATCGCTGAACGCACAACACGTTGAACCTTGAAGCAGATGGGCTAAAGCAGCAGAAGACCACACCGGGTGCCACTCCTGTCAGCTAAGAACAGGAAAAAGAGGCTACAATTCGCACAGGCTCACCAAAATTTGACAATAGAAGATTGGAAAAACGTTGCCTGGTCTAATGAGTCTCGATTTCAGATGCAACATTGAGATGGTAGGGTCAGAATTTGGCATAAACATGAAAGCATGGATCCATCCTGCCTTGTATCAACGGTTCAGGTTGATGGCGTAATGGTGTGGGGGATATTTTCTTGGCACACTTTGGGCCCCATCGTTTAAATGCCACGGCCTACATGAGTATTGTTGCTGACCATGTCCATCACTTTATGACTACAGTGTACCCATCTTCTGATGGCTACTTCCACCAGGATAATGCTCCATGTCACAAAGCTCAAATCATCTCAAACTTTCTTGAACATGACAATGAGTTCTGGTGTATATAGGTGGTAAGATAGGAGCGCCAAAAGAGGCAAGGCCAGGGGTTTGGTGGAAATATGTGATATATAACGTAATTAATAAAGTTAGAGTCTGAATACGTTCCCTGAAATAGTGGACCACAGTGATTTTGTCCGTCCTTCTTATAGTATTATTGAGTTTAAGAGCGTAGACTCCAAGCGTCTGGCGCTTTGGATTGGGGGGTGGATGTTAATGTGTACTATGAAGGCATATATAGGTGCAGGATAATTAGAAATCGAAAAAATTGTCTATATATAATGATATTAGATGACACAGAGCATACGTCTTCCAAATAAAATATCACAATTTTAATACAGTTATGTGCAATTTAGTACATCATATCCGGTTAAAAACAAGTTACATACAAGAATATGGATCCATAAAAACTATATGATAATTCGATATTGACAATGAGTTCACTGTACTCCAATGGCCTTCAGATCTCAATCCAAAAGAGCACCTTTGGGATGTGGTGGAACAGGAGATTTGCATCATGGATGTGCAGCCGACAAATCTGTAGCAACTGTGTGATGCCATCATGTCAATATGGACCAAAATGTCTGAGGAATGTTTCCAACACCTTTTTGAATCTATGCCACGAAGAATTAAGGGAGTTCTGAAGGCAAAAGGGGGTCCAACCCAGTACTAGCAAGGTGTACCTAATAAAGTGGCCAGTGAGTGTATATACATACGCACACACATTTATATAAAGGAAAAAACAGAATTTATGCTTACCTGATAAATTACTTTCTCTTGCGGTGTATCCAATCCACGGATTCATCCTTACTTGTGGGATATTCTCATTCCCTACAGGAAGTGGCAAAGAGAGCACACAGCAGAGCTGTCCATATAGCTCCCCCTCAGGCTCCGCCCCCCCAGTCATTCGACCGACGGTTAGGAGAAAAAGGAGAAACCATAGGGTGCAGTGGTGACAGTAGTTTAAACAAAAACATTTTTAACCTGACTTAATTGCCAGGGTGGGCCGTGGACTGGATACACCGCAAGAGAAAGTAATTTATCAGGTAAGCATAAATTCTGTTTTCTCTTGCAAGGTGTATCCAGTCCACGGATTCATCCTTACTTGTGGGATACCAATACCAAAGCTTTAGGACACGGATGAAGGGAGGGAACAAGAAAGGTAACCTAAACGGAAGGCACCACTGCTTGCAAAACCTTTCTCCCAAAAATAGCCTCCGAAGAAGCAAAAGAATTGAATTTGTAAAATTTGGCAAAAGTATGCAGTGAAGACCAAGTCGCTGCCTTACAAATCTGTTCAACAGAAGCCTCATTCTTGAAAGCCCATGTGGAAGCCACAGCTCTAGTGGAATGAGCTGTAATTCGTTCAGGAGGCTGCTGCCCAGCAGTCTCATAAGCCAGTCGCATGATGCTTTTCAGCCAGAAGGAAAGAGAGGTAGCAGTCGCTTTCTGACCTCTCCTCTTACCAGAATAAACAACAAAGATGATGTTTGTCTGAAATCTTTAGTTGCTTGTAAATAGAATTTCAAAGCACGAACCACATCAAGATTGTGTAATAGCCGTTCCTTCTTAGAAGCTGGATTAGGACACAGGGAAGGAACAAGGATTTCCTGGTTAATATTCTTATTAGAAACAACCTTAGGAAGAAAACCAGGTTTGGTACGTAAAACTACCTTATCTGCATGGAACACCAGATAGGGTGAATTACACTGCAAAGCAGACAATTCAGAAACTCTTCGAGCAGAAGATATAGCTACCAAAAACAAAACTTTCCAAGATAATAACTTAATATCTATAGAATGCAAAGGTTCAAACGGAACCCCTTGAAGAACTGAAAGAACTAAATTTAGACTCCATGGCGAAGCAACTGGTTTATAGACAGGCTTGATTCTGACTAAAGCCTGAGCAAACGCTTGAACGTCTGGTACCTCCGCCAGACGCTTGTGTAAAAGAATAGACAGAGCAGATATCTGTCCCCTTAAGGAACTAGCTGACAAACCTTTCTCCAATCCTTCTTGGAGAAAAGACAATATCCTTGGAATCCTAATCTTACTCCACGAGTAACCCTTGGATTCACACCAACAAAGATATTTCCGCCATATCTTATGGTAAATTTTCCTGGTGACAGGCTTTCTAGCCTGAATCAGAGTATCTATAACCGATTCAGAGAAACCCCGCTTAGATAGAATTAAGCGTTCAATCTCCAAGCAGTCAGCCGCAGAGAAACTAGATTTGGATGCTTGAATGGACCCTGTATTAGAAGAATCTGCCTCATTGGCAGTGTCCATGGCGGGACAGATGACATGTCCACTAGGTCTGCATACCAAGTCCTGCGTGGCCACGCAGGCGCTATCAGAATTACTGAAGCCTTCTCCTGCTTGATTCTGGCTACCAGACGAGAGAGAAGGGGAAACGGTGGGAAGACATAAGCCAGATTGAAGGACCAAGGCGCTACTAGAGCATCTATCAATGCCGCCTTGGGGTCCCTGGACCTGGATCCGTAGAGAGGAAGTTTGGAGTTCTGACGGAACGCCATCAGATCCAATTCTGGAATGCCCCATAGCTGGGTCAGCTGAGCAAAAACCTCCGGGTGGAGTTCCCACTCCCCCGGGTGAAAAGTCTGACGACTTAGAAAATCCGCCTCCCAGTTGTCTACTCCTGGGATGTGAATTGCAGATAGATTGCAGGAGTGATCCTCCGCCCACCTGATTATTTTTGTGACTTCCTTCATCGCTAGGGAACTCTTTGTTCCCCCCTGATGATTGATATACGCCACAGTCGTGATGTTGTCCGACTGAAATCTGATGAATTTGGCCACCACTAGTTGAGGCCACGCCTGAAGCGAGTTGAATATCGCTCTCAGTTCCAAAATGTTTATCGGGAGAAGAGACTCTTCCCGAGACCATAAGCCCTGAGCTTTCAGGGAGTCCCAGACCGCCCCCCAGCCTAACAGACTGGCATCGGTCGCTACAATGATCCACTCCGGTCTGCGGAAGCATATTCCCTGAGACAGGTGATCCTGAGACAACCACCAGAGAAGAGAGTCTCTGGTTTTCTGGTCCAGTTGTATCTGAGGAGACAAATCTGCATAATCTCCATTCCACTGTTTGAGCATGCACAGTTGCAGTGGTCTTAGATGTATTCGAGCAAAAGGGACTACGTCCATTGCCGCTACCATTAATCCGATTACCTCCATGCACTGAGCTACAAATGGCCGAGGAATGGAATGAAGAACTCGGCAAGTAGTTAAAAGCTTTAATTTTCTGACCTCCGTCAGAAATATTTTCATTTCTACCGAGTCTATTAATGTTCCCAGGAAGGGAACCCTTGTGAGCGGGGACAGAACTTTTTTCAGTGTTCACCTTCCACCCGTGAGACCTTAGAAAGGCCAGAACAATCTCCGTATGAGCCTTGGCTCTGGGAAATGACGACGCCTGTATTAAGATGTCGTCCAAATAAGGTGCTAATGCAATGCCCCGCGGTCTTAGTACCGCCAGAAGAGACCCTAGCACTTTTGTGAAAATTCTGGGAGTGGTGGCCAACCTGAAGGGAAGGGCCACAAACTGGTAATGCTTGTCCTGAAAGGCGAACCTTAGGAACTGATGATGATCTTTGTGGATAGGAATATGAAGGTACGCATCCTCTAGATCCACGGTAGTCATATATTGACCTTCCTGGATCATAGGTTTTAGATCCAGAATTGGCCTGAAAGTTCCTTCCTTTTTGGGAACCACAAACAGGTTTGAGTAAAACCTCAGTCCTTGTTCTTTAATTGGAACTGGACATATCACTCCCATCTTGAGTAGATCTTCTACACAGCGTAAGAACGCTACTTTCTTTGTCTGGTCTGTAGACAGACGAGAAATGTGCAACCTTCCCCTTGGAGGGGAGTCCTTGAATTCTAGAAGATATCCCTGAGTAAGGATCTCTAATGCCCAGGGATCGTAAACATCCCTTGCCCAAGCCTGAGCGAAGAGAGAGAGTCTGCCCCCTACCAGATCCGGTCCCGGATCGGGGGGTACCCCTTCATGCTGTCTTAGTAGCAACTGCAGGCTTCTTGGCCTGTTTACCCTTGTTCCAGCCCTGCAATGGCTTCCAGGTTGCCTTGGGCTGTGAAGCGTTACCCTCTTGCTTTGCGGTTGCAGAGGTTGAAGCAGGACTGCTCCTGAAGTTGCAAAAGGAACGAAAATTAGCCTTATTTTTAGCCTTAAAAGGCCTATCTTGTGGGAGAGCATGGCCCTTTCCCCCGGTGATATCCGAAATAATCTCTTTTAACTCGGGCCTGAAAAGGGTCTTTCCCTTGAAAGGGATATTTAGTCATTTTGATTTGGACGACACATCGGCCGACCATGACTTGAGCCAAAGCGCTCTGCGCGCCATAATGGCGAAACCTGAATTTTTTGCCGCTAACGTAGCTAATTGCAAAGCGGCATCTGTGATAAAAGAATTAGCCAGTTTTAAAGCTTTAATTCTATCCATAATTTCGTCATATGAGGTCTCTCTCTGGAGCGACTCCTCCAGCGCCTCTAACTAGAAAGCCGCTGCAGTAGTTACAGGAATAATGCAGGCGATCGGTTGTAGAAGGAACCCTTGTTGAACAAAATTTTCTTTAGTAAACCTTCTAATTTTTTATCCATAGGATCTTTAAAAGCACAACTGTCTTCAATTGGAATGGTTGTGCGCTTAGCCAGCGTAGAAACTGCTCCCTCTACCTTAGGGACCGTCTGCCACGAGTCCCGCCTGGGGTCAGTAATGGGGAACATTTTCTTAAAAATAGGAGGGGGAACAAAAAGGGAAACCTGGTCTTTCCCACTCCCTGGTAACAATATCCGCAACCCTTTTAGGGATCGGAAACGCATCAGTGTATACAGGGACCTCTAGGTATTTGTCCATTTTACACAATTTCTCTGGAACCACCATAGGGTCACAATCAACCAGAGTGGATAGAACCTCCCTAAGGAATACGCAGAGGTGTTCCAACTTAAATTTAAAAGCTAATGAATCTGAATCTGCCCATTGAGAAACCTTTCCTGAGTCAGAAATTTCTCCCTCAGACATCACATCCCTCGCCCCTACATCAGAATGTTGTGAGGGTACGTCAGATAAACCTCCCAAAGCTTCCGACTGCTCATACTCTGTTCTTAAAACAGAGCTATCTCGCTTTGTAGGAAAAACTGGCAGTTTGGATAGAAAGGCCGCAAGGGAATTATCCATAACTGTCGCTAGTTGTTGCAATGTAATAGGTGCCAATGCACTAGAGGTACTAGGTATTGCTTGCGCGGGCGTAACTGGTGGTGACACTTGGGGAGAGGAAGGTGGACTATCTTCATTACCTTACGTCATAGAATCATCTTGGGCTACATTTTTAAGTGACACAATATGATCTTTAAATTGTATAGACACATTAGTGCACTTGGGACACATTTTGAGTGGGGGTTCCACCATGGCTACTGAACACCTAGAGCAAGGCTTTTCCTTAGTGTCAGACATGTTAAACAGATTAGTATTATATGCAATCAGGCTTGGAAAACACTTTAATCAAATAAAAAACACAATTTGAAAAAAAACGGTACTGTGCCTTTAATAAAAAGCGCACACAATTTTACAAAACAGTGAAAAATACACCAAATCTTCTGAAATTTTCACAGTATGTGCCTAATGCTTCGATATGATTGCACACCAAGTTTCAGCCTGATTAACCCCTTAATGCCCAAACCGGAGCAGTCTAAAGTCCACAATCGGTTTCAAAGCTACAGCACCTTGCCACAGCAGTCTGCTGTGGCCCTACCTTCCCTTATGGATTAGTTTAGGGGAAAAACAGCTTCTGTGAGTCCCTTAAGCAGTCTCTGGACCCTCCACGTGAAGCAGCATGAACTGTCTGGCGAAATGAACTGCGCAACAGAGGAGCAAAATTAGGGCCCTTCCCACTCTACTCCGGAGTTGTGAGGCCCTCAAAGTCACACTTAGGTGACTAAATATATGCCATGTGGATAAAACAAAACTTAATAAACACCTCAATTGTGTTTAAAAGTTTCTACCAATGAGTATTTGCTGAATAAAATAATCAATTGCCCTTTCACAGTGTCCACCAGCCTATTGAGCCCTGTTAAATAAGCCCTTATTCTATACTAAGTCTCAGAATATGGCTTACCCTTCCCTCATGGGGATTCCTGTCAGTCTTCTAGCATTATCGTGTCTTGACTAGAAAAAAAGATGACTGAAACATACCTTAATGCAGTTAAGCCTGCAAACTGTTGCCCCCAACTGAAGTTTTCTGGTACTCATCAGTCCTGTGTGGGAACAGCAGTGGATTTTAGTTACAACATGCTAAAATCGTTTTCCTCTCAGCAGAAATCTTCATCACTTTTCTGCCAGAGAGTAAATAGTACAAACCGGTACCATTTAAAAATAACAAACTTTTGACTGAAGATATAAAACTACAAATCTAACACCACATTCACTTTACCCTCCCGTGGAGATGCCCTACTGCTAGAGGGCAAAGAGAATGACTGGGGGGTGGAGCTAGGGGGGAGCTATATGGACAGCTCTGCTGTGTGCTCTCTTTGCCACTTCCTGTAGGGAATGAGAATATCCCACAAGTAAGGATGAATCCGTGGACTGGATACACCTTGCAAGAGAAATATCACTATAGCTTACTGGTTGAGGGAGAAAAGCTACTACTCCACTCAATGTTAAAGATAGGGAGAAAAAAAAAAAAAAAAACACATACATTTTCTATTTGTCCATTGAAATTTCTTATGTATGTATGTATGTATGTATGTATGTATGTCTCAAGCCTTTTCAAAATCACCCTTACATATTAATGGGCGTGAAAGACAAAAAATACATTTCATGGGTCAGTTAGAGCACACTTTTACTTTGTTCTTTCAGTATTTTTGGTTGAAAATTATACGTAGGTAAGTTTAGGAGCAACAATACACAACTGGAAGCTAACTGGTGTTTGGTGGCTACACACATTTGCCTTATCATTGGCTACCAGATGTATTCGGGTACGTCCCAGTAGTACATTGCTGTTCTGGAGTTGATCTTAACTACGTGCTAAACCACATTTGCTTAAGTTAATCTTATAGTTAGAGTATTTAGTATTTTTCTATAGCTTCCGTATAACACATTTGAGCATTTTTAATTTTGTTCCTTTAATGAAGAAAAAATAATGAACGCTAATAGTAAAAATCCTTAGAAGAATTAAAGAACATATATTACAAATTAACAAATGGCTTCATGAATCCCTTAAAGGAACAGTCAATACAAAAATTGCTATTGTTTAAAAAGATAGATAATGTCTTTACTACCCATTCCCTAGCTTTGCACAAAAAAACATGGTTATATTAATATACTTTATAACCTTTAACCCCTTGAATGCTAATGGCGGCTCTGAGCCGTCAGTTTCCCACTCTGGTGCGAATGATGGCTCAGAGCCGTCACTAGCACTCTCCCACCTTGAGGCTCCCAATAACGTGATGACGTCACCACGCAACTTTATTTATACTTAATGTTAAAGGGACAGTATACACTCATTTTCATATAACTGCATGTAATAGACACTACTATAAAGAATAAGATGCACAGATACCGATATAAAAATCCAGTATAAAACTGTTTAAAAACTTACTTTGAAGCTGTCAGTTTGGCTCTGTTGAAAAGGTAGCTGGAAAGCCCACTGCAAGTGGCAAATAAGACACTCCCCCCCCCTCCCCCTTCTTTTGCATATGAAAAGACCCTTTACACAAACAGGAGCAAGCTGGAGAAGGTAGCTGATGGGGCTTGGTTAGGAGTCTGAAAATCAGAGCAATGTTATTTAAAAATAAGCAAAACTATACATTTATTTAAAAAAAAAAAACTTTATGGGCTAAATAAATAGATCTACAAAACATTTATGCAAAGAAAAAATGAGTGTATAATGTCCCTTTAAGTATAGGAGCAGGGAGCATGCTGCTTAGAAGCCTTCATCTCAGACATCTAAGCTACAGACCCCAGAACCCACAATTGGAAAGGTATTTGCAACAGTGTAATTCCAACAGTGTAAGTCGTGGGGATCTGGGGGGGGGGGGGGGGGGGGGGGAATTGTTCAAAAAATAAAAAAAAACCCATTAAAAAACAAAATCTTAGCACCCAGGTGGGAAAGTGCTTAGCACTTAAAGGGTTAAAACCACTAAATTGCTGTCTGTTCTGTCTGTTTCTAAGTCCCTAAAGACAGCCCCATGATCAAATGCTTTTGTATTTGATTTTCACATCAGGGGAAGCAAGTTCGTGTGAGTCATAAAGATAACATTGTGCTGACGCCCGTGGATTCTAACACAGCACTAATTGGCTTAAATGCAAGTCAATAAAGTCATGTGATCAGGGGGCAGTCAGAAGATGCTTAGAAACAAGGTAATCACAGAGGTAAAAACAGAATTTATGTTTACCTGATAAATTACTTTCTCCAACGGTGTGTCCGGTCCACGGCGTCATCCTTACTTGTGGGATATTCTCTTCCCCAACAGGAAATGGCAAAGAGCCCAGCAAAGCTGGTCACATGATCCCTCCTAGGCTCCGCCTACCCCAGTCATTCGACCGACGTTAAGGAGGAATATTTGCATAGGAGAAACCATATGGTACCGTGGTGACTGTAGTTAAAGAAAATAAATTATCAGACCTGATTAAAAAAACCAGGGCGGGCCGTGGACCGGACACACCGTTGGAGAAAGTAATTTATCAGGTAAACATAAATTCTGTTTTCTCCAACATAGGTGTGTCCGGTCCACGGCGTCATCCTTACTTGTGGGAACCAATACCAAAGCTTTAGGACACGGATGAAGGGAGGGAGCAAATCAGGTCACCTAAATGGAAGGCACCACGGCTTGCAAAACATTTCTCCCAAAAATAGCCTCAGAAGAAGCAAAAGTATCAAACTTGTAAAATTTGGTAAAAGTGTGCAGTGAAGACCAAGTCGCTGCCCTACATATCTGATCAACAGAAGCCTCGTTCTTGAAGGCCCATGTGGAAGCCACAGCCCTAGTGGAATGAGCTGTGATTCTTTCGGGAGGCTGCCGTCCGGCAGTCTCATAAGCCAATCTGATGATGCTTTTAATCCAAAAAGAGAGAGAGGTAGAAGTTGCTTTTTGCCCTCTCCTTTTACCGGAATAAACAACAAACAAGGAAGATGTTTGTCTAAAATCCTTTGTAGCATCTAAATAGAATTTTAGAGCGCGAACAACATCCAAATTGTGCAACAAACGTTCCTTCTTTGAAACTGGTTTCGGACACAGAGAAGGTACGATAATCTCCTGGTTAATGTTTTTATTAGAAACAACTTTTGGAAGAAAACCAGGTTTAGTACGTAAAACCACCTTATCTGCATGGAACACCAGATAAGGAGGAGAACACTGCAGAGCAGATAATTCTGAAACTCTTCTAGCAGAAGAAATTGCAACTAAAAACAAAACTTTCCAAGATAATATCTTAATATCAACGGAATGCAAGGGTTCAAACGGAACCCCCTGAAGAACTGAAAGAACTAAATTGAGACTCCAAGGAGGAGTCAAAGGTTTGTAAACAGGCTTAATTCTAACCAGAGCCTGAACAAAGGCTTGAACATCTGGCACAGCGGCCAGCTTTTTGTGAAGTAACACAGACAAGGCAGAAATCTGCCCCTTCAGGGAACTTGCAGATAGTCCTTTGTCCAATCCTTCTTGAAGGAAGGATAGAATCCTAGGAATCTTAACCTTGTCCCAAGGGAATCCTTTAGATTCACACCAACAGATATATTTTTTCCAAATTTTGTGGTAAATCTTTCTAGTTACAGGCTTTCTGGCCTGAACAAGAGTATCGATAACAGAATCTGAGAACCCTCGCTTCGATAAGATCAAGCGTTCAATCTCCAAGCAGTCAGCTGGAGTGAAACCAGATTCGGATGTTCGAACGGACCCTGAACAAGAAGGTCTCGTCTCAAAGGTAGCTTCCAAGGTGGAGCCGATGACATATTCACCAGATCTGCATACCAAGTCCTGCGTGGCCACGCAGGAGCTATCAAGATCACCGACGCCCTCTCCTGATTGATCCTGGCTACCAGCCTGGGGATGAGAGGAAACGGCGGGAACACATAAGCTAGTTTGAAGGTCCAAGGTGCTACTAGTGCATCCACTAGAGCCGCCTTGGGATCCCTGGATCTGGACCCGTAGCAAGGAACTTTGAAGTTCTGACGAGAGGCCATCAGATCCATGTCTGGAATGCCCCACAGCTGAGTGACTTGGGCAAAGATTTCCGGATGGAGTTCCCACTCCCCCGGATGCAATGTCTGACGACTCAGAAAATCCGCTTCCCAATTTTCCACTCCTGGGATGTGGATAGCAGACAGGTGGCAGGAGTGAGACTCCGCCCATAGAATGATTTTGGTCACTTCTTCCATCGCCAGGGAACTCCTTGTTCCCCCCTGATGGTTGATGTACGCAACAGTTGTCATGTTGTCTGATTGAAACCGTATGAACTTGGCCCTCGCTAGCTGAGGCCAAGCCTTGAGAGCATTGAATATCGCTCTCAGTTCCAGAATATTTATCGGTAACAGAGATTCTTCCCGAGACCAAAGACCCTGAGCTTTCAGGGATCCCCAGACCGCGCCCCAGCCCATCAGACTGGCGTCGGTCGTGACAATGACCCACTCTGGTCTGCGGAATGTCATCCCTCGTGACAGGTTGTCCAGGGACAGCCACCAACGGAGTGAGTCTCTGGTCCTCTGATTTACTTGTATCTTCGGAGACAAGTCTGTATAGTCCCCATTCCACTGACTGAGCATGCACAGTTGTAATGGTCTTAGATGAATGCGCGCAAAAGGAACTATGTCCATTGCCGCTACCATCAACCCGATCACTTCCATGCACTGAGCTATGGAAGGAAGAGGAACGGAATGAAGTATCCGACAAGAGTCTAGAAGCTTTGTTTTTCTGGCCTCTGTCAGAAAAATCCTCATTTCTAAGGAGTCTATTATTGTTCCCAAGAAGGGAACCCTTGTTGACGGAGATAGAGAACTCTTTTCCACGTTCACTTTCCATCCGTGAGATCTGAGAAAGGCCAGGACAATGTCCGTGTGAGCCTGTGCTTGAGGAAGGGACGACGCTTGAATTAGAATGTCGTCCAAGTAAGGTACTACAGCAATGCCCCTTGGTCTTAGCACAGCTAGAAGGGACCCTAGTACCTTTGTGAAAATCCTTGGAGCAGTGGCTAATCCGAAAGGAAGCGCCACGAACTGGTAATGTTTGTCCAGGAATGCGAACCTCAGGAACCGATGATGTTCCTTGTGGATAGGAATATGTAGATACGCATCCTTTAAATCCACCGTGGTCATGAATTGACCTTCCTGGATGGAAGGAAGAATAGTTCGAATGGTTTCCATCTTGAACGATGGAACCTTGAGAAACTTGTTTAAGATCTTGAGATCTAAGATTGGTCTGAACGTTCCCTCTTTTTTGGGAACTATGAACAGATTGGAGTAGAACCCTATCCCTTGTTCTCTTAATGGAACAGGATGAATCACTCCCATTTTTAACAGGTCTTCTACACAATGTAAGAATGCCTGTCTTTTTATATGGTCTGAAGACAACTGAGACCTGTGGAACCTCCCCCTTGGGGAAGTCCCTTGAATTCCAGAAGATAACCTTGGGAGACTATTTCTAGCGCCCAAGGATCCAGAACATCTCTTGCCCAAGCCTGAGCGAAGAGAGAGAGTCTGCCCCCCACCAGATCCGGTCCCGGATCGGGGGCCAACATTTCATGCTGTCTTGGTAGCAGTGGCAGGTTTCTTGGCCTGCTTACCCTTGTTCCAGCCTTGCATTGGTCTCCAAGCTGGCTTGGCTTGAGAAGTATTACCCTCTTGCTTAGAGGACGTAGCACTTTGGGCTGGTCCGTTTCTACGAAAGGGACGAAAATTAGGTTTATTTTTTGCCTTGAAAGGCCGATCCTGAGGAAGGGCGTGGCCCTTACCCCCAGTGATATCAGAGATAATCTCTTTCAAGTCAGGGCCAAACAGCGTTTTCCCCTTGAAAGGAATGTTAAGTAGCTTGTTCTTGGAAGACGCATCAGCCGACCAAGATTTCAACCAAAGCGCTCTGCGCGCCACAATAGCAAACCCAGAATTCTTAGCCGCTAACCTAGCCAATTGCAAAGTGGCGTCTAGGGTGAAAGAATTAGCCAATTTGAGAGCATTGATTCTGTCCATAATCTCCTCATAAGGAGGAGAATCACTATCGACCGCCTTTATCAGCTCATCGAACCAGAAACATGCGGCTGTAGCGACAGGGACAATGCATGAAATTGGTTGTAGAAGGTAACCCTGCTGAACAAACATCTTTTTAAGCAAACCTTCTAATTTTTTATCCATAGGATCTTTGAAAGCACAACTATCCTCTATGGGTATAGTGGTGCGTTTGTTTAAAGTGGAAACCGCTCCCTCGACCTTGGGGACTGTCTGCCATAAGTCCTTTCTGGGGTCGACCATAGGAAACAATTTTTTAAATATGGGGGGAGGGACGAAAGGAATACCGGGCCTTTCCCATTCTTTATTAACAATGTCCGCCACCCGCTTGGGTATAGGAAAAGCTTCTGGGAGCCCCGGCACCTCTAGGAACTTGTCCATTTTACATAGTTTCTCTGGGATGACCAACTTGTCACAATCATCCAGAGTGGATAATACCTCCTTAAGCAGAATGCGGAGATGTTCCAACTTAAATTTAAATGCAATCACATCAGGTTCAGCTTGTTGAGAAATGTTCCCTGAATCAGTAATTTCTCCCTCAGACAAAACCTCCCTGGCCCCATCAGACTGGGTTGGGGGCCCTTCAGAAATATTGTTATCAGCGTCGTCATGCTCTTCAGTATCTAAAACAGAGCAGTCGCGCTTACGCTGATAAGGGTTCATTTTGGCTAAAATGTTTTTGACAGAATTATCCATTACAGCCGTTAATTGTTGCATAGTAAGGAGTATTGGCGCGCTAGATGTACTAGGGGCCTCCTGAGTGGGCAAGACTCGTGTAGACGAAGGAGGGAATGATGCAGTACCATGCTTACTCCCCCTCACTTGAGGAATCATCTTGGGCATCATTGTCATTATCACATAAATCACATTTATTTAAATGAATAGGAATTCTGGCTTCCCCACATTCAGAACACAGTCTATCTGGTAGTTCAGACATGTTAAACAGGCATAAACTTGATAACAAAGTACAAAAAACGTTTTAAAATAAAACCGTTACTGTCACTTTAAATTTTTCTTAAAGCCTTAAAAGTATTGCACACCAAATTTGGAAGCTTTAACCCTTAAAATAACGGAACCGGAGCCGTTTTGAACTTTAACCCCTTTACAGTCCCTGGTATCTGCTTTGCTGAGACCCAACCAAGCCCCAAGGGGAATACGATACCAAATGACGCCTTCAGAAAGTCTTTTCTAAGTATCAGAGCTCCTCTCACATGCGACTGCATGCCATGCCTCTCAAAAACAAGTGCGCAACACCGGCGCGAAAATGAGGCTCTGCCTATGCTTTGGGAAAGCCCCTAAAGAATAAGGTGTCTAAAACAGTGCCTGCCGATATTATTATATCAAAATACCCAGATAAAATGATTCCTCAAGGCTAAATATGTGTTAATAATGAATCGATTTAGCCCAGAAAAAGTCCACAGTCTTAATAAGCCCTTTTTGAAGCCCTTATTTACGATCGTAATAAACATGGCTTACCGGATCCCATAGGGAAAATGACAGCTTCCAGCATTACATCGTCTTGTTAGAATGTGTCATACCTCAAGCAGCAAAAGTCTGCACACTGTTCCCCCAACTGAAGTTAATTGCTCTCAACAGTCCTGTGTGGAACAGCCATGGATTTTAGTGACGGTTGCTAAAATCATTTTCCTCATACAAACAGAAATCTTCATCTCTTTTCTGTTTCTGAGTAAATAGTACATACCAGCACTATTTTAAAATAACAAACTCTTGATTGAATAATAAAAACTACAGTTAAACACTAAAAAACTCTAAGCCATCTCCGTGGAGATGTTGCCTGTACAACGGCAAAGAGAATGACTGGGGTAGGCGGAGCCTAGGAGGGATCATGTGACCAGCTTTGCTGGGCTCTTTGCCATTTCCTGTTGGGGAAGAGAATATCCCACAAGTAAGGATGACGCCGTGGACCGGACACACCTATGTTGGAGAAAAGGTGTATTCATGTAACCATGTTTTCTGTGAAAAACTAGGGAATGGGTAATAAAAAGGGATTATCTATCTTTTAAAAACAATAAAAAAATTGGAGAAGCCTGTCCCTTTAATTCTCAAAATCCAAAACATATACTATAAGACTACAGAAATACCCCACCAATCACTGAATAACTAAATAGAGCAACCAATGACTAACTGGGTTATGGGTTAGTCTCAGGGTAAAAGTCTCTGTCCTTCTTTCAGTGGGTGAAAAAGGGAGAAGTCTTATATACCAACTTGCAAGTCTTTGCTGATGAGTGAACCAAGATATGCATTAAACCAAATATGTGTTTTTTTTAAATTTCTACCTACCTGTCTCCCATCCTGTCCAACATTTGTCTGACCTCTCACCACAGTCCTAATGCTTTCATCCAAATGCCTAAAAACAGAAAGAATACATTAATGTTTTCTAAAACCATAAGTATATATACTTCACATAAAACAATCATAACATAATCTACTGGGACTTCATTAATGTAATCACGTTGAGAGCATAATGAAGGACAGTGAAGTATTGTCATCTACATCACAGGGCCCCCGCTTCTACTCTACTTCTAAGCACACCCCCGCACTGCTTCTTGTGCTTCAACAACTCTAGGGGTAATCCCGCTGACAGCACCATGAACATCAAACAGCAGCAGAGAAAATTAAGCTACTGGAGACAGACCTTTCACATCCCACCTATTGGCCCTTAAAGGTCCACAAAACCACTAATTTAAAAGCTAGCAGTGATTACAAGAAAAATGACAAGAACTTAAAGCAGCATTTAAACTATAATGAAGCCCCCTATTCCACCCCTACTCTCCCTTTGTGCTAGAGTGACCAATAAAAATGCTATCACCTGCCTCACTAGAAAGCAAGACATTTTTAACAGTGATGGAGGAGGCTATACAAGAAGTCTCTATCTGCCCTCTGCTTTAATTTGAGTATGAGACCCCTCATGTGAAAGAGGGAATTAAAGGGACATGAAACCCAAAAAAATTATTTCATGATTCAGATAGAGAATACAATTTTAAACAACTTTCCAATTTATTTCTATTATTTAATTTGCTCCTGCTTGCAGTGCACCGGGTAGTTGCTCCATTAGTGTGTGCCTATATATATATATATATATATATATAAAAGAAAAGGCTTTATTCCAATCCTTGGAAAAACAGCAGGGCCTTAACCCATAACGTTTCAGTCTACACCTAGACCTTTATGACCGGATGAGAGATCAGCTTATCATTAGGGAGGCCCAAATACATATACCTGATCACGGTTATGGTCCTCCTCCTACTGTAATATACCCACGGGAAATCCCCACTCTGAAAGCAGATTAATAAGGGCCACAGTACGACCACAGATAGCCACTGACAATCACTAGGGGCCTAGGGGGGCTTACTGGAATGCAGGGGAAAACACAAGCACAAATAATGTCCAGCAAAAGAAATGTCAAACCATCAAAAAGTACCCACACCACAGCGATGGAGAACTACTTGATTCCCGCTGACCCCACATCACAACAGGGAAGAGCAGGACAAGAGCTAAATGCACAGAACACACATGCCGTTGTGGCCCAGATCCATGGCCCTGACCCTCACATGCAGGCCCAGAATTTTCTTACTAGAGAGGACATTAAACATCTTTTCTCCAAGGAAGACATTAGAGAGGCCAGGTACGAATTTAAATCTATGTTTGGGGAGCTAAAAAGGGACATATCGGCAGTAGAGCAGCGAGTTACCCATATTGAACAAAGGCAAGAAACTATTTGCTCAGAACTACAACTCCAGATCAGTTATTCCCAGGCCCAAGAGTACAGTCCACACATTAATGGATCGCATTGAGGACCTGGAGAACAGGATCAGGAGGAACAACTTAAGGCTATGTGGTGTTCCGGAAGCCGTGGATCCTCCTGCCCTGCTGGGCTACATACAGGACTTCATTAAATATCTTAAAAATAATGCCCCTGAGGTTCCCATAGAGCTCTTCGGCCCAAACCTCCCAGCAGGACCCCTCCCAGAGACATTATACTTAAGTTCCTGTCCTTCAGAGACAAAGAGATGGTGTTGAAACTCGCTAGAACAAAAACACCCGTTGGAGTTCAGTTGCACTGAAATACAGGTATATTCTGACCTCTGCCGGACTACAATACAAAAGAGGAGGGACCTGAGGTTAGTCACAATGGCTCTAAAAGATAAAAGGATCACATACAGGTGGGGGATTCCCCAATTGCTTGATAGCCAACAGGAACAACATTTCTCATGTTTTCAGATCTTTGGACGACTTACCTGCTTTCAATCAAGCCCTTGGCCTGGAGATAAGGCCGCCTCAACAGGAGGCAGTAGCACCAAAAGACCCACAAGCTGGAGACCCTGACAGGATCAGACATCTCCCAGGTTGAAAAGACTGATCTCTTAATTGTTTAACCTGATCATGGAAACTGATCGGGCTTGAGGACACAACTTTGTAGCCCTAAGGGGCATTGCCCGTTTAGTCTCTAAAAGGACCCTAAGGACTTTAGCAGATAAGTAGAAGTTTGAAATATATAATCGGATGGTATTTAATGTTCCAAATGTTTAACTTTTCTTTTTTTTCCGTTATTTCTTAAAAAAAAAAAAAGATGAGATGAGACAGATGAGGTTCAGTGGGCAATATCAACAAGGTTTGCATGTAGGGCATGTGTGGGGGGTCACCTAGAAAGCAAGACACAAAAGTGGCGTAGAGACCAAGAGATAAGCAGCCATGGTAGAGGTTAGTGTCAGGCCCAAGCGTCAAAATAATAAATTATCGCCACAAAAGGTAGTGTTGAGAGACCACACATCAGGCATACAAAAAAGGTCCTATATTAGAGAGTAAGCACATTCCACACAAAGAAACCCATGATGTGCAGGGGGGGGGGAATTAAAGACATAGGGGGGTAGTTATCAAGCCGTCAACCTCAAATACGCTGGAATTCTGCAGCGTATTTGTGGCGAGGCTGATTCGCCTTAGTTATCAAAGGCTAGAGACCGGCAAAAGTAGAATTTTGTGACGTAAACTTCAATCCGCCGGACTCAGTCCGACGCAGATCGATTCTTACGTCACTCCAGATGTTCCGTACACAAAAGCGGCACAATCTGACTACTTTTGCTAGTTATCAAATGACTAGCAGGTACGCTCAGCACTTTTCCGGCCCAGCGTACCTGGTTTTCAAAAGCGAAAGTACAAGTTCGCTGCTGCCAGACATCCCATTGATTCCTATGGGAAATGTCTGCACCTAACACCCTAACATGTACCCCGAGTCTAAACACCCCTAATCTGCCCCCTCTACACCGCCGCAACTAAATAAATATATTACCCCCTAAACCGCCGCTCCCGGAGGCCACCGCAAGCTACTCTATACATATTAACCCCTAAACCGCCGCTCCCGGAGCCCACCGCAAGCTACTCTATACATATTAACCCCTAAACCGCCGCTCCCGGAGCCCACCGCAAGCTACTCTATACATATTAACCCCTAAACCGCCGCTCCCGGAGCCCACAGCCGCAACCTACATTATACCTAGTAACCCCTATCCTGCCCCCCCGATACCGCCGCCCTCTATAATAAAGTTATTAACCCCTAATCTGCCCCCCCACACCGTCGCCACCTATAATACATTTATTAACCCCTATCCTGCCCCCCTACACCGCCACTGTAATAAAATTATTAACCCCTAAACCTAAGTCTAACACTAACCCTAACACCCCCGTAACTTAAATATTAAATAAATCTAAATAATCTCTATTATTAACTAAATGAATCCTATTTAAAACTAAATACTTGCCTTTAAAATAAAGCCTAATATAGCTACAATATAAATAATAATTATATTGTAGCTATCTTAGGATTTATTTTTATTTTACAGGTAAATTTCAATTTATTTTAACTAGGTACAATAGCTATTAAATAGTTATTAACTATTTAATAGCTTACCTAGCTAAAATAAAGAGAAATTTACCTGTAAAATAAAAACTAACCTAAGTTACAATTACACCTAACACTACACTATATTTTAATAAATTATTCCTATTTAAAACTAAATACTTACCTGTAAAATAAACCCTAAGATAGCTACAATGTAATTAATAATTACAGTGTAGCTATTTTAGGATTTATATTTATTTTACAGGTAACTTTATATTTATTTTAGCTAGTTAGAATAGTTATTAAATATTTATTAACTATTTAATAACTACCTAGCTAAAAGAAATACAAAATTACCTGTAAAATAAATCCTAACCTAAGACACAATTAAACCTAACACTACACTATCATTAAATTAATTAAATAAATTAACTACAATTAAATACAATTACATAAACTAACTAAAGTACAAAAAATAAAAATAAGTTACAAACATTTCAAAAATATTACAACAATTTTAAGCTAATTACACCTAATCTAAGCCCCCTAATAAAATAACAAAGCCCCCCAAAATAAAAAAAATCCCCTACCCTATTCTACATTAAAAAAGTTCAAAGCTCTTTTACCTTACCAGCCCTTAAAAGGGCCTTTTGAGGGGCATGCCCCAAAGAAAACTGCTCTTTTGCCTGTAAAAGAAATCCCCCCCCCCAACATTAAAACCCACCACCCACATACCCCTAATCTAACCCAAACCCCCCTTAAAATAACCTAACACTAATCCCCTGAAGATCATCCTACCTTGAGTCGTCTTCACTCAGCCGAGCCACCGATGGAACTGAAGAGGAGATCCGGAGCGGCAGAAGTGATCCTCCAAGGGGCGCTGAAGAAGTCTTCCATCCGATGAAGTGATCCTCCAAGTGGCGCTGAAGATCATCTTCCATCCGGGCGATGTCATCTTCCAAGCGGCGCTGAAGATCATCTTCCATCCGGGCGATGTCATCTTCCAAGCGGCGCTGAAGATCATCTTCCATCCGGGCGATGTCATCTTCCAAGCGGCGCTGAAGATCATCTTCCATCCGGGCGATGTCATCTTCCAAGCGGCGCTGAAGATCATCTTCCATCCGGGCGATGTCATCTTCCAAGCGGGGTCTTCAATCATCTTGCTTCAGGATCCATCTTCATCCCGCCGACGCGGAACATCCTTCTTCCCCGACAGACTAACGACGAATGAAGGCTCCTTTAAGGGACGTCATCCAAGATGGCGTCCCTTCAATTCCGATTGGCTGATAGAATCCTATCAGCCATTCGGAATTAAGGTAGGAAAAATCTGATTGGCTGATTGCGATCTCAATCTGATTGGCTGATCGGAACAGCCAATAGAATGCGATCTCAATCTGATTGGCTGATTCATTCTATTGGCTGTTCCGATCAGCCAATCAGATTTTTCCTACCTTAATTTTAAGGGGGGTTTGGGTTAGATTAGGGGTATGTGGGTGGTGGGTTTTAATGTTGGGGGGGTTGTATTTTTCTTTTACAGGCAAAAGAGCAGTTTTCTTTGGGGCATGCCCCACAAAAGGCCCTTTTAAGGGCTGGTAAGGTAAAAGAGCTTTGAACTTTTTTAATGTAGAATAGGGTAGGGAATTTTTTTATTTTGGAGGGCTTTGTTATTTTATTAGGGGGCTTAGATTAGGTGTAATTAGCTTAAAATTGTTGTAATATTTTTGAAATGTTTGTAACTTATTTTTTTTATTTTTTGTAACTTAGTTTATGTAATTGTATTTAATTGTAGTTAATTTATTTAATTAATTTAATGATAGTGTAGTGTTAGGTTTAATTGTAACTTAGGTTAGGATTTATTTTACAGGTAATTTTGTATTTCTTTTAGCTAGGTAGTTATTAAATGGTTAATAACTATTTAATAACTATTCTAACTAGCTAAAATAAATACAAAGTTACCTGTAAAATAAATATAAATCCTACAATAGCTA
Source organism: Bombina bombina (assembly GCF_027579735.1). NCBI lineage: Eukaryota > Metazoa > Chordata > Amphibia > Anura > Bombinatoridae > Bombina > Bombina bombina. Next base: position 650,543,330 of record NC_069501.1, on the reverse strand, counting down.
CAATGTAATTATTAATTACATTGTAGCTATCTTAGGGTTTATTTTACAGGTAAGTATTTAGTTTTAAATAGGAATAATTTATTAAAGTATAGTGTAGTGTTAGGTGTAATTGTAACTTAGGTTATTTTTTATTTTACAGGTAAATTTCTCTTTATTTTAGCTAGGTAAGCTATTAAATAGTTAATAACTATTTAATAGCTATTGTACCTAGTTAAAATAAATTGAAATTTACCTGTAAAATAAATCCTAAGATAGCTACAATATAATTATTATTTATATTGTAGCTATATTAGGCTTTATTTTAAAGGTAAGTATTTAGTTTTAAATAGGATTAATTTAGTTAATAATAGAAATATTATTTAGATTTATTTAATTAATATTTAAGTTAGGGGGGTGTTAGGTTTAGGGGTTTATACATTTATTTCAGTGGCGGCGGTGTAGGGGGGGCAGGATAGGGGTTAATAAATGTATTATAGGTGGCGACGGTGTAGGGGGGGCAGATTAGGGGTTAAACTATTTATTTAGTTGCGGCGAGGTGCGGGATCAGCAGGATAGGGGTTAATAACTTTATTATAGAGGGCGGCGGTATAGGGGGTGCAGGATAGGGGTTACTAGGTATAATGTAGGTGGCGGTGGGCTCCGGGAGCGGCGGTTTAGGGGTTAATACATTTATAAGAGTTGCGGCGGGGTCTAGGAGCGGCGGTTTAGGGGTTAGTAACTTTATTGAGTTGCGGGGGGCTCCTGTATAGGGTGTAGAACAGTGTAGTTTAGTGTGGGTGCTTAGTGACAGGCTAGCAATAAAGCTGTCAAAAAGCCGAACAGCAGCGAGATCGGATGAGTGATAACTATCACAGTCCGCTGCTCATCGCCCCGTACTTGGTGCGCGGCTTTTTGACAGATTTATTGATAACTTAGGCGAATTTTTTCAGGTCCGCGGCGGCGAAGGTAGGCGAGCGTATTGAACCGGCGAAGGCAGGAAAGTTGACACATTGATAACTACCCCCCCATAGGCCTTATCGCTGTTTAACTTGGGTGCGCATGATGTTGGTTGTACTGAGTAACCGCATGGAGCTTCCCTTCTCCGTACTGACACTTGCATGCAAAGGCCCCATATGGGCTGGAGCGAGACTGATGTCATACATAATGGTCTTATCCACATATAATATCACCTCTGGGTTGGAGGAGATTTGCAACTAATATGCAACATGGACTCCCCCACGTGCCTCATTTCGAGCAAAGAACACCTATGACATTCGGCCCCCAGTTGATGACACACACCCACACCTTAGGACAGCAGGATCAGCCACACTTTAGCTACTTTCTTAGAGCCGATAGTGGAACTGACCAGATGACTATAACCTTAGAACATTCTGATTTATTTGAAAATGTTTAAAGTTTATATTAAATGTGAAAACACAGGGAAAACTACACCCGACTTGTTGAAGTAGCTGTTACAGATTGCTCTTTGTCTTGTAGTTATTGTTAGAGACAACTATTTAAATTTGCTGTTCATTACACTATAACTTTTCCATACTTTTTTTCTCTTACCCCCTGACCCATCTCTCTACCTCTAACCTTCTTCTCACAACACACCTCCCCCTCCTTTGCATCATCCACCCCTGCACCCTAATACATGATGGACCAGCCCCGGAGGCAGGAGAAGATCCTGTCAGTGGAGCTTATTTAACAGTTAATGCCAAAGGGCTTAACAGCCCTGGTAAGCATTCCATGGTTCTCAGAGATTTGAGTAGAATGGGAGGGGATATAATCTATCTACAGGAGACACATTTTTCACAAACCCTCGAGCCGAGGTGGTTCAATCCCCGGTACCCCACAGCGTACTTTGCATCTGGCTCTACAAAAAAACGGAGTGGGAATAATTTTTAGTGCTAAAATGCCGTTCCAATTAGACCAAACATACAAAGACTCAGACGGCAGATACCTAATACTCACAGGAAGCCTATTTGGTAAACCGATCACGCTAGCCAACATTTACTACCCCAACCAAGCGCAGCACCACTTCCTTCAGGAGGTTGCCCGTAAGATACTATAAGTACAAAAGGGGATATTGTACCTGGGGGGGAGCCCTCAACACATCCCTTAACCCTATTCTTGACACGTCAAACGGTGTCTCCAGTGCCCCCCATAGGACCTTAAAACGCATGACCGCCTCCCTCACTGATCTAGTAGTACATGACATATGGCGCACGCATCATCCTAACTCAAAAAAATTACACCTTCTATTCCCATCCCCACAGAAAGTACTAGAGGATCGACTATTCACTGACACGATAGGCCTCATGATCACCACTTCCAGTAACATACATACGATAACATGGTCTGATCACGCCCCCGTGAGTTGTTCCATTCAATGGCCCAATCACTCCATTTGTATGGAGACTTGACACTGTTAGACGATCAGGTCTTTCGTGCAGAGATACAAAATTCATTGACTGAGTTCTTCCAAATAAATGCAAACGATCACATACAGAGTAGCACGGTCTGGGAGGCTCATAAGTGTACAATCAGGGGCCTCCTAATCAAGAAAAAAAAATCTAAACTAAATAGACAAAAGAGAGAACGCTATCTAAATCTATTGGCGTGGGTAGCAGACGTAGAGCAGGCACATAAGAGATCCCCTACAGATGAGGTCCTACAAAAAGCACTTGTCAGGCCAGGGCCGAACTGTTGAAGTTCCTACAGGAGGACTATCAGAAAAAGGCCCTTATCATGAGACAGCTATATTTTGAACAAGGGGTTAAGGTGGGAAGACTACTGGCGAGGGCTATTGCGCGTAAAAAACTGAAAGCATACGTGTATAGCATGACATATCGGGAGGGGACGGTCAGGGCAGACGGGAAATCTGTGGCGGATATCTTCAGCACATATTACGAATCCCTATATAACATACAGAAAGCCCATAAGTCCAATGGAGGTGCCCCATCTGAGGCTCAGATGGAGCAAGATATCCTTGAATACCTCATGGGCGTGAATTTGCCTAGACTCTCAGATCCAGAAACGCTCGAAGCCCCCATTAGTGTCGCTGAGGTGAAAAAAAGCGATAAAAGAGACTAATTGACAGGGAAAAGCCCAGGGCCTGACGGATTCAGAGCCAAATATTATAAAACATATGCAGATACTTTAGCCCCAGAATTAGTCAACATATTCAACTCTCTCTCGCTTAGTCCAACCCTACCGTCCACTATACTGGAGACTCACATAGCCGTGATCCCTAAGCCTGAAAAGCCGCCGAACAGACCCGAAAACTACAGACCTATTTCTCTATTAAATTCTGATGTTAAGGTTCTGGCCAAAATATTAGCTAATCGTCTTAATAAACTTCTCCCCAGATTGATCTCATCGGACTAGGTAGGCTTCATACCAGCAAGTGAAGCTAGAGATAACACCCTCAAAGTTATTCAATTAATAACCCATGCCTGTGTCCTTCATGCAACATACTTTAAGCAAGTTCAGGTTCGGTCCTAAATTCGTAAACACAGTGATGTCTCTATATATGTCCAAAATGTTTCATATACAAAACAGGACCAGACAGGGCTGCCCCCTCTCGCCCCTATTTGCGCTTACCATTGGGGTGCTGGCCGGGAAAATTAGGAATAACCCACTAATAAAAGGAATCTTTATTGGTGGTTCGAGCACAAGCTCGCAATGTACGCGGACGATATCCTTCAGATGATATCTGACTCGGCCTGCTCTCTCCGAGAAGCCATGACTGAGTTTTCAGACTTTTTGAAGGGTAAATCTTAAATATCTCGAAACCACCTGATATATTTGAAGCCCTTAAAACAGACTGCCCGATAAAAATCGCCCAGAAAACTATAAAATACTTAGGGATTATTATCACGCCTAACGTGGTAGAAATTGCAGACCTTAATTATAAGTGCATAAGAGACGACATAGTCAGGGACCTAGCCAACTGGAAAAATAACTCTCTCTTGGCTGGGTCGGGGTCATCAAAATGAATATACTGCCAAGAGTTCTATATTAATGTAGACTGTCCCGATCCCACCAACCTCCCAATACATACAACATATACAGTCAGCCATGGAGGCATATATATGGAATTCGCAAACACACTACATACTTACCTAGAGACAGAGGGGGGTTTGGGTGTACCACACTTAAAAAAATATCAGAGAGCTATATCACTACAGAGACTGGTGGAGTGGAGCCAAAACTTAAGTAATAAAGCTTGGATACAAATTGACGGAGACATTTTGCGGAGGTGGAATGTGGGGGCCCTGGCCTGGATGTCCCTCAAAAATCGCCCAGTTATAAAAAAATACCCTCTGATTGAGGAAGTTTTTAAGACTTGGGATGGACTGATGGGCGGGATGCCCCACGTTTCCACTACCGCATCTCCTGTGACTCCGATAAAAGAAAATCCATACCTGGGTCTGGAGTGGGGCCCGCGAACTCCTGGAGTATTTTACACACTGGCAGATTCTTCCTTTTCTAACATAATATATCAGGATAGATTAAAAACCCAAACTGAATTAGCGGAATGGAACCCGGACGTCTTCGCGTCTTGGTTTAGATATGCACAAATCTCACACTACTTTAATTCACACAGAGAGAGGTCAGACCAGACAAGGCCCAGGACACCATTTGAAGTCCTATGCACAACACTTCAAGCCCCTACGCATCTAGTATCACAGCTATACAAACTTCTTCTGACAAAAGGAGAACCTATGCTCCCTACGTATGTGCATGCTTGGCAGACTGACTTAGGACTGGAAATAGACCTGAAAGACTGGCTAAAAATGTTTGACAGAGCAAAAAAGGCATCAGTCTCGATGCATATACAGGAAATGCACTATAAACTGACGAGTAGGTGGTACCTTACTCCCCATAGGCTTCACAAAATATACCCGGGCGTGAGTGGGGGGTGCTGGAGGGGCTACGGCAGGAGGGTACCCTTCTCCATATCTGGTGGACTTGTCCACTTATCCGTCCATATTGGGAGGAGGTTCTGGGTGAAATGAGTAAACTACTTAAGGTTATAATCCCCCCTAAGCCCACTTTCCTGATATACCATGACCTACCAAAGTTAGTGGGGGAGGATAAGTATCTCCTCTTTCTACTAATGTTAAACGGGGAGTAAGGCCTCATACCGGTGCATTGGAAAAAACAGTGGGAAGGAAAGGGCCTATGAAATCCGCAACAATGAGAACCCACCTAGTGTTTGCCCGGGGCGCTGAACCCATCCGTGACCACCCTCCTCCCCGTCTCGGCGCCTCTTCCCCCTCCCCCTCCCTTGCCCCCTAAAATCTTTTTTCTTTTTCTCTCTCTCTCTCTCTTCCTCCCCACCTTATCCTCATCTATAAACCCTACCAATCTTATCCCCCCCCTCTTCCTTTTTCTCTCTGTGCACCCATAGGAGTGACCACATCAGGCTTTCAACTAAACACAGCTGTATGTATAATGTAAGCTGTTGTCTTGATATGTTTTGACTAGATATACGCCTGATGTTAACGATACAAATTTTTGTTTATTTGCTTGTTCAACTATAATATGGCTGAGGGCCTCTTGGCCCGTAGTTAAGAGCACAAATATCATAATGTGTGACCGGATAAAGAACAGACTTGACATCTATATCAGATCCTTGTAGAATACAGAGATCGAAAACAAGTTTCACTCATCTTGACAATTTAAATCTCATGTAAATGTGAACTCTGATGTTTGTTTTATATATATATAACACCTTTCAGCCAAAAGAAGCCTCAGCCGAGGCAAGAGTATCACATTTGGAAAAAGTATGTAGAGAAGACCAAATTGCAGCCTTGCAAATTTGTTCCACAGAAGCTTCATTTCTGAAAGCCCAAGAAGAGGAAACAGCTCTTGTGGAATGAGCCGTAATTCTCTCAGGAGGCTGCTGATCAGCGGTCTCATAAGCCAAAAATTATACTTAGTAACCAAAAAGAAAGTAGTAGCAGTATCTTTCTGACCTTTACGTTTCCCAGAGAAACAGACAAAGAGAGCAGAGGACTGGCGATATAAAATAATTTTAGAGAATCAAATAGAAAAAAAAAAAATTCACAGTGAGAAATAAAAATCATTAAAATTTAAAAACAGAATTTATGCTTACCTGATAAATTACTTTCTCCAACGGTGTGTCCGGTCCACGGCGTCATCCATTACTTGTGGGGAATATTCTCTTCCCCAACAGGAAATGGCAAAGAGCACAGCAAAAGCTGTCCATATAGCCCCTCCTCAGGCTCCGCCCCCCAGTCATTCGACCGACGGTTAGGAGAAAAAAAGGAGAAACTATAGGGTGCCGTGGTGACTGTAGTGTATAAAGAAAGACATTTTTCAAACCTGATTAGGAAACCAGGGCGGGCCGTGGACCGGACACACCGTTGGAGAAAGTAATTTATCAGGTAAGCATAAATTCTGTTTTCTCCAACATTGGTGTGTCCGGTCCACGGCGTCATCCATTACTTGTGGGAACCAATACCAAAGCTTTAGGACACGGATGAAGGGAGGGAGCAAATCAGGTTACCTAAATGGAAGGCACCATGGCTTGCAAAAACCTTTCTCCCAAAAATAGCCTCCGAAGAAGCATAAGTATCAAATTTGTAGAATTTGGCAAAAGTGTGCAGAGAAGACCAAGTCGCTGCCTTACATATCTGATCAACAAAAGCCTCGTTCTTGTAGGCCCATGTGGAAGCCACAGCCCTAGTAGAGTGAGCTGTGATTCGTTAAGGAGGCTGCCGTCCGGCAGTCTCATAAGCCAATCGGATAATGCTTTTCAGCCAGAAAGAAAGAGAGGTAGCAGTAGCTTTTTGACCTCTCCTCTTACCAGAGTAAACGACAAACAAAGATGAGGTTTGTCTAAAATCTTTTGTTGCTTCTAAATAGAACTTTAAAGCACGAACTACATCTAAGTTGTGTAACAAACGTTCCTTCTTTCAAACTGGATTCGGACACAGAGAAGGAACAACTATTTCCTGGTTAATATTCTTGTTGGAAACAACTTTTGGATGAAAACCAGGCTTAGTACGCAAAACAACCTTATCTGAATGGAACACCAGATAGGGAGGATTACACTGCAAAGCAGATAATTCAGAAACTCTTCTAGCAGAAGAAATAGCAACCAAAAACAGAACCTTCCAAGATAGTAACTTAATATCTATGGAATGTAAAGGTTCAAACGGAACCCCTTGAAGAACTGAAAGAACTAAATTAAGACTCCAAGGAGGAGTCATGGGTCTGTAAACAGGCTTGATTCTGACCAAAGCCTGAACAAAAGCTTGTACATCTGGCACAGCTGCCAGTCGTTTGTGTAACAAGACAGATAAAGCAGAAATCTGTCCCTTTAGAGAACTCGCTGACAACCCTTTATCCAAACCTTCTTGGAGAAAGGAGAGAATCTTTGGAATTTTAATCTTACTCCAGGAGAATCCCTTGGATTCACACCAACAGATATATTTTTTCCATATTTTATGGTAAATCGTTCTAGTCACAGGTTTTCTGGCTTGGACCAGAGTATCTATCACAGAATTTGAAAACCCAAGCTTGGATAAAATCAAGCGTTCAATTTCCAAGCAGTCAGCTGCAGAGAAACTAGATTTGGATGTTCGAATGGACCTTGTACTAGAAGATCCTGTCTCAAAGGTAGCTTCCATGGTGGAGCCGATGACATTCACCAGGTCTGCATACCAAGTCCTGCGTGGCCACGCAGGAGCTATCAGAATCACTGAGGCCTTTTCCTGTTTGATCCTGGCTATGAGCCTGGGAAGGAGAGGAAACGGTGGAAACACATACGCTAGGTTGAACGACCAAGGCGCCACTAATGCATCCACTAGAGTCGCCTTGGGATCCCTGGATCTGGACCCGTAGCAAGGAATCTTGAAGTTCTGACGGGACGCCATCAGATCCATGTCTGGAATGCCCCATAATTGGGTTAACTGGGCAAAGACCTCCGGGTGGAGTTCCCACTCCCCCGGATGGAAAGTCTGACGACTCAAATAGTCCGCCTCCCAGTTGTCTACTCCTGGGATGTGAATTGCAGATAGATGGCAGGAGTGATCCTCCCCCGTGGAGATGCTACTTGTTCAGAGCGGCAAAGAGAATGACTGGGGGGCGGAGGGGCTATATGGACAGCTTTTGCTGTGCTCTTTGCCATTTCCTGTTGGGGAAGAGAATATTCCCCACAAGTAATGGATGACGCCGTGGACCGGACACACCAATGTTGGAGAAAAGCCATTTACATAATATAAAATGAGTTTAAATCACCAACAAAATTCAGCAACTAAAAGCTATATTACTTATTAACTTATCTGATGGTGTATTCTAATAAGTTAATTATTTTATTGGTGGCCCTCAATCCTGCATCGTAACCATCAAAACATTTTTGGGCTCTAGATAAGAAACTGAAACCTAATAGTGCTTCTATTGTGCATAGAAAGGCCGGAGAACCTATTTGATCGATTGTTATGTCCAATGTGCAAGCGTGTTTTTAAGTTATGCGAGTGTAAATTCGTCAGCAACCATATGAAATGCACATGCGCGATTTAGAGGATTTTGATGCGCATGCGAAGTAGGGCCGATTCCTCATGTAATGATATGCAAAAGGGACGAAACGGATAGATTATTGCTTGCCAACAGGTAATGCCCATATTAGAGGGAAGGCTTTGGTGACGTCATTGTGGATAAATAAAAATCAAAATGTTAGGCACTATCGTTTTTGCAAAATATGTCAGTAAGTTTTACTTCATGTTTATCTTACATTTTATTGTGTTTGTTGGGGTTAACAAAAACATAAAATTTAGTAATCCTTTAATGTCTATGTAATGCAACGGCTCAAACTGAGCCAGCTGTAAAACTTTAAGAACAGGGTTAAGGCTCCAAGGAGGAGCAATAGACTTGAACACAGGCCTGATTTTGACCAAGGCCTGACAAAAAGATTGCACATCTGGCACATCTGCCAAACGTTTATGTAGTAAAACTGATAATCCCTCCTCCAGGCCTTCCTGAAGAAAAGATACAATCCTAGGAATTCTAATTCTACTCCAAGAGTAGCCCTTGGATTCACACCAATAAAGATATTTACGCCATATCTTATGGTAAATCTTTCTAGTAACAAGCTTGCGAGCCTGAATCATGGACTCAATGACAGACTCAGAAAATCCATGCTTAGACAGAATTAAGCATTCAATCTCCAAGCAGTCAGCTTCAGAGAAACAAAATTTGGATGAAGGAAGGGACCCTGAATCAGGAGGTCCTTCCTCAGAGGTAATCTACAAGGTGGGAGAGATGACATATCCACTAGGTCTGCAAAGCAGATCCTGCGAGGCCACGCAGGGGCTATTAGAATCACCAACGCCCTCTCCTGCAGGTATGCCAACCTGAAAACCAAAAGGAACCGCCAGAGCATCTATCAGAACGGCCTGCGGATCTCTTGACCTTGAACCGTACCTTGAAAGCTTGGCGTTCTGACGGGACGCCATCAGATCTAACTCCGGAACCCCCCATTTGAGGACTAAGCTGGAAAACACCACCAGATGGAGTTCCCACTCCCCATGATTAAAAGTCTGTCTGCTCAGAAAATCCCCTTCCCAGTTGTTTACTCCTGGAATATGGATGGCAGACATCAATTTGAGTAAAAAGAATCTGAGTAACCTCCTTCATGGCTAAGGAACTCCGAGTTCCTCCCTGGTGATTGATGTAAGCCACAGAGGTTATGTTGTCTGACTGGAACCTGTTAAACTGGGCTGAGGACAACTGAGGCCAAGCCAATAGAGCATTGTAAATCGCCCTCAACTCCAAGATGTTGATGGGAAGAGCAGTCTCCTCCTGAGTCCAAAGGCTCTGAGCTTTTAAAGAGTTGCAGGCTGCTCCCCAGCCCAGCAGGCTGGCGTCTGTGGTCACAATCACCCAGGAAGGTCTCCGAAAGCATGTGCCCTGAGACAGATGTTCCTGAGAAATCCACCACGGGAGAGAGAGTCCCTTGACGACTGATCTAACTCTATTCTCTGAGATAGACACTCGTATCCATTCCATTGTCTGAGCATGCACAACTGGAGAACTCTCAAATGGAATAATCGAGCAAAAGGAATGATGTCAATGGAAGCCACCATCAGACCGATTACCTACATACATTGAGCCACTGAAGGATGAGCAGTAGCCTGAAGAGAGGCAAGGGGAAATGATTTGGTTTTTCCTGACCTCTGTCAGAAAAATCTTCATCAATAGAGAATCTATTATGGTCCCTAAGAACACTACTCTTGTAGCAGGGGAAAGGATTTTGCTTGTTAAAAGGATGGCGCCTGAACCAATAAGTCATCCGGGTAGGGTGCCATAGCAATTCCACGAGAACGGATCGCTGCCAAAAGAGCCCCCAGAACCTTTGAAAAAAATTCTGGGAGCCGTGGCTTGACCAAATGGAAGGGCCACGAACTTGAAATGTTTGTCGAGAAAGGCAAATCTCAAGACTCTGCGATGGTCCCTGTGAATAGGAACATGAAGATACTCATCCTTTAGGTCTATGGTTGTCATGAACTGACCCTCTTGTACTAAAGGAAGAATGGAGCATATAGTCTCCATCTTGAAGGATGGAACTTTGAGAAACTTGTTGAGACACTTCAAGTCTAGAATGGGACGGAAAGATCCCTCTTTTTTGGGAACCACAAATAGGTTGGAGTAGAACCAGAGACCCTGTTCCTGCAGATGAACTATCACTCCCAGGGAGGAAAGATGTTGTATACATTTCAAGAACGCCTCTCTTTTTATCTGGTCTGCAGACAATCTTGAGTGATGGAATTTGCCTCTGGGAGGAAAAGTCTTGAATTCCAATTTGTAACCCTGGGAAACTATGCCCAAAGTCCAAGGATCTGGGACATCTCGTATCCAGGCTTTAGAGAACTGAGAAAGTCTGCCCCCCACCAGATCCGATTCTGGATCAGGGGCAAACCCTTCATGCTTATTTGGAATCAGCTGCAGGTTTATTTGATTGTTTCCCCTTGTTCCAAGACTAATTGGGTTTCCAAGAAGACTTGGATTGTTTCTGCTTGGAAGAAAAAAAAAGGAAGACTTTCCTCTGAAGTTACAAAAGGAACGAAAATTACTCTGACGTCCTATAGGCCCATTCTTCTTATCTTAAGGTAGAAAAGGCCCTTTTCCACCCGTAATATCAGAGATCATTTCTGCCAAACAAGATTTTGACCTTGTACGGAATCACCAGAAGCTTGACTTTAGAGGAAACGCCTGCAGACCAGGATTTCAACCATAACGCCCTGCAAGCTAGGACAGCGAAACTAGAAGTTTTAGCTCCTAGTCTAACAGCCTGTAAAATGGCATCTGCAATAAAGGAATTGGCCAACTTAAGAGCTTAAATCCTATCTTGAATTTCATTCAAGGAAGTCTCTACTTGAAGAGAATAAGACAAGGCGTTGAACAAATAAGATGCCGCACTAGTCACGGTGGCAATACACACCGCAGGTTTCCATTGGAGACTTTGATGAACATAAATCTTTTTCAAATAAGCCTTCAGCTTCTTGTCCATCAGATCCTTAAAAGAGCAGCTATCCTCAATAGGAATAGTGGTTCTCAGCCAGAGTGGAAATGGCCCCTTCAACTTTGGGTACAGTATACTAAGGGTCTTTAATGGAGTCCTCGACAGGAAACATTTTCTTAAAAATGGGAGACAGGGAAAAAAAAAAAAGAAAGAAAAAAAAAAAAAAAGACACCCTTGGTTTCTCCCATTCCTGTGAGATATATATCCCTAGCACGGTCCAGCACAGGAAAAACCTCCGAAGTGGAAGGTTCATCAAAATGACAATGACAGGGGTAACAGTAATTTAAAGTAGCTAAAACCTCCTTTAACAATACACAGAGGTGTTCAATCTTGAATCTGAAGGATACCACCTCAGTCTCAGAAGAAGGAATTATTCTGTCCGAATCTGAGATTTCACCCTCAGAAAGTGCAGATGTATCTTCCTCATCAGACTTATGAGAAAGAGAAACTTGGGAAGCAAAACCGAGGACAGACACCTTACTTTCTGAATGTCTAGATTTCCTCTTGCGTTTTCCCTGTAATCTGGGAAAGGCAACTAATGCTGCAGATACCACTGAAGATACCTCGGCAGCAAATTCTGTTTTTTTTTTTTTTTTTTTTTGTTTTTTTTTTAAATATTTTTATTATTATTCAACAAGACACGAACATATATATTCTGGTAGTAACCACAAACATATAAATGAAACAAAAAACATCATGATACATGGGTTAAATTTTCCAAAACAATATGAAAATCTCAGTCGCAATATCATGCCACATCTCTATTACGATTTAATTTCACTCCAAAAACCGTCATGTCACCAAAATCAAACAAACTAAAGGCATTTCTGTTACTAACCCTATACCACAATTATACCTTTTGTGGCTAAATCCCTAAAAATTAAAGCTAAACTCTTATTAAATTAATTGTACCCATATCCATAACAGATATGTCTAACTGTTATTTATCTATCCAGACATACCACTAACCATGTTTCCAAAGCGCTACCTAATAAAAAAAATAAATAAAAAAAAAATAATAATAAAAAACAAAAAATAAATAAATAAATGAGACACATATAAGACACTCCGACGTCCAACCCTCCACTCCGACCCTGTCCTATCCATGCCCTTACCACATCATGTTGCCCCACTATTACACCATGCACTGAGAAAATGACCAGCCAACACTTGTAATTGCACGTATTCTGTATCCTTAAAAGGTTTAATCAATCTGATTTGAGTTTCCACTGGGAATGACAAAATAAATATTTTCCATTGGTTAAAAAATAATTCTAACTTTCTCTCTGTGGAATCTCGAACATTCCATTGTTCCAGTAAAAAATGTGCAGTCAACGTATTCTTAAGCTTCTTTACATTAGGGGCAATTTTTGCTTTCCACGCTTTTAATATCATATTACGACCCAAAAATATGATCAGATTAATTAATCTATGATTCTGTGGAATTGTCTGCGATTTTAACAAGAAAAATATTTCCGTTGCCTGTGGCTGATACTCTATTTTCAGTGTGGTCTGCATCCAATAAGCTACTTTAGCCCAAAATTGATTAATCTTTGGGCAGGCCCAAAAACAGTGCACTAAATCCGCCCTAACGGATGAGCATTTAGGGCATACATTCTTCACCCTATACCAATTCGCCAATCTAACTGGTGTTAAGTGTGTCATAAAAACATAATTTATGCTTACCTGATAAATTCCTTTCTTCTGTAGTGTGATCAGTCCACGGGTCATCATTACTTCTGGGATATTACTCCTCCCCAACAGGAAGTGCAAGAGGATTCACCCAGCAGTGCTGCATATAGCTCCTCCCCTCTACGTCACTCCCAGTCATTCGACCAAGGACCAACGAGAAAGGAAAAGCCAAGGGTGAAGTGGTGACTGGAGTATAAATTAAAAAATATTTACCTGCCTTAAAAACAGGGCGGGCCGTGGACTGATCACACTACAGAAGAAAGGAATTTATCAGGTAAGCATAAATTATGTTTTCTTCTGTTAAGTGTGATCAGTCCACGGGTCATCATTACTTCTGGGATACCAATACCAAAGCAAAAGTACACGGATGACGGGAGGGATAGGCAGGCTCTTTATACAGAAGGAACCACTGCCTGAAGAACCTTTCTCCCAAAAATAGCCTCCGATGAAGCAAAAGTGTCAAATTTGTAAAATTTGGAAAAAGTATGAAGCGAAGACCAAGTTGCAGCCTTGCAAATCTGTTCAACAGAGGCCTCATTCTTGAAGGCCCAAGTGGAAGCCACAGCTCTAGTAGAATGAGCTGTAATTCTTTCAGGAGGCTGCTGTCCAGCAGTCTCATAAGCTAAACGAATTATGCTACGAAGCCAAAAAGAAAGAGAGGTAGCGGAAGCTTTTTGACCTCTCCTCTGCCCAGAGTAAATGACAAACAGAGAAGACGTTTGTCGAAATTCCTTAGTTGCCTGTAAGTAAAATTTTAGAGCACGGACTACATCCAGGTTGTGCAGTAGACGTTCCTTCTTTGAAGAAGGATTTGGGCATAAAGAAGGAACAACAATCTCTTGATTGATATTCCTGTTAGTAACTACCTTAGGTAAGAACCCAGGTTTAGTACGCAGGACTACCTTATCCGAATGAAAAATCAAATAAGGAGAATCACAATGTAAGGCTGATAATTCAGAGACTCTTCGAGCCGAGGAAATAGCCATTAAAAATAGAACTTTCCAAGATAACCACTTTATATCAATGGAATGAAGGGGTTCAAACGGAACGCCCTGTAAAACATTAAGAACAAGGTTTAAACTCCATGGTGGAGCAACAGTTTTAAACACAGGCTTAATCCTGGCCAAAGCCTGACAAAAAGCCTGGACGTCAGGAACTTCTGACAGACGTTTGTGTAACAGAATGGACAGAGCTGAGATCTGTCCCTTTAAAGAACTAGCAGATAAACCCTTTTCTAAACCTTCTTGTAGAAAAGACAATATCCTAGGAATCCTAACCTTACTCCAAGAGTAACCTTTGGATTCACACCAATATAGGTATTTACGCCATATCTTATGGTAAATCTTTCTGGTAACAGGTTTCCTAGCCTGTATTAAGGTATCAATAACTGACTCAGAAAACCCACGTCTTGATAAAATCAAGCGTTCAATTTCCAAGCAGTCAGCTTCAGAGAAGTTAGATTTTGATGTTTGAAGGGACCCTGTATCAGAAGGTCCTGTTTCAGAGGTAGAGACCAAGGTGGACAGGATGACATGTCCACCAGGTCTGCATACCAAGTCCTGCGTGGCCACGCAGGTGCTATTAGAATCACTGATGCTCTCTCTTGTTTGATTCTGGCAATCAATCGAGGAAGCAACGGGAAGGGTGGAAACACGTAAGCCATCCTGAAGTCCCAAGGTGCTGTCAGAGCATCTATCATGACTGCTCCTGGATCCCTGGATCTGGACCCGTAACGAGGAAGCTTGGCGTTCTGTCGAGACGCCATGAGATCTATCTCTGGTTTGCCCCAACGTCGAAGTATTTGGGCAAAGACCTCCGGATGAAGTTCCCACTCCCCCGGATGAAAAGTCTGACGACTTAAGAAATCCGCCTCCCAGTTCTCCACTCCCGGGATGTGGATTGCTGACAGGTGGCAAGAGTGAGACTCTGCCCAGCGAATTATCTTTGACACTTCCATCATAGCTAGGGAGCTTCTTGTCCCTCCCTGATGGTTGATGTAAGCTACAGTCGTGATGTTGTCCGACTGAAACCTGATGAACCCCCGAGTTGTCAACTGGGGCCAAGCCAGGAGGGCATTGAGAACTGCTCTCAATTCCAGAATGTTTATTGGCAGGAGACTCTCCTCCTGACTCCATTGTCCCTGAGCCTTCAGAGAATTCCAGACGGCACCCCAACCTAGAAGGCTGGCGTCTGTTGTTACAATTGTCCAGTCTGGTCTGCTGAATGGCATCCCCCTGGACAGATGTGGCCGAGAAAGCCACCATAGAAGAGAATTTCTGGTCTCTTGGTCCAGATTCAGAGAAGGGGATAAGTCTGAGTAATCCCCATTCCACTGACTTAGCATGCACAGTTGCAGTGGTCTGAGGTGTAAGCGTGCAAAGGGTACTATGTCCATTGCCGCTACCATTAAGCCGATTACCTCCATGCATTGAGCCACTGACGGGTGTTGAATGGAATGAAGGGTGCGGCAAGCACTTTGAAGTCTTGTTAGCCTGTCCTCTGTCAGGTAAATCTTCATTTCTACAGAATCTATAAGAGTCCCCAGGAAGGGAACTTTTGTGAGTGGAACGAGTGAACTTTTCTTTTCGTTCACCTTCCATCCATGTGACCTTAGAAATGCCAGCACTAACTCTGTATGAGACTTGGCAGTTTGAAAGCTTGAAGCTTGTATCAGAATGTCGTCTAGGTATGGAGCTACCGAGATTCCCTGCGGTCTTAGTACCGCCAGAAGAGCACCCAGAACCTTTGTGAAGATTCTTGGAGCTGTAGCCAATCCGAATGTAAGAGCCACAAACTGGTAATGCCTGTCTAGGAAGGCAAACCTTAGGTACCGATAATGATCTTTGTGAATCGGTATGTGAAGGTAAGCATCTTTTAAATCTACAGTGGTCATGTACTGACCCTCTTGGATCATAGGTAAAATTGTCCGAATAGTCTCCATCTTGAACGATGGAACTCTTAGGAATTTGTTTAGGATCTTTAAGTCCAGGATTGGTCTGAAAGTTCCCTCTTTTTTGGGAACCACAAACAGATTTGAGTAAAACCCCTGTCCCTGTTCCGATCGTGGAACTGGATGGATTACTCCCATTAACAAGAGCTCTTGTACGCAGCGTAGAAACGCCTCTTTCTTTGTCTTGGAGGAGAGTATTTGAAGTCCAGAAGGTATCCCTGAGATATTATCTCTAGCGCCCAGGGATCCTGAAAATCTCTTGCCCAAGCCTGGGCGAAGAGAGAAAGTCTGCCCCCCACTAGATCCGATCCCGGATCGGGGGCCCTCAATTCATGCTGTTTTAGGGGCAGCAGCAGGTTTCCTAGTCTGCTTGCCCTTGTTCCAGGACTGGTTAGGTTTCCAGCCTTGTCTGTAGCGAGCAACAGCTCCTTCCTGTTTTGGTGCAGAGGAAGTTGATGCTGCTCCTGCTTTGAAATTACGAAAGGAACGAAAATTAGACTGTCTAGTCTTGGCTTTGGCTTTGTCCTGAGGCAGGGCATGGCCTTTACCTCCTGTAATGTCAGCGATAATCTCTTTCAACCCGGGCCCGAATAAGGTCTGCCCTTTGAAAGGTATATTAAGCAATTTAGACTTAGAAGTAACATCAGCTGACCAGGATTTTAGCCACAGCGCCCTGCGTGCCTGAATGGCGAATCCTGAATTCTTCGCCGTAAGTTTAGTAAGATGTACTACGGCCTCCGAAATGAATGAATTAGCTAGTTTAAGGACTCTAAGCCTGTCTGTAATGTCGTCCAGAGTAGCTGAACCAATGTTCTCTTCCAGAGACTCAATCCAGAATGCCGCTGCAGCCGTGATCGGCGCAATGCATGCAAGGGGTTGCAATATAAAACCTTGTTGAACAAACATTTTCTTAAGGTAACCCTCTAACTTTTTATCCATTGGATCTGAAAAAGCACAGCTATCCTCCACCGGGATAGTGGTACGCTTAGCTAAGGTAGAAACTGCTCCCTCCACCTTAGGGACCGTTTGCCATAAGTCCCTTGTGGTGGCGTCTATTGGAAACATTTTTCTAAATATCGGAGGGGGTGAGAACGGCACACCGGGTCTATCCCACTCCTTAGTAACAATTTCAGTAAGTCTCTTAGGTATAGGAAAAACCTCAGTACTCGTCGGTACCGCAAAATATTTATCCAACCTACACATTTTCTCTGGTATTGCAACTGTGTTACAATCATTCAGAGCCACTAACACCTCCCCTAGTAATACACGGAGGTTTTCCAGTTTAAATTTAAAATTTGAAATATCTGAATCCAGTCTGTTTGGATCAGAACCGTCACCCACAGAATGAAGTTCTCCGTCCTCATGTTCTGCCACCTGTGACGCAGTGTCTGACATGGCCCTAATATTATCAGCGCACTCTGTTCTCACCCCAGAGTGATCACGCTTACCTCTTAGTTCTGGTAATTTAGCCAAAACCTCAGTCATAACAGTAGCCATATCCTGTAATGTGATTTGTAATGGCCGCCCAGATGTACTCGGCGCTACAATATCACGCACCTCCCTCTGAGCGGGAGATGTAGGTACTGACACGCGAGGCGAGTTAGTCGGCATAACTCTCCCCTCGTTGTTTGGTGAAATTTGTTCAATTTGTACAGATTGATTTTTATTTAAAGTAGCATCAATACAGTTAGTACATAAATTTCTATTGGGCTCCACTTTGGCATTGCAACAAATGACACAGGTATCATCCTCTGAATCAGACATGTTTAACACACTAGCAAATAAACTTGCAACTTGGAAATACAATTCAATTAGAATAATATTAAAACGTACTGTGCCTTTAAGAAGCACAGAAGATCTATGACAGTTGAAAATTAATAAATTGAAACAGTTATAGCCTCAATCCTTGTAAACAACACAACTTTAGCAAAGGTTTAATCCCATTAGCAAAGATAACAAATTCTGAAAGCAGGAAACAAATTACAGAATAAACGTTTTTTATCTCAGTCAAACTATAATTCTCACAGCTCTGCTGAGAGAAATTACCTCCCTCAAAATAAGTTTTGAAGACCCCTGAGCTCTGTAGAGATGAACCGGATCATGCAGGGAATACAATGAGTTGCTGACTGAAATATTTGATGCATAGTAAAAGCGCCAAAAAACGGCCCCTCCCCCTCACACACAGCAGTGAGGGAGAACAGAAACTGTCAGAAAACAGATTAAGCAACTGCCAAGTGGAAAAATAGTGCCCAAACATTTATTCACTCAGTACCTCAGCAAATGAAAACGATTTTACATTCCAGCAAAAACGTTAAACATAATTTCTAGTTATTAAACAGCTTTATGTATTTCTTACAGTGTAATTCTAGTGAAGTACCATTCCCCAGAATACTGAAGTGTAAAGTATACATACATGACATTATATCGGTATGGCAGGATTTTCTCATCAATTCCATTGTCAGAAAATAAAAACTGCTACATACCTCTATGCAGATTCATCTGCCCGCTGTCCCCTGATCTGAAGTTTACCTCTCCTCAGATGGCCGAGAAACAGCAATATGATCTTAACTACTCCGGCTAAAATCATAACAAAAACTCTGGTAGATTCTTCTTCAAACTCTGCCAGAGAGATAATAACACACTCCGGTGCTATTTTAAAATAACAAACTTTTGATTGAAGATATAAAACTAAGTATAATCACCATAGTCCTCTCACACATCCTATCTAGTCGTTGGGTGCAAGAGAATGACTGGGAGTGACGTAGAGGGGAGGAGCTATATGCAGCTCTGCTGGGTGAATCCTCTTGCACTTCCTGTTGGGGAGGAGTAATATCCCAGAAGTAATGATGACCCGTGGACTGATCACACTTAACAGAAGAAAGATAATTTCACCTGTGTCTCCCTCCAAGTAGTCACCACCCAGCCTTCTCCACTTGTTTTGAAAGTGTCCTCAATATCCTGGGGGTTTATCTCAGGGAAAAATGTATTCCATTTCGCAGCTATATATTCTCTTTGAGCAACCGATGATTCTTGGTTAAACAAATAATAGAAAGGAGCTATAGAATAGAAGCCCTTTTGAAAATTATTGATTCTAGTTTGCAGTTCCGCCGAAGACCAATCCGAACCATAATTTTGCTTAAGTTCAAATATGAAATGTCTCACTTGCAAATATGCATAAAAATCTTTGTTCTCAAGTCCAAACCGATGCATTAACTCGGTAAAAGTTAATGGAACATACTCTGAGTCTAGGATTTGTGTGACAAATACTAATCCTTTAAGAAACCAATTTTTAAAAGTTTTGTCTGACAATCCAGGGGCAAAATTTGGGTTACCTGTAATAGATAAGTACTTAGAAACATAGGGCGCGCATTTTACAAGAGTGCAAGCTTTTTGCCAAGCTAAAATAATATATCTATATGTTTTGAGGACAAAAATTGATGATGGGAGCGCCGTCATTGGACAGTGAAGACTAGCGTCTAAGCGAAATGGAGCTACTAGAGCAGATTCCCAAGCCATAGCCGTAACTTGATCTTGTTTCGTTAACCAATCTACCGCGATTTTTATGCGTGCTGCCAAACTATATAGTTGTAAATCGGGGAGAGAAAGACCAGCCGCTTCTTTGTTACGCATAAGACGCGAAACAGAAATACGTGGTCTGGCGCCTCTCCAAATTAATTTAGAACAAGCCTTATTGTAATTATTTATGTCTGTCTTATATATAGGTATTGGGATATTTTGTATAAGATAAAATATTTTGGGAAAAATAATAGTTTTTATAAGTGTAACTCTAGCTATTAATGAGATGGGTAGATTTATCCAACCCTCCATACTCCTTTTGCAGTCTGAGAAACATTTACGAAAATTTAGGTTATACCAGTCATCTGGATTAGCGCTTAACTTGATACCGAGATAAGTTATTTGAGAAGTTTCAGTAAACGGATGTCTAATAAAAACATAATTTATGTAAGAACTTACCTGATAAATTCATTTCTTTCATATTAACAAGAGTCCATGAGCTAGTGACGTATGGGATATACATTCCTACCAGGAGGGGCAAAGTTTCCCAAACCTTAAAATGCCTATAAATACACCCCTCACCACACCCACAAATCAGTTTAACGAATAGCCAAGAAGTGGGGTGATAAGAAAAAAAGTGCGAAGCATATAAAATAAGGAATTGGAATAATTGTGCTTTATACAAAAAAATCATAACCACCACAAAAAAGGGTGGGCCTCATGGACTCTTGTTAATATGAAAGAAATGAATTTATCAGGTAAGTTCTTACATAAATTATGTTTTCTTTCATGTAATTAACAAGAGTCCATGAGCTAGTGACGTATGGGATAATGACTACCCAAGATGTGGATCTTTCCACACAAGAGTCACTAGAGAGGGAGGGATAAAATAAAGACAGCCAATTCCTGCTGAAAATAATCCACACCCAAAATAAAGTTTAACAAAAAACATAAGCAGAAGATTCAAACTGAAACCGCTGCCTGAAGAACTTTTCTACCAAAAACTGCTTCAGAAGAAGAAAATACATCAAAATGGTAGAATTTAGTAAAAGTATGCAAAGAGGACCAAGTTGCTGCTTTGCAGATCTGGTCAACCGAAGCTTCATTCCTAAACGCCCAGGAAGTAGATACTGACCTAGTAGAATGAGCTGTAATTCTTTGAGGCGGAATTTTACCCGACTTAACATAGGCAAGATGAATTAAAGATTTCAACCAAGATGCCAAAGAAATGGCAGAAGCCTTCTGGCCTTTCCTAGAACCGGAAAAGATAACAAATAGACTAGAAGTCTTACGGAAAGATTTCGTAGCTTCAACATAATATTTCAAAGCTCTAACAACATCCAAAGAATGCAATGATTTCTCCTTAGAATTCTTAGGATTAGGACATAATGAAGGAACCACAATTTCTCTACTAATGTTGTTGGAATTCACAACTTTAGGTAAAAATTCAAAAGAAGTTCGCAACAACGCCTTATCCTGATGAAAAATCAGAAAAGGAGACTCACACGAAAGAGCAGATAATTCAGCCAAAGCTTGTACAAAACAATGAATATCAGGAAGAATAGCAATCTTTCTGTGAAAAAGAACAGAAAGAGCGGAGATTTGTCCTTTCAAAGAACTTGCGGACAAACCCTTATCTAAACCATCCTGAAGAAACTGTAAAATTCTCGGTATTCTAAAAGAATGCCAAGAAAAATGATGAGAAAGACACCAAGAAATATAAGTCTTCCAGACTCTATAATATATCTCTCGAGATACAGATTTACGAGCCTGTAACATAGTATTAATCACGGAGTCAGAGAAACCTCTATGACCAAGAATCAAGCGTTCAATCTCCATACCTTTAAATTTAAGGATTTCAGATCCGGATGGAAAAAAGGACCTTGTGACAGAAGGTCTGGTCTTAACGGAAGAGTCCATGGCTGGCAAGATGCCATCCGGACAAGATCCGCATACCAAAACCTGTGAGGCCATGCCGGAGCTATTAGCAGAACAAACGAGCATTCCCTCAGAATCTTGGAGATTACTCTTGGAAGAAGAACTAGAGGCGGAAAGATATAGGCAGGATGATACTTCCAAGGAAGTGATAATGCATCCACTGCCTCCGCCTGAGGATCCCGGGATCTGGACAGATACCTGGGAAGTTTCTTGTTTAGATGAGAGGCCATCAGATCTATCTCTGGGAGCCCCCACAATTGAACAATCTGAAGAAATACCTCTGGGTGAAGAGACCATTCGCCCGGATGCAACGTTTGGCGACTGAGATAATCCGCTTCCCAATTGTCTACACCTGGGATATGAACCGCAGAGATTAGACAGGAGCTGGATTCCGCCCAAACCAAAATTCGAGATACTTCTTTCATAGCCAGAGGACTGTGAGTCCCTCCTTGATGATTGATGTATGCCACAGTTGTGACATTGTCTGTCTGAAAACAAATGAACGATTCTCTCTTCAGAAGAGGCCAAAACTGAAGAGCTCTGAAAACTGCACGGAGTTCCAAGATATTGATCGGTAATCTCACCTCCTGAGATTCCCAAACTCCTTGTGCCGTCAGAGATCCCCACACAGCTCCCCAACCTGTGAGCTGGAGAAGAATAATAATATCATGAGAATCACGATGTGTTACTTGTTGCGCTAGAGTTTCCAACCAAAAAGTTGAAGCTGCAGCAACATCAGCCAATGATATAGCAGGTCTAAGAAGATTACCTGAACATAGATAAGCTTTTCTTAGAAAAGATTCAATTTTTCTATCTAAAGGATCCTTAAACGAGGTACCATCTGACGTAGGAATGGTAGTACGTTTAGCAAGGGTAGAAATAGCCCCATCAACTTTAGGGATCTTGTCCCAAAATTCTAACCTGTCAGGCGGAACAGGATATAATTGCTTAAAACGTTTAGAAGGAGTAAATGAATTACCCAATTTATCCCATTCCTTAGCAATTACTGCAGAAATAGCATTAGGAACAGGAAAGACTTCTGGAATAACCGCAGGAGCTTTAAAAACCTTATCCAAACGTATAGAATTAGTATCAAGAGGACTAGAATCCTCTATTTCTAAAGCAATTAGTACTTCTTTAAGTAAAGAGCGAATAAATTCCATCTTAAATAAATATGAAGATTTATCAGCATCAATCTCTGAGACAGAATCCTCTGAACCAGAAGAGTCCAAAGAATCAGAATGATGGTGTTCATTTAAAAATTCATCTGTAGAGAGAGAAGATTTAAAAGACTTTTTACGTTTACTAGAAGGAGAAATAACAGACAAAGCCTTCTTTATGGATTCAGAAACAAAATCTCTTATGTTATCAGGAACATTCTGCACCTTAGATGTTGAGGGAACTGCAACAGGCAATGGTACATCACTAAAGGAAATATTATCTGCTTTAACAAGTTTGTCATGACAATTATTACAAACAACAGCTGGAGGAATAGCTACCAAAAGTTTACAGCAGATACACTTAGCTTTGGTAGATCCAGCAGGCAGTGGTTTTCCTGTAGTATCTTCTGGCTCAGATGCAACGTGAGACATCTTGCAATATGTAAGAGAAAAAACAACATATAAAGCAAAATAGATCAAATTCCTTATAAGACAGTTTCAGGAATGGGAAAAAATGCCAAACATCAAGCTTCTAGCAACCAGAAGCAAATGAAAAATGAGACTGAAATAATGTGGAGACAAAAGCGACGCCCATATTTTTTGGCGCCAAATAAGACGCCCACATTATTTGGCGCCTAAATGCTTTTGGCGCCAAAAATGACGCCACATCCGGAACGCCGACATTTTTGGCGCAAAATAACGTCAAAAATGACGCAACTTCCAGCGACACGTATGACGCCGGAAACGGAAAAGAATTTTTGCGCCAAGAAAGTCCGCGCCAAGAATGACGCAATAAAATGAAGCATTTTCAGCCCCCGCGAGCCTAACAGCCCACAGGGAAAAAAGTCAAATTTTTGAGGTAAGAAAAAATATGATAATTTAAAGCATAATCCCAAATATGAAACTGACTGTCTGGAAATAAGGAAAGTTGAACATTCTGAGTCAAGGCAAATAAATGTTTGAATACATATATTTAGAACTTTATAAATAAAGTGCCCAACCATAGCTTTAGAGTGTCACAGAAAATAAGACTTACTTACCCCAGGACACTCATCTACATGTTTGTAGAAAGCCAAACCAGTACTGAAACGAGAATCAGTAGAGGAAATGGTAAATATAAGAGTATATCGTCGATCTGAAAAGGGAGGTAAGAGATGAATCTCTACGACCGATAACAGAGAACCTTATGAAATAGACCCCGTAGAAGGAGATCACTGCATTCAATAGGCAATACTCTCCTCACATCCCTCTGACATTCACTGCACGCTGAGAGGAAAACCGGGCTCCAACTTGCTGCGGAGCGCATATCAACGTAGAATCTAGCACAAACTTACTTCACCACCTCCCTTGGAGGCAAAGTTTGTAAAACTGATTTGTGGGTGTGGTGAGGGGTGTATTTATAGGCATTTTAAGGTTTGGGAAACTTTGCCCCTCCTGGTAGGAATGTATATCCCATACGTCACTAGCTCATGGACTCTTGTTAATTACATGAAAGAAATGTTCTCTTTTATTCAACCATAATAATTCAGATTTAACAAGGTTGATTTTGTATCCAGAAATAGAGCCGAATAATTCTATTGATTCTAGTAATAGTGCAAGATTTCGGTCAATATTACTCAAACAGACAAGAACATCATCCGCGTACATTAACAATACTAATCTCTGATCTCCGATACGAATCCCATCCAATTGTTGTCGAAGCAAGATCGCAAGTGGTTCCAATGATAAATTGAACAACAATGGAGAAAGATGGCATCCCTGTCGCGTACCTCGTTGTAAAGTCATACGTTTTGAAATTTGACCATTAATCAGTAGTGTTGAGATAGGAGAATAATATATTACCTGAATAAACTTATGTATATGTCCAGAGATACCGAATTGTTCTAAAGTAAAGAAAAGATGTTTCCATGAGATACGATCGAATGCCTTTTCGGCGTCCAATGTTAATAAGGCTAAATCTGGTACGTCTCTATGACATGTCGCTCTAAATTTATTCCAGACGAAATCTAGAAGTGTCAAAACCTTTCGCATATTTTTAGAGGGATTCCGTCCAGCCATAAAACCAGATTGGTCTTCATGAATAATTAGCCCTAAACATGGTTTCAATCTTTTTGCTAAAACAGACGTTAATAACTTATAATCCGTATTTAACACAGAAATTGGCCTATATGACTCTGGAAGATCTAAATCTTTATTTTTTTTGGTGATCAGAGATATTACTGCGGCTGCAAAATACGGAGAGCATTTATTATTTTCCACAAAATAGAAATTAAACAGTTTCTTGAGGGACGGAATAATGTTGGGATGTAGAATCCTATAAAATTCAATAGGGAGGCAATCTGGCCCCGCTGCCTTATTGGTTTTAGCAATTTTAATTGCTTCAGAAATTTCATCTTCTTCAACCGGTTTATTAAGATCCGCCAGGATTTCTGGGGAGATTTTAGGGATCTCAATTCTATCCCAAAAATCTTTCTGTCTAGATACTGGATATTCTTCGGCTCTATA
The DNA here is from genome assembly GCF_027579735.1 of Bombina bombina. Classification (NCBI taxonomy): domain Eukaryota; kingdom Metazoa; phylum Chordata; class Amphibia; order Anura; family Bombinatoridae; genus Bombina; species Bombina bombina. Next base: position 650,518,033 of record NC_069501.1, on the reverse strand, counting down.
AAGTTTGGAGAAATAATCATAGAAAGTGTTGATAATATCTGAATTATTGGTAAACCTGTGTGAGTTAGATCTAATGGCCGTTATTATGTTCCGATGCGTTTTTTTCGTTAATCTGGCCAAAAATTTGGCAGATCTGCCAGCGAATCCGCCATATAGAGCTTTTTGCTTCTGAAGTTCTAGGGCAGTTCTTTGTTTAATAAACACATCTCTCGTAGTCTTGGCATCTATATATTTTTGTCATTTTCCATTTCTACAATCCCTCATATATGCTCTATACGTGTTTTTTACTTGATTGCTTAATTGCAATTCTTGATGTCTAGTTTTTTTTTTTGAGTTTTTTTTTTAATTTGGCCTCTCAAAACGGCTTTCGCTGCTTCCCAGTATATCTCAGGTTTGTCTTTATAAGCTTTGTTAAGACTTTCGTATTCTTTCCATTGAATATTTAACCAGTTTTTAAAATTAACATTGTTCAATAAATATTTGGGGAAAAAAATAGTTTGATTATTGTTTATTTGTATGCGAGGAACATTAAGTGCTAAAGTGATCACCGCATGATCGGAAATTGTTATATCTCTGATGTCTGCTTTCCATTCTAACCCGATCATAGCTTTTGCAACCAGGAATAGATCTATTCTGGAGAGAGATTGCTTTCCTTTTGATAGACAAGAAAAGGCCCTTAAATCAGGGTTTTGTATACGCCAGATATCTAATAATCCCAATTGCGCACAGAATTTTTGCAGAATACGGGTCTTTCTATCGCGCGTACAACTATTACCTTTATTCAATCTATCAAGAGTAGGATCTGCCAATAGGTTAAAGTCACCTGCCACTATCAGGTTTTGCCCGATAAACTTATGCAACAGAGATATCATCTTGTCCCAAAAGGATTTATCAATTTTATTAGGCCCATATACATTGCACAATACGTACCGGGTTTTATTAATTGTACTTTCTATGATTAAAAAACGCCCTTCCGGATCTACGAAAGTAGATTCTATTTTATATTCCAAACCTTTATTGAAAAGGATAGCCACTCCTCTTTTATGCGTATTATATGAGGCGGCAATTACCTCCCCCACCCAGTTAGTCTGCAGTTTCATAGATTCCATATTATTTAAATGTGTCTCTTGCAGGAAAGCCAAGTCTGGTTTCATTTTTGCTAAATGCTTAATTATGGTTTTCCACTTTATTGGGGAGTTTATGCCCCCCACGTTCCACGAAACCAAATTAAGAGTCCCCAACATATATCCTTGCCCTAAGAGATCTTACCATGTAACCCATCTATAATTATGTAAACGTGAGGCAACCAAGCTGTCAGGAGGCGAGGGGTCGAAGAGGAACGAGGAGGAGGGAGCAAAAACAAACAGGGAAAGAAAAAAAAAAAAAAAAGGATAAGAACCCAACAAGGTATAAAAATAAAAAACTTTTTAAAACACAGAGACCATAAAATTACATTATGATACATCAACACTTTAAATATTAAGCTTCTAAGCAGCAAACAGTATTCTCTATACAGTATTCTCACTGTATACCCAATTTCATGCATAAAGATCTTGCCTCTTCAATATTATTCACAACATAGGATGTTCCTGCCTTATGAATCAGAAGTCTGGCTGGGTATACTAACCTAACATCACATTCTGCCTTCAAGAATTTCTCAAAATAAGGGGACATTTCTTTTCTCTTCAACCTTGTTTCTACAGAAAAATCTTGAAAAATTGCAACTCTATGCGACTTAATATTCAAGGAATTAAGTTTCCGGTAGTGATTCAAAAATAATACTTTGTCCTGATAATTGACAAATTTAAAAATAACCGGCCTCATTTTCGAGGTACTGTTATTTTCTCTCAGTGCCCCAATTCTATGCGCTCTTTCTATCAAAAATGGTGTGGAAGGAGGGGGGATCAGGAGTGCCTGAGGTAGCGTGACGGAAACGAAATGTAATAGATCTTGAAATTCAGCTGTTTCGGGTAGGCCTATCACTCGCAAGTTATTGCGCCTTGACCTATCCTCAAGGTCCTCTACGCGAGCCTGTAACTGAGTGAAGGCCTTATCCCGAACAGCTGCTACCGCTTCCGAGGTATTCATTCTGTCCTCTAGATCCGACACTCTCGTCTCCACCTCCTCCATTCTAGCAGTAAATTGCCTAATCTCACAAGTAAGGTTAGAAATCTCAGATTTAATTCAAGGTGTGGGGCCATCATTTTTGCCACTTCAGTGGCGAACTCTGATATATCATTAAAGAAATTTAAAGTGTTTCGATCCTGCGAGGTATCATGAGACGCTTCTGTGTTTTTAGCGTTCGTTTTTTTGTCTTTCTGTTTAGGTGGCATTATCGGAGAAGAGTTCTTTTGTTGAGAAATGAACCTCTCCATTCAAATCAATATAGGTGTAAATGTGCTGTATATCGGGACTAATGTGTCACTGTGTGTATAAATAGTGGCACTCAGTGTAATACCCCACCAGGCCAGGTGAGGGGGAACAAAAAAAACAAAAACAAAAAAACAAAACAAAAAAAAAACACAATTCTAATTCAATTTGTGTTTCTGTGTAACACAGTGCAAGAAAAGGATATTCTCCTTCAATTTGTGCCAAAAAAGTTAAATTTAGGGATAGAAAAAAAATGAAAAAAAAAAAAAAAAACACAATTCTAATTCAATTTGTGTTTCAGTACAATACAGCGCAAAAAAAAAATAAAAAAAATAAAGGATATTCTCCTTCAATTTGTGCCAAGAAAAAAAAATTAAAAAAAAAAGGGGTAACTTCAGTGAGTTCTATTCAAAAATGTGAATTCAGTGTTTCTCAGATCACTCAGAGAGAGAAAAAAAAAAAAAATAGGGATATTAAGTGTTTTTAAAAAAAAAAAAAAAATTGCGGCTACAGTGAATTCTATCCAAAAATGTGAATACGGTGTTTCTCAGATCATTTAAACTACAAAAAATATGGAATAAAATAAAATTATATACAGAGAGGAACTCAGAAACAACTTCTATACCTAAATCAAATAAACGAATTCGATACCATAAATTATACTAAGCGATCTCACTTCCTCTTTCAGGAGGTCCTAGATGTGTTTATTCCTTCTCATTTGGTCAATGCAGCTTTAATATTGTCTTATGGTTACTGCTTAATGAGCAATTTATACACAGTTAGTATTACCAATGAAAAGCTAAGCAATACTTCTATCTAATAGATGAGTAAATCTTAACAGTATGCTGTTCTGTAGCTGCTGGTATGAGAATAATTCCACACCTAGGTTAGTCAATTTGTTACCATGAAATACTTAATAAACATCCACAGGGAAAAAAACCAAGGCATCCTACACAGCCTAGAAGCAAAAAAAAAAAAAAAAAAAAATTTGCATAAACTTATAAAACTTTGTCAGTAGCTGAAAAGGAAAGAATTCTATCTATCTATCTATCATCTATCTATCTATCTATCTATCTATCTATCTATCTATCTATCTATATATATATATATATAGTAATAGATACAGGGTATACAATGTATATAATTCTACGTTTCGAAAAGCATCTGAAACACTGTATCTGTCAGAACTCTATATGCAAGGAAAACTTTGCCCCCACACAATATATTTCCAGTCAAGACCGGTATTTAAAGTATCCCTGCCAGCATATTCTTATCCCATCAATGTATTGGAAGTCCGGTGATGTTGGTTAACAACTGTTCCGATATTCAATCAGTTCAGCAGACAAAAAAGAAAGCCCCTGTATTGTATAGCAGGGTCAAAACACAGTATAATCACCAAAAGTACCTTGTATAGCCCCGCAAAGCTGTATTGCTGGTATTCTACCTCCTTGTCCCGCACTCCGATAACTCCAGACACAGGTCCCACTTTTGCAGCTCCAGAGGTAATACAGGGCCTGCTCTCCTCCTAGATTCTCCAATTTAGCTTCGGATTCTCAGCCTGGTATTTTTTACTTTTTGCCCTAGGAGACCCTTAGTAATCCACACAAGGCATATTGTTAGTAGTGATGTTTCATCTTTGGACGCCAAAATAGCTTATCTTCTTTCAATGCGCCTCATATAGCGCCGTCTCATTGAGCTGCGTTCCAGCCAGACACCACTCCAGGCTTGGCACTTGGGGGTCGAGGGGAATGCCTTCTCCCTGCACAGAGCCGATTTCTCCAATTGGCGTTTTCCAGATCAGTGATATCCAAATGCTAAGTGCCCACGAATGAGCATCCAGCGGCCCTCGGCGGACAACCCGTGGAGGGGAGAGCCCCTCTACTTAGCCAGACAGTCACCTATCGAACGCTTCCCAAGCGACCTATAACCATCGGCTGTCACGATTCCAGCCAAGTCGCCGGTGGCCACCCAGGGACTTTAAGGTAAGTGAAGAGGCGGGGTAGAATACGTGTGTCCGCGTATTCTTAGAACCTTCAGAGAGAACAAGGTTTAACCTGGCAAACAGAAGAGGTACCTTGCTTAAGCCGCCCAGCAGCGTTTTGTGTCCGGTGAGGATTTACCTCCAAGCTCCGTGGGACAGCAGATCAGCCGCTTGTCAAGCGAGTCCCAAGTGGCAGGAAATTATCAGACGCTTCAGTCCCAGCCAAGCCGCTGGTGGCCACCCAGGGAGTTTGTAGTAAGTGAAGAGGCGGGGTAATATATGGTAACCCGCGTATTCTTTGTACCTCCAGAAAGTACAATGTTTAGTCCGGTAAGCAGGTACAGTGCTTCAGCAGCCCAGCAAAGTTTTTGCTTCAAATAAGGACTTCCCACCGAGATCCGCTAAACAGCGGATCAAGTATAAGTACAAGCCCTGATATAGCAACTCAGAGCAACGTACACTTCTGCAGATTGGAGAATGGTATAGCTCCTAAGACAGAGCAACGAAGCGGACGGTAGCAGCTACCTGCACCAGCCACCTACACGCTCCGCCCCCAAACGGAAGTCAGCAAATTCTGTTTTTAAATAAACTCCACTAGGAGTTAGAGGAACCACAGGGCACTGCATGTGACGCCATTGAGGCTTGGGATGTAGCAGGAGAAAGCTGAGGTATTATTTTAACAGCATCATCCTGAGAGGTATTAGGCTCAAAAATGTTACCTTTATTTTGCAAGGATTTCTTGACACATGAAGAACAAAATTGCATAGGAGCTACAATTTGTGCATCTAAACATAATAAGCATGAGTTCATGAGAGCAGGCTCTTGCTCCATATCAGACATGCTGTTAAAAAGTAAATAAACTTGTACAGATAAGTTTCAATGATTTTATTACTCAATTAAAATAAGCCAAGGAAAAAATACACTTTAAATTTTATCCCAAATTAGGATGAATCCCCAGCTAAAATTATGTGAGAAAAGTTAAGAAAAAACATTTAATAAACATCAAAAATACCCCTCCGGCAACCCCACACCTCAATTACGGAGGTGCCTTACCGCTACCAATTAAGACCAGACCCCCAAGAAATGGAGAAAAACTACTTTTTCCTAGGAAACGTTATGAAGTAAAGCCGGTCATATGACCGCAACTGCCGAGCTCAAATTACTGCTGCGACAGAGGCACTACTTCCTGGTACACAGAGTACCAGAAATAATCGTTTTGTCAAACCTGACAGTTTAAAAAGTTGCATCGTTTTATTTTAAAGCAAAGGGGAAATTAATAAACTGCTGAAATAGAAAATTCAGCATTACTTTCAGTTTAAACTTGTATTGTTTTATCAAGTAAATATGAAAATAAAGCCTAATAAAAAAAAAAAAGGGGTAAAATGTGTTTAAGAGTTTAAATGTTAGTCTCCCACATGCTACAGTGCCTGTTCCATGCCCTAGTGTAACCCATACAACAGGATTATCTATGTCCCAATAAAAAAGCAGTGTCTTAATTTGTTAAGTGCATGGTCTCCCCAACTGGGGAAAAAGCACTTACCTGCTCTGCTGTCCGGCATGTAGACAGTTACAAGGTATGAGAAGACAAAGTTCTTCAGAGACCTTTGAAAAAGAAAGAACAGAGTAGCCAACTCTGGCTTTCTAAACGAGGGAAGTAATTGTTAGAAAACCGCAGTAAGTACCCCTTTACAAGTTACTAACTGCTTTAAAGCCACCACTACCGACTGCAAAGAATTATGTGGAATACGGCTATACCCCAAAAACTTGCTTGTAGATTAAATAAAAAAAATTCTTTAGACACCTAAACTTCACCTCCTCCATGCACCGAAGGCAAAGGGAATGACTGGGGGTTGTGGATAAGGGAGTGATACTTAGCAGTTTAACTGTGGTGCTGTTTGCCTCCTCCTGCTGTTAAGGAGAGATATTCCCAGCAGTAATTACTCAAACTGTGGACTCACCATATCTTAAGAAAGAAACGTAGTATTTATACATTTTATGTTTTCTTCTGCAAACTAGCTATATTCTAAATACGATTGGCCAGCTGAAAGAAATAAGGTTTGTGAGGCGATCTCACAGGTAAAAAAACACTGAAACTGATGCGTTATTTCAATGAGGGTCAAACAATTTATAAAAAGCTCTAAAACAGGGGTATGAATGGTTGAGCAATAAAAGGGTTAAGTAAAATACTAAATAAAAGTGACTAAGTGTTTAGTTCCTTTTCAAGGCTCTCAGGTGAAAATGAAATGACACAAGAGAGAAAAAAGAAACGGTTACCAGACAATAGTTCATTCTAGACTTTTGACTTATTTTTGCCTGCTTTTCCTGTAAAATGCTGCTGAAAATTGTGATTGGTATTCTCCCTTTACTAAGGCCAAAGGGCCTGCTTCATATTAAAAAGACATTAAACATTAACATTGTGCAATGCATTTTAAACACTGTACTACATTGTTGTTATAATTTAGCAAACACTTGAGAGTTTCCCTGTGTGACAGGCCTGGTCAAGCCAGGCTTCCCCCCCCCCCCCACTCCATAACAGTGTTGAAGGAAGGTACAGACAATCAGAAACTTCACTGTTCGCCCAATAGATTACAAAAAAAAAACACACACCTTAATTTAGCAGCTTTGTTCTTGTTTTGACTTTGGGGTGTTGTGACAAATTGACAGTGTTATATACTTTTAAATTATTTATTTTGTTTACAGATCTTTTGCAAGATAGGATGTAATTGTTCAAATATGCTATACATGTATACAATTTACTTTAATATACCTTTAACAGTAATGACAGAGACACGTAAGTGTTGCCCGTACATGATACCTTTCTACCAAATGTAAAAACTATTAAAAAAAAAAAAAAGAAACTATATAAATTCCTGTAGTGTAAATCTTTTTTTTTTTTTAAACGACTGATCAATATTTACCTTATTTTCAACCGTATTTTGCTCACAACTTCATCAATATTGGACAGAGACTGCAAAAATAAAAATATTGGACATTATATAAACATTGAGTAAGTTTGTTTATCTGCAAGAAATAAAAAAAGCAAATGTTATATAATACAAATAAGATTTTTCAATTTAAAGCAATATGTTTTTTGCAGGGGTTTAGAAATGTAGGTTAGATAGCAATATTGTAAGATCATCTGTTCACATCTCTTAAGTGAACATTTATAAGTGAGGCACAAAGAATTATTCAAGACTGATACTCAATACTCACCACCACACTGCTGTTTACTAACTAATAAACTGCCTATTGACATCTGCTAAGGAATGCTGAGTTAACCGACTCTCTTCTGCTTTCAGGTGTGTGAATTGATCCCTGCATTCAAATCCTGCCAAATTTTCCTGTTTTTTGTGTCATATGTACTACAAGTCTTTCTTTGGTATGTGAATTGATCCCTGCATTCAAATCCTGCCAAATGTCCCCGTTTTTGTGTCATATGTACTACAAGCCTCTCATTTTGCATGTGTCTGTATAATTAATTATGTATTTACCCTGCTGATATCTTGCCTTTATCTATGTGATGTTCAAACCTTGCAAATACTAGTATTAATTCCTAAATGTATAATTTCACTAATGGTTTAACCACAGCCTCCCCCAAATTCTATTGTCTGTTATTTTTAACTTATCTCACCCTGAATAAAATTTTCCCAATTGGCCTTTGACTGTCTTTGATCAGGTCATTACCTAATTTATTGCATTCAGCTGAATGCTCTGGCCTATAAATTTAACACTGCTATGAGGAAAGCATTCCCTGCATTCAAATCCTGCCAAATGTCCCTGTTTTTTGTGTCATATGTACTACAAGTCTCTCTTTGGTATTTGAATTGATCCCTGCATTCCAATCCTGCCAAATTTCCCTGTTTTTTGTGTCATATGAACTACAAGTCTCTCTTTGGTATGTGAATAGATCTCTGCATTCAAATCCTGCCAAATGTCCCTGTTTTTTTGTGTCATATCTACTACAAGTCTCTCTTTGGTATATGAATTGATCCCTGCATTCCAATCCTGCCAAATTTCCCTGTTTTTTGTGTCATATGTACTACAAGTCTCTCTTTGGTATGTGAACTGATTCCTGCATTCAAATCCTGCCAAAATTTCCCTGTTTTTTGTGACATATGTACTACAAGTCTCTCTTTGGTATGTGAATTGATCCCTGCATTAAAATCCTGCCAAAGTTCCCTGTTTTTTGTGTCATATGTACTAGAAGTCTCTCTTTGGTATGGGAATTGATCCCTGCATTCAAATCCAGCAATATTTCCCTGTTTTTTGTGTCATATGTACTACAAGCCTCTCTTTTTGCATTTGTCTGTATAATTAATTATGTTTTTACCCTGCTGATATCTTGCCTTTATCTATGTGATGTTCAAACCTTGCAAATACTAGTATTAATTCCTAAATTTATAATTTCACTAATGGTTTAACCACAGCCTCCCCCAAATTCTATTGTCTGTTATTTTTAACGTCTCACCCTGAATCAAATTTTCCAAATTGGCCTTTGACTGTCTTTGATCATGTCATTACCTAATTTATTGCATTCAGCTGAATGCTCTGGCCTATAAATTTAACACTGCTATGGGGAAAGCAATGCAGGGGTTTAGCAATGTAGGTTAGATAGAAATATTGTAAGATCATCTGTTCACATCTCTTAAGTGAACATTTATAAGTGAGCCCCCCCCCCCCGCAGAAACTGGAACAACATCACCAAAGACCAACTGCACTCCACCCTGAACAAGTGCCCCCCAGCTACCTCCACAGATGCCAACTCCTCCGCCCGCAACCTCCACCACTGGCTCACAGACTGCGCCAACACCCTCGCCCCTCTCAAGAAACAGTCCAACCACCAACAAGGCTAGTTGGTTCACCCCTGCCCTTCAGGACTCCAAACGCCACTGCAGGCGACACCATCAGAATCATGAGATCGATCCACTCTGGAGCACCCTCGGACCCATGCCCGCATCACATTTTCAACAAAGCAGGTGACACCATCGCCCCCGAGCTCTGCAGCACCATCAACTGCTCCATCGAAACCAGCACCTTCCCGGATGATTGGAAGCAGGCAGAATTAAAACCCCTACTGAAAAAACCCACGGCTGACCCCAATTAACGAAGAACTACCGCCCAATCTCTTTGCTCCCCTTTGAGGCCAAAGTCATTGAAAAGTCCATCAACGCGCAACTCGTTGACTACATCGAAGCCAACCACACCCTGGACCCCTAACAATCCGGTTTCAGGAGCAACCACAGCACCGAGACCGCCCTCCTTGCCGCCACAGACGACATCCTCGCCCTACACTACCGAGGAGAGACCGCTGCTCTCATTCTCCTAGAGCTCTCAGCAGCAGTCTACACAGTCTCCCACCGCACCCTCCACAACCGACTAGACGATGCCGGCATACGCGACAAAGCCCTGGAATAGATCACCTCCTTCCTCACCGCGATAACCCAGAAAGTTAGACTCCCACCCTTCACCTCCAAGCCCACAGAAATCAGCTGCGGTGTACCCAAAGGCTCTTTGCTGAGCCCCACCCTATTTAACATCTACATGGCCCCTCTTGCCGCCATCGCCCGACGACACGACCTCAACATAGTCTCCTACGCCGACGACACCCAGCTAATCATCTCACTCACCAGTGACCCCACCACCGCCAAGAGAAACGTCCACGAAGGGCTGACAGCAGTCCCCACCTGGATGAGATACAACTGCCTAAAGCTGAACGCAGACAAGACCGAAGTCCTCCTCCTCTGTCCCACCACATCCTCTTGGAATAACTCCTGGTGGCCCACAGCCCTCGGACACCCTCCAACCCCCACCGACCATGCACGAAATCTAGGCGTCATCCTGGACTCATCGCTCTCCATGGACCGGCAAATCAACGCCGTCTCTTCTGCATGCTTCCACACACACTTCACCTGCTGCAAAAGATCTTCAAATGGATCCAACCGAGACCAGGAAGACTGTCACTCACGCCCTCGTCAGCAGCCGACTGGACTATGGTAACGCACTCTACGCCGGCACCACCATCAAGCTCCAAAAGAGACTACAGCGCATCCAGAACTCCTCGGCCAGACTAATCCTTGACATCCCTTGTCAATGCCACATCACCAAACACCTGCGGGACCTGCACTGGCTCCCCATCAACAAAAGAATAACCTTCAAGCTTCTCACCCATTGGTCCCGAATACTTGAACCACCGCGTTACCTTCTACACCCCTGCCAGACAACTTCGATTGGCCGACCAAGCCCTCGCTGTCATCCCCCGCATCAGGAAAACCACAGCGGGAGGCAGATCCTTCTCTCACCTGGCAGCCAAGACTTGGAACACCCTCCCACTGCACCTCAGACAAGCTACCGCCCTAACTAAGTTCAGAAAGGACCTCAAGACCTGGCTCTTCGACTGAACTGCAACCCTCAGCGCCTTTAGACCCTTACGGGTGAATAGCCGCACTTTACAAGAACCCAATAGATAGATAGGAGTGGATAAGGCAAGTGCTGTTTTTATACTAAGTTGTATACACTGTTTGAGTATTTTCTAAAAATGCTAAATATCTTCATATTCCTTATTACCACATTTTGTCTGTTTAATAAACTACTTTACTCAACTGCTCCTTACCGCTCACCACCAGCATTGCTCATTAGCCCATCTCTCTTAACCTCACCTTACTTATGAACTTCACACATTCCTAAAGACTCTCTCTCCCCCTTGCAACTCATCACAAAAACAGTCTCAATACTGCAAAACCGCATCTCATCTTATGTCACTCTCCCTTTTTTCTCATACTAGCTGCAGACGACATCTCCCCCAATCCAGGTCCCCCACAACTTCCTTGCCCTGCACACCCATGTGTGCCTTTCAATAGACTTCAAAAACCAAACTCTAATAACCTTAATCGTATTCCTCTTGCATCTAGAGCAACAACCCCCTTCACTTGTGCACTATGGAACTCTTGCTCGGTTTGCAACAAACTCACTTCTATCCATGACCTATTTATCTCCCACTCTCTCAATCTTCTGGCTCACAGAAACCTGGCTCTCTCCTTCAGACACTGCTTGCTCTGCTGCACTGTCACATGGGGGTCTCCACTTCAGCCACACTCCTAGGTCTAACAATAGACAAGGAGGTGGTGTTGGTAAATTACTTTCCCCTTTTCAACAAATACAGCCCTTCACTTCCCTCACATTTTCTTCATTCGAAACACACATGATTTGCTTATTCTCTCCCCTCTCTATACGCTTTGCAGTCATATACCGCCCCCTGCCTCCGCAACTCTTTCTAGATCACTTTGCCGTCTGGCTACCTTACTTCCTTTCCTCGGATACCCCTGCCCTCATTCTCAGTGACTACAACCTCCCTGTTGATAATCCCACTGCCTCCTCTGCAAAACAAACTTCTGCAACTCACTTCCTCTTTCGACCTGTCACAATGGACTGACTCTCCCACTCACAAAGATGGTCACTCCCTTGATTTTATTTTCAGTTATCGATGCAATATCTCAAACTTCAAACTCACCTTTTCCCCTTTCTGACCACCACTTCCTCACTTGTACCATCACCTTTCTCCCTACAACTTTCCCTCCTTCTACCCCTCACACTAAACTTCACAGAAGAATTAAGTCATTAGATCAGCAACAGCTCGTTAGCGCTCTCGAACCTCTTCTCTCTTCCATCCCCTCCTTTTCCTGTCCTGATGAATCCATCTGCCACTATAACTCCACCCTTACATTGGTCCTCGATAACCTGGCCCCACCTACCATAACTCTGAAAACAAACACTCATCCTCAGCCCTGGCATACTCCTCTGACACGGTACCTATGCAGATGTTCCCGTACTGCTGAGCGACACTGGAGGAAATCTCGGAGTTCTGCTGACTTTCTTCACTATAAGTTCATCTTGAACTCTTACTATTCTGCCCTTAATCTATATAAGCAACACTACTTCTCCACTTGTCTCTACTCTTTCCTCAAACCCAAAACGTCTGTTCTCCACATTCAATACTCTTCTTCGCCCACCCCCACATCCCACCACAACTTTTCTCACAGCCCATGATTTTGCTACTTCAACAAAATCGACTCCATCAGAAATGAAATCATCTCAACATACTACCGGTCTCCCTCCCCCTCAAAAGCTCATCCAAAACCCACATAGCCATAAATCTATTTACAGAGGATGAAGTTTCTGCCCTTATACTATCCTCTCACCTCACTACCCGTCCCCTCGACTCCATCCCCTCACAACTACTCCCTTCCCTCTCTTCTACCCTTACCCCTATACTCACACACATCTTCAACCTCTCCCTCAGCACTGGTATAGTTCCCACATCCCTTAGGCATGCATTAGTCACACCTATCCTCAAAAAACCTTCTCTGGATCCAACTACCGCCCTATTTCCCTACTACCTCTTGCCTCAAAGCTTCTTGAAAAGCTAGTATATGCACATCTATCCCATTTCCTTACAGTAAACTCCCTCCTTGACCCATTGCTATCTGGATTTCGCCCCCTTCACTCAACAGAGAGAGCAATTGTTAAGGTTACCAACGACCTACTTACAGCAAAATCAAAAGGCCACTTCTCTCTACTTATCCTCCTTGATCTGTCTGCAGCCTTTGATACTGTCGACCACCCTCTTTTGCTTCACACCCTCCAATCCTTCGGCATCTGTGACAACTCTCTCTTGTTTCTCTTCCTATCTGTCTAATCGTACCTTTAGTGTAGCCTTCTCTGAGGTATCCTCTGCCCTGTTAAATCTTTCTGTTGGGGTACCGCAAGGCTCTGTCCTCGGCCCCTTCTCTTCTCAATCTACACGTCCTCACTAGGTTCCTTAATAAAGTCCCACGGGTTTCATTATCATTTGTATGCCGATGATACCCAAATCTACCTCTCTGCACCAGAACTACCTCCTTCCTTGCTAACCCGTGTTACTAACTGTCTCTATCATATCTCATCTTGGATGTCCTCTCACTACCTCAAGCTAAATCTCTCCAAAACTGAGCTCCTTATTTTCCCCCTTCTTCCAAAATCTCCACCCCCCATGTCTCTATAACTGTTGATAACAACATCATTACCCCAGCCTCACATGCCCGATGTCTTGGGGTCACACTGGACTCAGATCTTTCTTTCACTCCTCACATTCAGTCCTTGGCTAAAGCCTGCCGCTTCCACCTTAAAAAACCATCTCTAAAATTAGACATTTCCTTACACAAAACACAACAAAGATTTTAATCCACTCTCTCATCCTTTCCCGCCTCGAGTACTGCAACTCTATCCTCTCTGGTCTCCCTAGCCGCCGCCTAGCTCCTTTACAATCCATAATGAATGCCTCTGCCAGGCTTATCTTCCTTGCACGTCACTCTTCATCTGCCGCAACTCTCTGCCAATCCCTTCACTGGCTTCCTCTTGCCTCCAGGATTAAACACAAAATTCTCACTCTGACATGCAAAGCCCTCAATTGCACTGCTCCCCCCTACCTCTCAGACCTCGTCTCCAGATACTCTTCCTCCCGTCCCCTTCGCTCATGATCTCCTACTTTCCTCCTCTCTTGTTACCTCCTCACATTCCCGTCTTTAAGATTTCTCCAGATTGGCTCCCATTTTATGGAACTCTCTGCCTCGCTCCGAAAGAATCTCCTTTAGTTTTAAAAGCGTCAAGTGCTCCCTGAAGACTCTACTATTCAGGGATGCTTACAACCTACACTAACCTTCCTATCTCCACTGCTATCCCCTAAAACCCCATAGCATGTAAGCCTATGAGCCCAGCTGTTTGTAGTTCATCTTCATAAAAGCCGACAACAACAGTGCAACTCTCGGCAGGACCCTCTCTCCCCATTTGATACCTGTAATCGTTTTTTTATACAACACCTATGTTCATAGAGCTGCAGAACCTGTTAGCGCTCTACAAATACCTAATAATAATAATGTTTTTCAAGATCACTGGATTTCAGCAAAACCAGTGACATCACCAGGATCTTAAAAGATCCAAAAACTTTATTTAAAAAAGAAAAAAAATGGACTGCACTCTTAAACTGGACTGGGTAAAAATCCCACGTCACTGCAAAACTCACAGCCCCGAGTACTCACCAGCACTCAGAGACTCAGGCACTTAAGATAGACCAGACTGGGTGCAAAGCCCATAAGGAAAATTACAAAACGCAAAATCTGGCACTCTTGTAAGCACACAGCTAGATTTAAAGCAAAATGGTTTGCTTTAAATTCGGCCAAAAGGGGGTAATAGGCCCAGGACCATGTGTTTTTATAGTGATATTTTCCACATTATATAGATCTATAGAAATAAAAAGTGAAAGATACAGTTCCATTAATTTTCCAAGCCAACAAAGGTTAAAAAAATCACTGCTCTGCTTTTAGGAGTAAAGGTGGTATGTTTGTTTTATACACGACATCAATTCTCCAAATTTTAGAAAAAAAATCCACAAGGACAAGAAAATTAGAAATGCCAAAAGCAAGCAGTATATTATAAAATAATGATCCAGCAGTGTAAAACAATTTCATTACCAAAATAATTTAGCATCACAATTATAGACATAGAATATATTTTGCGCTGATGAAAACACATTTAGATTTTGCCATTCTACTTGTTGATTGTTAACAGGTGAATGAGTGCCACAGCTCACAGTTCACATGGTAATTTAACGAAACATATTTTTGTATCTGTATTAAAACAGGTAACGTGCATCTATACGGAAGGTATATGGGGAGAACTGGCGCTAGAAACAGCCCCACTGCCAAGTACAAAAAGGGACCCCTCTTTAAAAAAGCCCCACCAGGCAAGCACAAACAGAAAAAGAGAAAGTACTGGTGCTAAAGCTGAGGGCAATGATTATAAAGGATATATAATAGTCAACAAGTGGATAGTGTACAATATACAGAGAAGATTCCTAAGGATTAGCTCGATAAAGCAGATTACAGTATAAATAAATAATTTTAACATATCAGAATAATGTATTCATAAGCTAAGAACATACACAGGCTAAAAACATATATCCCCATTGGATGAATAAACTAAAGTAAAAGGACAGAGTGTATCAGGCGAAAGTGTCCAATTCATATATCGCTGTAAAACATGTCACTTAGATTAAAAACACAAATGTATCTGGACGTCCAGTAGCTAAAAAGAGAATTATTATTATTATTACTACTACTACTATTAAGTTGTCTAGGAGAAGAGCTAGTGTATACAAAGCATAAAAAGTACAGCCAAGGCTAATAATCTCCAAGCTAATATAGACAAGATTATAAGAAGCTTAAAAAGCTACAAAGAGCTAAGCAAATGTATCCAACTTAAAGGGACACTGAACCCAATTTTTTTCTTTCATGATTCAGATAGAGCATGCAATTTTAAACATCTTTCTAATTTACTCCTATTATCAATTTTTCTTCATTCTCTTGCTTTCTTTATTTGAAAAAAGAAGGCATCTAAGCTATTTTTTAGTTCAGGCCCATGGAAAGCACTTGTTTATTGGTAAGTGAATTTACCCACCAATCAGCAAGAACAACACAGTGTGTTCACCAAAAATGGGCCGGCATCTAAACTTACATTCTTGCATTTCAAATAAAGATACCAAGAGAATGAAAATAATTTGATAATAGGAGTAAATTAGAAAGTTGCTTAAAATTGCATGCTCTATCTGAATCACAATAGAAAACAAATATGGGTTCAGTGTCCCTTTAAGTTTGAATCTCCCAAACACAGCCGATCGTGAGAGAGAGAGATATATACACACACACACACACACACCCACCAGTATTGGATCTTGCTGTGTCTTGAGGAGCGGTAACTTACAGAGTGGCCGTAGTGCGTAAGAAATTTCAGAACAGTTGCTTCAAGACAGGGTGATCCAGCCGGTATCAACACCCTCACTGTGCTTAGATCTGCAGAGCTGACTCGAGACGCTCCTCATTTCCGCGTCTGGCGTCTCTGTGGAGTAGCGGTCCCGTGGGTTCCTTCACCACGTGATGTCACAAATCGGCTCAGCTGTTCTGGTTGCGTATCAGTTACTCTTGTGCCTGAGACAGCGGGGAGCATTTCAAATCTCTGCTGGGCCCCACAATAGGGTAGTAAGAAGTCTGTGCCGGATAAGTTAGGCTGGTTATTAAAGCCGGTGGCTATGGTGACGTTAGGACACCGGAAGTTGATAACATATGAGTCTCTGTATCAGCGTGTCCACTAAAAAGCTGGATATTTAAACTTTTGGTGTCCTAATGTCACCATAGCCACAGGCTTTAATAACCAGTCTAACTTATCCGGCACTGACTTCTTACTACCCTATTGTGGGACCCAGCAGAGATTTGAAATACTCCCAGCTGTCTCAGGCACAAGAGTAACTGATACGCAACCAGAACAGCTGAGCCGATTGTGACATCACGTGATGAAGGAACCCACGTGACCGCTACTCCAGACGCGGAAGTGAGGAGCGTCTCGAGGCAGCTCTGTAGATCTAAGCACAGCGAGAGTGTTGATACAGGCTGGATCACCCTGTCTTGAAGCAACTGTTCTGAAATTTCTTACCCCACTACGGCCGCTCCATAAGGTACCACTCCCCAAGACACACAGCACGATCCAAGACTGGTGTATATATAGCACGATTGGCTGTGTTTGGGAGATTCGAACTTAAGTTGGACACTCTTGCATAGCTCTTTGTAGCTTTTTTAGCGTCTTATAATCTTGTCTATATTAGCTTGGAGATTATTAGCCTTGGCTGTATTTTTATGCTTTGTATACACTAGCTCTTCTTTTAGACAACTTAATTGTTATTATATTTTTTTTAGCTACTCCAGATACATTTATGTTTTTAATCTAAGTGACATGTTTTACAGCAATATATGAATTGGACACGATTTTGCCTGATACTCTGTCCTTTTACTTTAGTTTATTCATCCAATGGGGATATATATGTTTTTAGCCTGTATATGTTCTTAGCCTATGAATACTTTATTCTGATATATTAAAATTATGTATACTATAATCTGCTGTATCGAGCTAATCCTTAGGAATCTTGATTTATTTATCAGTTCTGTATTTTATATTTGACATCACTATCTATTATATATCATATATTGATTTTTTTTTCAGGTTCTCTGTATATTGTACACTATCCACTTGTTGACTATTATATATCCTTATAATTATTGCCCTCAGCTTTAGCGCCAGTACTTTCTCTTTTTCAACATGCATTTATACAACATGAAGGTAGTGACCTCTAGTGGGAGTAAAGGAAAACACAGGTAAACTCCCCATATACATGTGGAACAAAATTGTCTGGCTACCACAGTCTTATTGTAGGATCCTCATTAATTCATAATGTATTTAGAATAAACGCAACTTATATGGTTGTTTTAGAATTTCACATTGTTGCTATAGTAAACTATGATATTACTACAGATTCATGTTCACTTCTCAAAAAGCAGCTGTGATTTCCTTTCTGCTAAAGTAACAGGGAATAGAATCTTACAGAACAGTTGTGGGAGGAGGATTTTAAATACAACTATGCAAAATGTTAGGAGCCAACAGTAAAATATTATTAACCATAGTTCCTTGCTTTGTCCATATTATGTAACAGACATTGCTTGCAATTGACACGTGTAAAGAGGTATGCCTGGCCCTTGAGCACAGAAGGTGCAGCTCTCAAGCTTGCAACCCTCATTTTTTTTATTTTACATTTTAGAAGAAGATTGTGACAGACATTAAACAGCTTTTGCGTAGAAATTGTGCTTTCCCCACGCTCCCTAGAGACCGAAATGCAAACTCTAACCTAGACTTAAAAAAAGCTGCAAATTGGCTAAACAAGCACAAGGCGTCTGTGGTCACCCGATACATAGTCTGATTGGGTGACTTCACAGACCCATGGACCAAACTAAACCCTCAATACATGATCTGATTGGTCCATTTGGGGTAAGGGACTTGAATCTCCACTTTCTATTCATTCCCCGAGGTTCACTTGGGGTGGATGCCAGGAGACCTGCATGGTGCCTGGCCCCCCTTGAACCACAAGGTGCTAACGCTCACCCCGATGCATCTGGTTGGTCCGTGACATCACCCAATCAGACAATGCTTCTGGGTCCCCGCTAAACCCTTGTAAACCAGTCATTTGATTTGCAGCATTTCTGTTTACAGAATTAGCTTTTTGGCCTCTCTAGGCAGCATGGAAAAATGCACAATTTTGTAAAAAAAAGTTTTTTTTTAATTTAATTTTAAGTGTGAGAAAAATTCTCATGACAACACCCACAGGAATAAAAGCAGAGAGCCATTCCTCTTGTTCTCATTTCTACACCATAAGTTATCAAGCTATGTAACATAAAGGAATAGTCTAGTCAAAATTAAACTTTCATGATTCAGATAGAGCATGTGATTTTAAGCAACATTCTAATTAACTCCTATTATAAATGTTTCTCTGTTCTCTTGCTATCCTTATATTAATTTAAAGTGATGGTGAGTCCAAGCGTTTAACGCTAGGATTTACCATCACTAAAAATAAAGGGGGAGTTTAATCAATCAACCTTTTAAAAAAGGGTGCTAAACTCATCCTTTCTGTGCTGTTGCACAGCGCTAAATTCAGCAGCGCAGGCCACCCACGGCACAACTATCTCCTTCAATGAGGTGACGTGTGCACCTCTGAACCAATAGCAGTGCATGTCAACTGACAGCTATTGGTTCAGAGGTGCAAACGACACCTCATTGGTAGAAAATCGATGTGCAACGCTTGGATTTACCATCACTTTAAGCTTAGGAGCCAGCCCATTTTTGGTTCAGCACCTGGGTAGCGCTTGCTGATTGGTGGCTACATTTAGATACCAATCAGAAAGCACTACCCAGGTGCTGAACTAAAAATGGGCTGGCTCCTATGCTTACATTTCTTCTTTTTCACATAAAGATAGCAAGAGAATAAAGAAAAAAAAAAGTTGTATGCTCTGAATCATGAATGTTTAAAGTGAATCCGGCTTCCTCCAATAACGGCTTCCACCCAGAGCAAACATTGCCTGAGGCCATGCCGTGATTGGAGGAAGCCGGATTCTTCACAGCTGACGTATAAAGAGAGGATCTGCGGGCAGGGGAAGCTGCTCCGGCTGTGAAGCGGAGAGAGGTAAGTTTTTGAACAAAACGGCTGCTTTGTAAACTTTGATGAATGAAAGTGCTTCTGTTTGTAATAGTGTTTTTAAAAACCGGGCTTTCATTCATCAAAGTTTACCTTCACTTTAAGTTTGTCTTGACTAGTCTTTTAAAGGGATAGAAAGGTCAAAAATTAAATTTGCATTGGTGCATTTCAATAGAAGCATTTTTGCAATACAATTCCATTGGCAACAATGCTTCTAGTAAAAGAAATGTCTGTTTTTCAGCAGCATTTGCACATATCCTGTGAGAACCACCACACCAGTATTCAAACATCACACCTTCTCAAAGAGCCAGCAGTGGCTTGTGTGACACAAATTACATCTTCAGAAGCAACACACAACACCTGCAGCTCTCAGAGCATTTATAGTGTTTGAATACCGGCGTACGGGCCCTCACGGGATATGTGCGTATGCCACTGAAAAACAGAAATAAAACATTTACTATAAGCATTTTTGCTAATGGAAGTATATTGCAAACATGCTAATATTTAAAATTTAAATGCACCCATTTAAATTTTGCCCTTTCTATGACTTTAAAGTGACACAAAGCCCAAGGGGCCGATTTATCAAAGCGTCAATCGGCCCTAATGCCTCCGTTTCCACGCGAGCCATCTCTGAGGCAACAGACAGCAATCTGCCCGATCACATACGATCGAGTTGATTGGCACCCCCTGCTAGCGGACGATAATGTGCAGGCTAGCTTGATAAAGGGCTAGGTGTTAGCCCGAAACATTTCTTATTTGGACCCTGTATACACAATAAAGGTCGTTTTTATTAATCATAGCTGGAGAATACTTTTCTTTGTGGATCTTGCTGGGCTTAGTAAGCCTTCTCCGTGTTCCTGTGAGTGGTGGGTGCTGTATTTCATTTGCCTGTTCAAGATAATGTGCAGGGGGCGGCATTGCACAAGCATTTCTAGTGAAATGCTTGTGCAATGATAAATGTCGACCGTGTATGCTGTCAGCATTTATAGATGTGTGACGGTCATGAACACAATTTTAAACAAGCTTCCAATGTGCCTCCATTATCAAATGTGCTTTATTTTCATGATATTCTTTATTGAAGGGATACCTAGGTAGGAGCACGACTGGAGTAGTACTGCTGCCATCTAGTGCTCGTGAAAATGTATAACATTTTTGTAAAACTGCTGCCATATAGTGCTGCAGACACGCGAGTGCTCTTGAACTTCGATGCCTGCTTTTCAACAAACGATACCAAGAAAATGAAAAACAATTTATAACATCAGTAAATGTGGAAGTTCTTTAAAATGGTATACTCCCCAAATCATGAAAGAATACAGCTAGGTTTCATGTTCCTTTAAAAATTGCACAAGTCAAAAGAAAAACAGTCTTAGTAAGGTTTACTGTATGAAACATCAGCTTTCTTATATAAAATCATGGACACATAGTTTTGATCATATAAGTAGTTACTCTGTGTTTATCATGTGTCACATTCATGAGGTGTCTGATATTACAACTTTCTAGCATTTAAAGTGGGCCTTGATATTGTTTGTGCAGCACTTAGGGGTCAATATGTGACTCACTATTGTATATCTTCAGCCACTACCCAAACAGAATAATTATGTGACTAAACCATGGCAGTATTCTACAACATGTTTAACCTGCTTATTCTTCAAATTCTTTTTTTCACAACACACAATAAAGATCCCCTTGTAACTAATCTTTTCTGCAAAATACTAAAAAGGGAAACCGCTTACTGCTCTATAATAACTGCCATGTCAATCTGGAGACCCCAGTGTACATAATCCTGGGTGTATGGGTCTTTGTGGCAGCTCATCTTAAGGGCAAGACAAGGAATAATAACAGTCAAAAAAGTAAATCTATTTGCTATTCATTTAATATTGTATTTGCATTTTGTATATTGCTTTGGGTTTTGTTTTTTTGGGGGGGGTTGTCTGCTATTTCACACTTAAAGTGGGTGTTTCAGTAACCTTTTAAACAGAGCTAAACTGGAAGCTTCTAAGTAAGTTTTTTAAACAGTTTTATACTGTATTTTTATATCAGTATCTGTGCATCTTATTCTTCATATCAGTGCCTATTACATGCAGTTATATGAAAATGAGTGTATACTGTGCCTTTAAGGGTCTTGAGGACTGGAGTTGAGAAACAGTTTGTTCTCACTGGTTTACAAACCTGTCCTCAGGCCTCCCTTGGTAGTAGGTAATCGCTTTAGAAATGGCAATCACAATATCCTGGGTGTCTATAGAGAATCTAGCACCTCATATTGGCACCAAATGGGGCAAGTGACCCTCTTGAAACAAGAGAACTGCCCTTCCTCAGTTGTGAGTAATCATCACAACAGCAATCACCTGATCCATAAGTATGTTGTACAAAAGCATAGAGAAGGTGCAGCAGCTACTTTTTGTCACTTCAAAATACAGAGGGACAAGACATGGATATGTCCAGCTGACAGGTGAGTATTAGAACAAAAACTGGTCTAACTTGGATGGGGGTGGGGGTTGGTCTGGTGATTCTAAATAAGCCCTTAACCCCCAAAACAAGATAAGATACTGGGGGGGGGGGGGCATGAAAGTAAAAAAAAATGTAAAATTACACACTCAGCAAGACACTTAAATTAACTTCTACAGTCAAACTTACTTTGTTCTTTTGGTATCCTTTGTTTAAAAGCTGCATCAATGCACTAATGGGAGCTAGCTGGCGATTAGTGGCTACGATCATTTGACTCTAGTCTTTGGCTAACCAGCTATCAGCCAAGTCGCGCATTGCTGCTCTAGAGCTGACTTTAACTATGTGTTTAATTCATTTGCAGGCGTTAAACATATAGTTATACACAAGCAATAGTGTAATAATATAATGTATTCCTTATGCACTTTTATGTTGGAAGATCAAAGATCTGAAGTGACACAGTTTACTGTGATACTTTACTTACCATTACTACTGGATCCAGTTCCATCAAAGTATAGCGCACACAAAAAATAACAGTAAAACCTTTGCAGGGTTAAACACAGAGTTGCAGGGTCACTACTGCTAAAATGTCCCTTCAAAAAGAAAACTTGTAGAAATGGGCAACTTGTAAAAGCAACAAAATACACCAGATAACATAAAGCTGAACATATGAGTCATAATTACCTACCTGCTCAGTTGGAAATATACTATTAATGTACTCCACAGCATTGAAATCAGCACGATCAAGAAGATCTTGACTTGGGAAGACCTACAATAGAAAATGATACGTTTACATAAAGTATAAAAAGACTGTACTGTATGTTTAAATCATTGTAAAATAAAACTACATAACCTTGGTACAGATAAACAGAGATTTGTTATATTGAAATGAACCCAATACTAATAATTATAAAACATAATATATAACTTACATTGTTAGCACTATAATATATTGTTATGTAAAAATCAAAACTATACGTTATATATAAATCGATGTTCTCCACAGAAAATGTTTTCAGCAGGATGTCCTTATATAAGGTGCTTAGCTAGCTCACATTAGTGCACTGCTGCTCCTTCAACAAAGAATTCAAAGAAAATGAAGCATACTTGTTAATAGAAGTAAATTGAAAAGCAGTTTAAAATTGTATGCTTTGTCTGAATCATGAAAGAAAAAAAAAATTGATTTTATATCCCTTTAAATTTTAGCCAGGTAGCCAGTAAAATCAGCTGGGTGGTGTGCCCATTAAAGGGATAGAAAGTCCAAAATTGAAATGTGCATATGTGCATGTCAATGTTAAATAGAAGCATTATTGCAATATTCTTCCTTCAGCAAAAATGCTTTTAGTAAAAGTAATAACTGTTTTTCTGTGGCATACGCACATATCCTGTGAAGGTCCATGCACTAGTTATTAAACACCACACCTGCTCAGATAGTTAGTGGTGGCTTGTATGGCGCAAATTATATCTTCCCAGAAGCAACACACACCATCTTCAGCTCTCTGAGCTTGAATACTGGTGCACAGGCCCTCACAGGCTATGTGCATATGCCACAGAAAAACAATAACTTTTACTAGAACCATTGCTAAGGGAATTATATTGCACAAATACTATTTCACATTGCAATGCATTTATACACATTTAAATTTTGACCTTTCTACTCCTTTAAATAGGTCCTGGGAAGAACACTGTAAATTAAGCATTAAAAAGCCATTTTATTGAAAACAAAATACAGGCTTAGAGCAGGGCACACCAGGGCACCTGTAGCACCTAAAAAAATTGCCTGGTTTCTAGAGATCTAAGCCCAGATAGTACCGCCATACTGCCGCAGTCAAAACTGCCATAATCCACCACTTTTCACCTCATCCACAGTTGTGCATCTCTTATGTTTTGTGGACCAGCACAGCATTTCTTATTCTTCCCAGCCCCCACAGCTTCTTGGGGACCCAGTGTTTTATCACAATGTTAACTATGTTTTGCAGTGTGTGGGTAAAATACCTGCTGTCTCTTCTCCCCTCTAACAGTGCAGATGAAGACCAACTATTGCTTTCACTCCAGTAGAGTGTATTGGTCAACTAACCAGGTTACAATAGTTGGTCCTGCTTTGTTCTAATCTTTGCTTGGACTTGAGCTACAGACTTTAGATAAGGTGTTATAATACGCTGCTCTGGTATAAAACTGACTTTTAACCCCTTAAATGCACATGACATGGCTTTCTCATCATGCACATCGCTACCTGTAGACGCATGATAAGACAAAAATGGTGTTTGATTGGTGATACCCCTCACTACAGATCGGGGATTGTTGGTGGCCTATTGGGCGGCACTCCCAGGCTTCATGGGAGTGCTGGGGGGCAGAACCAGGAAGCTCACTGCAGCTGCAAGGGAGCTGGATGGGGGGGGGTCTTCAAACTCCTTAATCTCAGCTTCCATAGGAGCTACAAACCTACCCCCTCATTTGAAAAGAATGCCCTGCTCTTTCCTTTCACACGATGGCGGTCTTGGAGCAGTACTACACAAAAGATCTTTTAAATATAAAGTAAAAAATGAAAACACATGGGGATATGGGCATTTAAAAAAAAAAATCTGGTATGTTTAGAGACACCTAATAAAGTTTATTTTTTAGTAGACAAGTCTCACTCTCAAAAAAAATATATATATAAATTTTGTCTGTATAGACAGGTAGTCACTGTGGTAACAGTAAACACCTTGCAAAAAAAAAAAAAACAATGGGGTCCCTCAAATCTATATTATAACCCCCAAAAGACCGTATGGGCCCCTATTTCACATGTGGCTACCCTTGACGACAATTTAGTAAGGTGATCACTTGGCCATTTTCAGTATTATTTACTAAAATCTAAGAAAAAAAATAAAATAAATAAAAACAGTTTTTGCCGCAGCTATCTCATATGACATGGAAAAAAATGATAGAATATATATATATATATATATATATATATATATATATTAATTTTTTTTTAAATCAGATACAGACCAGCACTCTCCAAATAGCTATGCAATTTCCAGGGTGCTCTTGAACAAGATTATGTAACATCCAAAGAAATCAGGCACTCTCCGGTATTAAGATCCACAGTTTCTTTAATGTGACGTTTTGGGGTCTTTAGCCCCTTTTTCAGACATATAAAACGTATACAATTACCATCAAACTTACCCTCCTATATATAACCCACACCGTGCATCAAATTCAACTCAGGTGTGTCGGATCAGCGTCCCGTTAGCGCTAACGCGCATGCGCCAACAGCCCATTACGGCAACACACATGGGTCAAATCAGAAAAGCAAAAGCACAATATAGTTAAAGGGACACTGTACCCAAAATTTTTCTTTCGTGATTCAGATTGAGCATGAAATTTTAAGCAACTTTCTAATTTACTCCTATTATCAAATTTTCTTCATTCTCTTGGTATCTTTATTTGAAATGCAAGAATGTAAGTTTAGATGCCGGCCCATTTTTGGTGAACAACCTGGGTTGTCCTTGCTGATTGGTGGATAAATTCATCCACCAATAAAAAAGTGCTGTCCAGAGTACTGAAGCCAAAAAAAGCTTAGATGCCTTCTTTTTCAAATAATGATAGCAAGAGAACGAAGAAAAATTGATAATAGGAGTAAATTAAAAAGATGCTTAAAATTGCACGCTCTTTTTGAATTACAAAAGAAAAAAATTGGGTACAGTGTCCCTTTAAGTACATAATAACCCTTCAAACCAATACTAGATTGATATATTATTACCAAATTAGCATCAGAACTTCAATTGGATAAATACCCAACAGAATCGGACTAGACATTAGCCGAAACACTGGTAATGGCGAACGCAACAGTTACTAATTTAAACATGAATAACTGTAATAAAAACATAAACAGAGGCGCCACATGTGTAGGTCAATAAAAACCACAGAATCCAAGCTAGGCAAGATACAGGGTACTCACAAACCTGAAGGCACTCTCTTATGATACAAGCCTGAGGAAACTGGGTCACCCCCGAGAAACGCGTCGATTTCAATCTCTGTATAGTATAGGAGATTTGATTTTAACACACCCAGCTGTAATTTGTTACATTGCTGGTGTTTTTATTTTGTACAATAATGAACACTAGTTCTACTATTTACAAAGACTGGTGTGTGTGTTACAATCTCCTTCCAAGTAACCCAATGGCTGTTTAGCCTCTTTCCCCTTCTTCAATTCATAGGAAGCAACCCAGGCAAGGGTGGCCGTTCCGGAGATTCACCATTACAGGATACTACGACATGGACTCCTTTGCACAGCCAGCTGGTTTGCTGTTAGAATACCAGCCCGCTTCTAACAGGCACAAGAGAGTGCCTTCACGTTTGTGAGTACCCTGTATCTTGCCTAGCTTGGATTCTGTGGTTTTTATTGACCTACACATGTGGCGCCTCTGTTTATGTTTTTATTACAGTTATTCATCTTAGAAGTCACATCATTCTTGGAGTGAAGACCGAGAGCTGCCTGTTTCTCATACGGATTTTTTGGGACATTTGTGGGACTCTCTCCATATACCTCTCACATTGGTCACAACTTAGTGCCACGTGTGTATATACATATATATATATATTGTATATTTTTTATACTTTAAATTTTTTATATTATGTACACGGTGTTACAAGATGCACGTTTAACAATTGGGTAACATTTATTACTGTTATATAGCGCCTCCTATAGGTGATCTGTGGTACCATCAGCACAGATATTCCGGTTTATATACTAATTTAAACATAATGTATTATCAAGTGTTCTGACCAGAAAGAATATGTTAGATCCGTTCATCGTGTAGCCGATTGCTAATAGCCAATTACTTGCCCATTGCTCACAAGTGTGTCAAACATCAGAAAACAGTAATGTGCAAAAGACATCACTAATTATATACATCTGTCCAAAATAATACCTAACGAGCGTTTACCGCTGCCGCATATGTCATCATAGATAGCCTATTAATTAGTAACTACTCGTGTTAGATACATAGACAAGGCTGTCATATACAAATTCACTACGATAAGGCAATAGGAATATACTATCAAGCTTCCCTAGCTGAAAGAAAATTAAGTAGTCATCATTCTACTGTGTACTGTACTTGCACTTCAGATCCTCACAACGTATTACTCTAGATAACAGCTTTATTGTCAATTAACATGTACCTTATTAGAGTATATCATACAGTTCCCAATGGATGTTTGTGTGTCTAGTGGCTATTGCTATCCTGTTATAGCACTTTATCTATGGGAGAACAACAGCTACATTTGTCAATGTCAACATTATTAATCTCTACACACACACACACACACATACACACAAACATTATATTACAAACAAAAAGTAATACAACACACCTAGCTGGTGAGTGCTGGGTGTCTCTGTGTTGTATTACAAACAAAAAGTAATCCCCCTTGTTTCATGCACCCATTCTGGACTGGGGTTAACTGCCTGTGGCTCTGGTGACATCACAGCTTTTTTGGAGTGCTATTTAGCAACCAGGGCTGGGATGTTGCTGAGTCACTGGATGTGTACCTAGTCCGGTCTTGGAGTGCAGTTCCCTTCCGTGTTTTGTATTTCTCTCGGTGATTACATACACCTGTGCACCCCTTCTTTGTTCTCAGTTTGTTTGGTTTTGTAAGCTCACATGGTGTGGCTGTGTTAGGGACTCAGGAAGTGGAAAGGACCTCGACGTGGTGCCTGAGCTTATCCCATTTGGCCAGATGCGGTAACTAACCTTTCCAGTTGTGATTTTATCTTAGCTGTGAGCTAGCTGGTGAGTGCTGGGTGTCTATGTGAGATATATATATACTGAACCATTATTCTACGCTGGCATGTTTGGACGAGCATTGTTATGCTTTAGAAGCTTAATATCCATATATTGTGTTAGACCAGATAACCGCTTTAGTGTCAATTAACATGTACATTACTGAGAGTTATTGTACTGTTCCCAGCGGATACTTGAGAGACTAGTGGCTATTGTTATCCTGTATGAGTTAGTAGCACTTATCTATGGGAGAACACAAACTATATTTGACAGGTCGGCATTAACAATGTCTACCATATATACATATACATTTTCTATTGATAGGTCTATAGATAGGTGTAGCAGCGTGCATCACTCCTTATTACAAGATGACAGGGACACAAAATATATATATAGCAAGATCTAAGCATATATGTAAACCATATACACATTGTAAATTACATGACATCCGTGGCATCTTTAACACCTATACATTAATACAGCTTTCTAGCTGAAGAAACCTACTGCATGTTACACAATATCAAAGTAGACTAGCATTTCAGAGGAAGCAGTGCATGTCCATATTGGTATTAAGTCCTCTAGGTAATTAGGGTTTGTAGAGTAAAGATCCATCTGCTCTCCTTCTGTAGCAAGAGTTTTGCTCTATCCCCACCCCTAGCCAGAGGTGGGACATGATCGATGATCATACATTCAAGCTCCGATACTGAGTGTTTGGCCAGTAGGAAATGTTTTGCGACCGGTTGGTCCGTCTTGCCCGTTGCCAGGGCACTTCTGATTGCACATCTATATGGGTCACTCACTGAAATTTGACTTACAATAGGGTGTAAATCTAGGTAGCAAAAAAGCTCACCGAGGTGAAAAAAGGCTTAGCAGTGAAAGGGTTGATGCCATATTTCCTGGCGTGCGCTGTGTAAACCGAAGAGCTGCTGTTTGAGCTGAATTCAGCTAGCTGGTTGCTTTGAAGACCAGCACTATTTACTTTGTGGCACCCAAAAGTGTGAGTTGTTTTTACATATTCGATTTTATAAATATTTTTACAGAATAATGCTATGTGGCACCCCTGTTTTGTGCTTGAACTTTTCAGATATTTGTACCCTACCCAAGGGACTGAAGCGGAGCTGAGCTTGGCTCCAATATGATTTAAAGAGAACTAATCTTATTCTAATTGAAATATTTTAATTTATCTAAAAATTACTCTTATTTGTATAGGTTTATATTTTAATTAGCAACATTTTTTTAATATTGCTTATTTTAAATTTGCAAGTTTTGATTAAAGAGTGGCAATCCAAGGTTATTTTTTTTACATTTTACCCTAGTCAGTATTAAAAGGCATTCCCATATCTTATCTAAGAAAATATTTATAAATAAAAAAAAAATGATATGGTGTAAACTCTATTCCACTTGAAAAGCTTTATAGAGAATATACCTAATTTTAAAGGAGAATGATAACCTTTTGAACAGGAACATTTTCAACCATTATGTGAGTTACACAATTAAACTGTCCCAAAAACAGAAAACGTCTACTTTCTTCAGCAACTTTCAAAACCAGAGAAAACAATACAGGTATACCTCACTCATACAGCGGGTTAGGGACCGAAGCCCGCTGTAAAGTTAAAACTGCCTTAAAGGGACATGAAAACCAAATTTCTTTTTTCTTTCATGATTTAGAAAGAGCATGCAATTTTAAACAACTTTCTAATTTACTTCTATTAGCTATTTTTCTTCATTCTCAGTAGCTCCTGATTGGTGGCTCCACATAGATGCCTCGTGTGATTGGCTCACCCATGTGCATTGATATTCCTTCAGCAACGGATATCTAAAGAATGAAGCAAATCAGATAATTGAAGTAAATGAGAATTTTGTTTAAAATTGTATTCTCTGTCTGAATCATGAAAGAAATTTTTGGGGTTTAATGTCCCTTTAAAGTGAAACAATGTGGTTTTAGCTTTCTTTTCGCTTGAAAACATGTTTGAACTAACATATATTAGGGGAGCAATAGTGCTAAGTTTAGTTTAACACTAGCACAGTATTCAATTAGTATTCAGTAAAAACTGTACCTGTAAAATAGAAATTATTGTAGTAAAGTTTGCCAGAATACAACACTGAGACAAAGATTGCACTGTAATCCTCTTACTAGAGTGAACTGGGCATAACAAAATGGTGCCACTCACTTTTCTCACAATCTCACAATGAGTACAGCACTGTTTTAAAATCCTTGGCGGTTGAACTTCAGCTCCACAAAGCGCTGTATAGTGAAGCGCTGTAAAGTGAAGTATACCTGTATATTTTTGTCTAATGATACAAATTATTTCGTAATAAAAGAATTTTACTAAAAACAATAAAAAGTACAAATTAAAGACAATGAAATGACTAAGGATTGAAGAGTATAGTTTATTGTCCATATTTTATTAATACCGTTTAATAATTTGCACACATTTTCAATAATAACCGCTATTTGAGAGTTGCCCTTTTACAGTAGTAAATCCAGCTCTGAAAATAACCAAATGCTGCTGTCTGCAGCCATATAGAAACAAATGCTAAATAAGAATTTATGCTCATACCTAATTAGCACCCCACCTGGCTGATTTTACTGACCACCCAAACAGAAATTGATATTAAACTAAAAGTTGTGTTATCTTTTAACACAGAGATTGGTGCTTATTTCTGTGGTACGAAAATTACTCATATAAAAATGCAGTGCACCATAGAGAATTGTGGGTTATATCCTTAACCCCTTAAGGACAAGGCCATTTTTCAATTTCTTTCCCTTAAAGGGCCATTAAACCCAAATTTTCTCTTTAACCCTTTAATGACCACAGCACTTTTCCATTTTCTGTCCATTTGGGACCAAAGCTATTTTTACATTTTTGTGGTCTTTGTGTTTAGCTGTAATTTTCCTCTTACTCATTTACTGTACCCACACATATTATATATCGTTTTTCTCGCCATTAAATGGACTTTCCAAAGATACCATTATTTTCATCATATCTTATAATTTACTATAAAAAAAAAAAATGGAAAAAAACACACTTTTTCTAACTTTGACCCCCAAAATCTGTTACACATCTACAACCACCAAAAAACACCAATGCTAAATAGTTTCTAAATTTTGTCCTGAGTTTAGAAATACCCAATGTTTACATGTTCTTTCCTTTTTTTGCAAGTTATAGGGCAATAAATACAAGTAGCACTTTGCTATTTACAAACCATTTTTTTTCAAGATTAGCGCTAGTTACATTGGGACACTAATATCTTTCAGGAATCTCTGAATATCCATTGACATGTATATATTTTTTTTAGAAGACAACCCAAAGTATTGATCTAGGCCAATTTTGGTATATTTCATGCCACCATTTCACCGCCAAATGCGATCAAATACAAAAAATCGTTCACTTTTTCACAAATTTTTTCACAAACTTTTGGTTTCTAACTGAAATTATTTACAAACAGCTTGTGCAATTATGGCATAAATGATTGTAAATTTTTATTTGGGATCCCCTTTGTTCAGAAATAGCAGACATATATGGCTTTGGCGTTGCTTTTTGGTAATTAGAAGGCTGCTAAATGCCACTGTGCACCACACGTGTATTATGCCCAGCAGTAAAGGGGTTAATTAGGGAGCATGTAGGGAGCTTTTTGGGGTAATTTTAGCTTTAGTGTAGTGTAGTAGACAACCCCAAGTAATGATCTATGCCCATTTTGGTATATTTCATGCCACCATTTCACCGCCAATTGCGATCAAATTAAAAAAAAAAATTAAATTTTTCACAATTTTAGGTTTCTCACTGAAATCATTTACAAACAGCTTGTGCAATTATGGCACAAATTGTTGTAAATGCTTCTCTGGGATCCCCTTTGTTCAGAAATAGCAGACATATATGGCTTTGGCATTGCTTTTTGGTACTTAGAAGGCTGCTAAATGCCGCTGCGCATCACACGTGTATTATGGCTAGCAGTGAAGGGGTTAATTAGGTAGCTTGTAGGGAGCTTGCAGGGTTAATTTTAGCTTTAGTGTAGAGCTCAGCCTCCCACCTGAAATATCAGACCCCCTGATCCCTCCCAAACAGCTCTCTTCCCTCCCCCACCCCACAATTGTCCCCGCCATCTTAAGTACTGGCAGCAACTCTGCCAGTACTAAAATAAAATATATATTTAAGCTTTTTGGGGGGGTTTTTAAGCATATTTACATATGCTGCTGTGTAGGAGCCCCCCTTAGCCCCCAACCTGACTGATCCCCCACCAAACAGCTCTCTAACCCTCCCCCTCTGCCTTAATGGGCGCCATTTTGGGTACTGGCAGCTGTCTGCCAGTACCCAGTTTAGAATAAAATAGTTGCTTTTTTATTTTTTCCCCATTTTCTGTAGTGTAGCTCCCCCCCCCCCCCACCAAAGAACAAACCCCCACCCCCTCCTAGATAACTTTGATTGTTATTTTTTTTTTTAAATATACACTTTTTTTCTGACACTTTTAGTGCTGTCTTTTCTGTAGTGTAGCGGTTCCCACCCGCTCCCGCCCCGTGCACGCGCCCGCCCGCCCCCATCGGCCCCGCCCCCCTCTACATTACCCGGTCCATCGATGGCCGCCCACCCGCCTCCCAAGTCGGCTCCCACCCACCAACGATACCGGCCATCGATGTCCGGTGCAGAGAGGGCCACAGAGTGGCTCTCTCTGCATCGGATGGCCATCTATAGTTATTGCAGGATGCCTCCATATCGAGGCATCACTGCAATAACCGGAAAGCAGCTGGAAGCGAGCAGGATCGCTTCCAGCTGCTTTCCACACCGAGGACGTGCAGGGTATGTCCTCAGGCGTTAACTGCCTTTTTTTTTTTTTTTTTGAGGACGTACGCTGCACGTCCTCGGTCGTTAAGGGGTTAATGATTCAGATAGAGAATACAATTTTAAACAACATTCCAATTTACTTCTATTATATAATTTGCTGCAATATTTAGATATCCTTTGTTAAAGAAATAGCAATGCACATTGGTGAGCCAATCACATGAGGCATCTATGTGCAACCACCAATCAGAAGATACTGAGCCTATCTAGATATGCTTTTCAGGAAAGAATATCAAGAGAATGAAGCAAATTAGATAATAGAAGTAAATTAGAAAGTTGTTTAAAATGGTATACTCTATCTGAATCATGAAAGAAAAAAAAATGTAGATGTAATGTCCCTTTAAGGACCAGGGCTATTTTTACATTTCTGCTGTGTTTGTGTTTAGCTGTAATTTTCCTATTACCCATTTACTGTACCCACACACATTATATACAGTTTTTCTCGCCATTAAACGGACTTTCTAAAGATACTATTATTTTCATCATATCTTATCATTTACTATAAAAAAAATTTTATAAAATATGAGGGGGGGGGGAAAAAAAACACACTTTTTCTAACTGACCCCCAAAATCTGTTACACATCTACAACCACCAAAAAAACACCCATGCTAAATAGTTTCTAAATTTTGTCTCGAGTTTAGAAATACCCAATGTTTACATGTTCTTTCCTTTTTTTGCAAGTTATAGGGCCATAAATACAACTAGCACTTTGCTATTTCCAAACCACTTTTTTTTCAAAATTAGCACTAGTTACATTAGAACACTGATATCTGTCAGGAGTCCCTGAATATCCCTTGACATGTATATATTTTTTTTTTAGCAGACATCACAAAGTATTGATTTATGCCCATTTTGGTATATTTCATGCCACCATTTCACAGCCAAATGCGATCAAATGAAAAAAAAAAACATTCAATTTTTCCCAAATTTAGGTTTCTCACTGAAATTATTTACAAACAGCTTGTGCAACTATGGCACAAATGGAAGCTTCTCTGGGATCCCCTTTGTTCAGAAATAGCCGACATATGGCTTTGGCATTGCTTCCTGGTAATTAGAAGGCCGCTAAATGCAGCTGCGCACCACGCGTGTATTATGCCCAGCAGTGAAGGGGTTAATTAGGGAGCATGTAGGGAGCTTTTAGGGTTAATTTTAGCTTTAGTTTAGAGTAGTAGACAACCCAAAGTATTGATCTAGGCGCATTTTGGTATATTTCATTCCACCATTTCACCGCCTAATGCGTTAAAATAAAATAAAAAAAAGGTTCACTTTTTCACAAACTTTAGGTTTCTCACTGAAATTATTTACAAACAGCTTGTGCAATTATGGCACAAATGGTTGTAAATGCTTCTCTGGGATCCCCTTTGTTCAGAAATAGCAGACATATATGGCTTTGGCGTTGCTTTTTGGTAATTAGAAGGCCGCTAAATATCTCTGTGCATCACACTTGTATTATGTCTAGCAGTGAAGGGGTTAATTAGGTAGCTTGTAGGGAGCTTGCAGGGTTAATTTTAGCTTTAATGTAGATATCAGCCTCCTACCTGACACATCACACCCCCAGATCCCTCCCAAACAGCTCTCTTCCCTCCCCCACCCCACAATTGTCCCGCTATCTTAAGTACTGGCAGAAAGTCTGCCAGTACTAAAATAAAAGGTATTTTAATTTTTTTTTTTTTTTACATATGCTGATGTGTAGGATCCCCCCTTAGCCCCCCAACCTCCCTGATCCCCCCCCAAGCAGCTCTCTAACCCTCCTCCTCTACCTTATTGGTAGCCATCTTGGGTACTGGCAGCTGTCTGTCAGTACCCAGTTTACTAAAAAAAAATATATATTTTTTTTTTTTTTTCTGTGGTGTAGCTTCCCCCTCCAAAGACCAACCCTCCACCGCCTCCCAGATCCCTTAAATGCTTTTTTTTTTTTTTTTTTTTTTTTTATTAAATTTTATCCCACTTTTATTCAAAAAAATTTCTGTAGTGTAGCCGTTTCCACCCCGTGCACGCGCCCGCCCCATGCACGCTCCTCCGTGCGCGCCCCAGGCTATCCCGCCACGTCATAGGGCACATTGAAGGCTGCCCACCCGCCTCCCAAGTCAGCTCCCACCCACCAACGATACCGGCCATCGATGTCCGGTGCAGAGAGGGCCAAAGAGTGTCTCTCTCTGCATCAGATGGCCAAGGGGTGTTATTGCAGGATGCATCGATCAGTTTGTGCAAGACGTACCCTGTACGACATGAGTCGTTAAGGGGTTAAAGAGACATGAAACAAACATTTTCTTTCATGATTCAGATAGAGAATACAATTTTAAACAACTTTCCAATTTACTTCTATTTAATTTGCTTCATTCTCTTGTTATCCTTTGAAAAGGTTTATCTAGGCAAGCTCAGGGGCAGCAGAAAACCTAGGTTCTAGCTGTTGATTGGTGGCGCTATATTATATATATATATATATATATATATATATATATATATATATATATTTTTATTGGCTCACCCACGTGTTCAATTAGAAACCATTAGTGCATTGCTGCTCCTTCAACAAATGATATCAAAAGAATGTAACAGATTACATAATAGAAGTATATTAGAAAGTTGTTTAAAATTGTATTCTCAATCTGAATCATGAAAGAAAAATGTTGAGTTTTATGTCTCTTTAAGGGCTGCCACTGACACCAACATGCAGATCTCAGAAAGTGCTAAACTGCTTAAAAGTCCTTAAAGGGATATAAAGCCAAAAAATAATATTTTGTGATTCAGACAGAGCATACAATTAAAAAAAAAAATCCACTTTACTTCTGTTATTACATTTTCTTTTTTCTCTTGATATTCTGTGTTCCAGAGATACCTAGGTAGCATCTGGTGCCATCTAGTGCTCTTGCAAATGGAGAATATTCTTGCAAAACTGGTGCCATAATAGTGCTCCAGAAATGGGCAGGCTCCTAAGCACACATCCCTGCATTTATAAAAACTTTACCAAGAGAATGAAGAAAAATTAATAGAAGTAAATTAGAAAACCGTTTAAAATCACATCTGCTCCATCTGAATCATGAAAAAATGTTGGGTTTCATATCCCTTTAACCCCTTAACGACCAAGGACGTACGCCACACGTCCTCAAAAAAAATACAGTTAATGACCGAGGACGTGTGGCGTACGTCCTTGGTCTGGAAAGCAGCTGGAAGCGATCCTGCTCGCTTCCAGCTGCTTTCCGGTTTTTGCAGTGATGCCTCGATATCGAGGCATCCTGCAATAACCCCCCTTGGCCATCCGATGCAGAGAGAGCCACTCTGTGGCCCTCTCTGCACCGGACATCGGTGGCCGGCATCGTTGGTGGGTGGGAGGCCATCGATGTGCCGAGTGGAGGGGGGCGGGATCGGGAGGGGCGGGAGCGCCTGCGTGCACGGGGGGGCACCGCTACACTACAGAAAACTAAACTTTCAAAAGTAAAAAAATTAAACATTTTGGAAGCTGTAAATAAACAGCTAAGAGATCTGGAAGGGGTGGGGGGTTGATCTTGGGGGGGAAGCTACACTACAGAAAAGGGCATTTTTTTTTTTAAAAAAAAGGCACATTTTTTCACTAAACTGGGTACTGGCAGACAGCTGCCAGTACCCAAGATGGCGCCCATTAAGGCAGAGGGGGAGGGTTAGAGAGCTGTTTGGTGGGGGATCAGTGAGGCTGGGGGCTAAGGGGGGATCCTACACAGCAGCATATGTAAATATGCTAAATAAAAAAAAACACAAAAAAGGCCAAATATAGCTTTTATTTTAGTACTGGCAGAGTTTCTGCCAGTACTTAAGATGGCGGGGACAATTGTGTGGTGGGGGAGGAAAGAGAGCTGTTAGGGAGGGATCAGGGGGTCTCATGTTTCAGGTGGGAGGCTGAGCTCTACACTAAAGCTAAAATTAACCCTGCAAGCTACATAATTAACCCCTTCACTTCTAGCCATAATACACGTGTGAAATGCAGCGGCATTTGGCGGCCTTCTAATTACCAAAAAGCAACGCCAAAGCCATATATGTCTGCTATTTCTAAACAAAGGGGATCCCAGAGAAGCATTTACAACCATTTGTGCCATAATTGCACAAGCTGTTTGTAAATGATTTCAGTGAGAAACCTAAAATTGTGAAAAATGTAACTTTTTTTTAATTTGATCGCATTTGGCGGTGAAATGGTGGCATGAAATATACCAAAATTGGCCTAGATCAATACTTGGGGTTGTCTACTACACTACAGCTAAAATTATCCCTAAAATCTCCCTACATGCTCCATAATTAACCCCTTCACTGCTGGGCATAATACACGTGTAGTGCGCAGTGGCATTTAGCAGCCTTCTAATTACTAAAAAGCAACACGAAAGCCATATATGTCTGCTATTTCTGAACAAAGGGGATCCCAGAGAAGAATTTACAACTATTTAAGCCATAATTGCACATTGCTGTTTGTAAATAATTTCAGTGAGAAACCAAAAGTTTGAGAAAAAATTAGTAAAAAAGTGAACGATTTTTTGTATTTAATCGCATTTGGCGGTGAAATGGTGGCATGAAATATACCAAAATGGGCCTAGATCAATACTTTGGGATGTCTACTAAAAAAAAATATATACATGTCAAAGGATATTCAGAGATTCCTGAAAGATATCAGTGTTCTAATGTAACTAGCGCTAATTTTGAAAAATAATGGTTTGGAAATAGCAAAGTGCTACTGGTATTTATGGCCCTATAACTTGCAAAAAAAGCAAAGAACATGTAAACATTGGGACAAAATATAGAAACTATTTAGCACGGGTGTTTTTTGGTGGTCATAGTTAGAAAAAGTGTGTTTTTTTCAATTTTTTCCTCATATTTTATAAAAAAATTTATAGTAAATTATAAGATATGATGAAAATAATGGTATCTTTAGAAAGTCCATTTAATGGCGAGAAAAACGGTATATAATATGTGTGGGTACATTAAATGAGTAAGAGGAAAATTACAGCTAAACACAAACACCGCAGAAATGTAAAAATAGCCTTGGTCCCAAACGGACAGAAAATGGAAAAGTGCTGTGGTCATTAAGGGGTTAAAGGATCATGAAACCCAATTTTTTTTCTCTTTAATGATTCAGATAGAACATACAATTTAAAACAACTTTCATTGTACTTCTATTATAAAATTCTTTGTTTTATTGTTATCCTTTGTTGAAAATCAGGAAGGTAAGATTAGGACTGGGCGTGCACGTGTCTGCAGTACTATACAGCTGCAGTTTTGCAACAATAAAACACATTAGCAAGACGTGCACACTACCTATCTAGATATCTCTTCAACAAAGAATAACATAGGAACAAAGCAAATTTGATAATAGAAGTAAAATTGGAAACTTTTTTTATAATTGTTTTTCTTACAAAAGGAAAATTTTGTGTTTCATGTCCCTTTAAGTTAATGTGATGGTCTAGATCTCCACACACCACATACACAGAGCATTCATTATAAAGTTAAAAAAGAATAACGCAGCATTACTTAACCCACATTATATTGCAAAGGTGAAAAAAAATGCAAAGGTTATTCATCCTGAAATAAGGATTCATTTTTAATTTGTGTCTGCAGAAATACCATGACCCTGCTACACAGCAAAAATGTTATAAAATAAACAAACATACCAAGTTCTTTTATGATTCAGATAGAGCACATATACATTTTAAACAACTTTCAGATTTACTCCTATTATCAAATGTTCTTCATTCTTTTGGTATCCTTTGTTGAAGAAGCAGCAATACATTACTGGAAGCTAGCTAAACACATTGGATGAGTCAATGACAAAAGGCATATATGTGCAGCAACTAGCTCCCAGTAGTGCTTTGCTGCTTCTGAGCCTATCTAGTTAAGTTTTTCAACAAAGGACACCAAGAAACAAAACAAATTAGATAACAGAAGTACAATGGAAAGTTGTTTAAAACGGCATGAACTATCTGAATCATGATAGTTTCATTTTGACTTGAATGACCCTTCAATAGCATTGTTTGCCTTCAATTCTCTGAACACAGAATCAACCCCTTACTAAGATTCAAGAAGTTTTCTGAATAGAAGATTGGTTGGAGTGGAATAGATCTGCACAAGGACCTGAGTGTGAGGACGGAGGGGCAAGCAATACAAAAGTGAAAACCATAATGTTATTATTTTAGTTAAAAACATTTTTTTAGAATTATTAGTATAGTAGTAGTAGTATCAAGGGACACAAGCCAATTTTTTCCTTTCATGATTCAGATAGAGCATGCAATTTTAGAGGGACAGTCTACACCAGAATTTTTATTGTTTTAAAAGATAGATAATCCCTTTATTACCCATTTCCCAGTTTTGCATAACCAACACAGTTATAATAATATTCTTTTAACCTCTGTGATTATCTTGTATCTAAGCCTCTGCAAACTGACCCTTTTTTCAGTTCTTTTGACAGACTTGCAGTCTAGCCAATCAGTGTCTGCTCCCAGATAATTTCTCGTACACAAGCACAGTGTTATCTATATGAAATATGTGAACTAACACCCTCTAGTGGTGAAAAACTGTTAAAATGCAATCTGAAAGAGGTGGGCTTCAAGGTCTAAGAAATTAGCATATGAACCTCCTAGGTTAAACTTTCAACTAAGAATACCAAAAGAACAAAGCAAAATTGGTGATAAGTAAATTGGAAAATTGTTTAAAAATGACATGCTCTATATGAATCATAAAAGTTTATTTTGGCCTAGACTGTCCCTTTAAGCAACTTTCTAATTTACTCCAATTCATTTTTCTTCATTCTCTTGCTATCTTTATTTGAAAAAGCAGGAATATAAGCTTCGGAGCTGGACCATTTTTGGTTCAGCACCTGGGTAGTGCTTGCCGATTGGTGGCTAAATGTGCTTTAAAGGGCCATTATAGTGGGAAAATGCATGATCTAATTAATCAGATCATGTAATTTTATTACTAGCGACCCTGCAATGCTATGTGTTTAACCCATCAAAAGGGGTTACAACACAGTTAAAGTCACAGCGCACTGCTCGTCCTGAGTAAATATGGCCAGTGACAGAGGTAGTCCCACAACTCAGCTATGCGACTATCGCTGCTTTATGGTTGGCCAGCAGTGCTCTGTGGCACCCAAATGGTACACTTTAACTACATGTTTAAACCATTTGCAGGGTTGCCAGTGCTAAAATGGCATGCTCTAATAAATTAACGCATTTACTTTTTCCACTATAATGTCTATTTAACACCATAATAATTACCGGATAGGACTTTTTAAGTTACCTTGATCTTTTACTTCTAAAGTGTTACCATAAGAACATCTCACCAGTTATTTGAGACGACTTATGAAATCATAATTTTAAAGTGATTGAAAAGTTTAACAAATTAAAGCCAGTATCTAAAAATACTCTTAAAAACATTGGCACTTTAATTCATTAATCTTTACAATGACACTTCTTTATTGAAATACCATTTCTTTATGGAACGCAGACCTGCGATCCTCCCGCATCTCCTGCTGTAGTTAACAGATTGATGACTAATCTGGCTTCCTCCAATCGTTGTGTGCCCCCTTTGGCGTCCAGCTCAAATGGCAACGCAACAATTGGAGGAAGCCAGATTCATCATCAATATGCTAAATGCAGCAGGAGCTGCAGGGGGAGGATGGCCGGTTTGTTTTCTAAAAAAAAAACAAAGGTAAGTATTTTACAAAAGAATATTTTTAGATACCGGGATTTACATTTTTTACAATCACTTTAAACCACACAGCAGTGAGTTGGAGCCTTTGGTCAGTAATGAATGAGAACAATTAGCTTTGAAGTGAATGAAGGTGGATCTGAGCTGCTGATATTGTGCTAAGCATCTGTGTATACGTACTCTATGAACAGCTCTAGCAGTCTCACTCTAAATACATGAAACTGTTTTTATGCAGTGCTGTTAAGGAAGTGGTAAAAATTAATTAAAATGAAGAATGTTAATCAGCTTTACAAACGCTCAGCCTATTTCAAGCTTCTACTGTAGACGTGTAGCTGATGACAGTGCACTGCTGTTTGACAGTGTACACACGCTAAGCTGAGAGTTATCCCAAGATGAGACCTTAGTCCGTATATTGCCCGCACCTGTTCTATGGCTTGCTGCACCTCCGGGGACAGGTGTAACACCGCCTCAAGCTCCTCCACAGCCTCCAACTCTTCCTCATCCATTCTCCTAACCAGCTGCTTTTGCTAAAGCTTGGACACTGAGACAGCTTCCTGGACCGCGTTGGATCATGGGAGAGCCTTGCAGTAGATGGTTTCCGTAGAAACGGTGATTGAGATGACGCCACCATCTTTAAATAGGGAAAAAAACGTATTTGTTAATAACAACAAAAACAGTTTTTAATTCAGAAACATCTAAATACTATAGTTTAAATCAAGGCTATTTTATTATATATTGTACTTATCAAGTAAGTTACTACGTTGTCACATGACCACAAATAGCAAGGTAAAGTATTGCCAGGTAGAAGCGTCTATAGCCAGCTAGGGTTTTGGTGGTCCATTGTGATATTTGTCATTTGTATGTGTTACATATAAAAATAACGAAATAAAAATATTTTAACCCCTTAATTAACTGGTGCAGTTTTCGAATTAAAGACCACGTTATTTTTTTTTTCACGATTTTTGGCTTGTTTCATTAAAAGACATTTTGTTATTTCATGTTGCAACAAAAGTCATAATGCTTATTATGTGTTCATGGCAAACAAAACTTTATTTTTATTTAAATACTATGAATATTTTCAAAATCAATGTAGTAATATACTTATACATGTATAAATATCTTTCCTAAAAATGTCCAGTTGCACAGTGATTTAGCAAAGGAATCAGGGTACCCTATGTGTGTTGTTCTTCCCTCCATAGGGCTTTTTTTAAATGATTTTAGTCACCCCAAAGCACACATTTTTAGTCCTGCCTTTTCACTGGGGCCACAACACTATAGTTCTTTATACTAGGACTGCAAGAAAAATTGTGGATAGAAAAATTTAACCCTCGGGCCACCAGTTAGCCATAGGGTTGCCTGGTTCCAGTATTCAACCGGACAGTCCAGTATTTTGCAGGCTGTCCAATAAAATCTGTACAAAAATACTGGACACTTAAATGTGCAGTATTTTTAACCCCTTAATGACAACTGACGTACCAGGTACGTCATGCATTAACAAGTAGTTAATGACAATGGACGTACCTGGTACGTCAGTTGTCTAGGAGAGTGCTGGAAGCGATCGCAATCGCTTCCAGCAGCTCTCAGGGTATTGCAGTGATGCATCCTGCAATACCTTTTTAGAAGACTCCGATGCAGAGAGGGCCACTCTGTGGCCCTCTCTGCACCGGTAGTTCGTTGGTGGGTGGGAGCGCAACAGGGAGGTGGGTGGGCGGCCCATCGCTACCCGGCATCCGGTTCCTAGAAGTGCAATGTGCACACCGGGTGCCGGGAGCGTGCGCATTAGCTGGCCACTGACACCAATGAGGGAAGAGGGGGGGGGAAGATTTTTTTTTTTTAAATCATATAAAAGGATCTGGGAGGGGGAGGGGGGTAGGGGTATTGTGGGGGGCTGCTACACTACAGAAAACCCCCCAAAAAAGAAAAAAAGAAAAAAATACTTTTGTTTTTGTGCAAATTGGGTACTGACAGACAGCTGCCAGTACCCAAGATGGCCGCAATTAGATAGGGGAGAGGGTTAGAGAGCTGGGGGGGGATCATGGAGGTTGGGGCTAAGGCAGGAGTCCATCACAGCTAAAATATTTTATTTTTTTTATAAAAAAAAAAACTCCTTTTATTTAGTACTGGCAGACTTTCTGCCAGTACTTAAGATGGCGGGGACATTTGTGGGGTGGGGGAGGGAAGAGAGCTGTTTGGGAGGGATCAGGGGGTGGGATGTGTCAGGTGGGAGGCTGATCTCTACCCTAAAGCTAAAATTAACCCTGCAAGCTCCCTACAACCTACCTAATTAACCCCTTCACTGCTGGGCATAATTTACGTGTGGTGCGCAGCAGCATTTAGCGGCCTTCTAATTACAAAAAAGCAATGCCAAAGCCATATAAGTCTGCTATTTCTGAACAAAGGGGACCCCAAAGAAGCTTTTACAACAATTTGTGCCATAATAGCACAAGCTGTTTGTAAATAATTTCAGTGAGAAACCTAAAATTGTGAAAAATGTAAAGTTTTTTTTTTTATTTGCTCGCATTTGGCGGTGAAATGGTGGAATAAAATATACCAAAATGTGCCTAGATCAATACTTTGGGTTGTCTTCTAACAAAAAATATATACATGTCAAGGGATATTCAGGTATTCCTGACAGATATCAGGGTTCCAATGTAACTAGCGCTAATTTTGAAAAAAAGTGGTTTGGAAATAGCGAAGTGCTACTTGTATTTATGGCCCTATAACTTGCAAAAAAAGCTAAGAACATGTAAACATTGGGTATTTCTAAACTCAGGACAAAATTTAGAAACTATTTAGCATGGGTGTTTTTTGGTGATTGTAGATGTGTAACAGATTTTGGGGGTCAAAGTTAGAAAAAGTGTGTTTTTTTCCATTTTTTCCTCATATTTTATTATTTTTTTTTAGTAAATTATAAGATATGATGAAAATAATGGTATCTTTAGAAAGTCCATTTAATGGCGAGAAAAACGGTATATAATATGTGTGGGTACAGTAAATGAGTAAGAGGAAAATTACAGCTAAACACAAACACTGCAGAAATGTAAAAATAGCCATTGTCATTAAGGGTAAGAAAATTGAAAAATGGTCCGGTCATTAAGGGGTTAAAGACCCCTGTCAGCTAAATGTAAAGGGCCTTCTAGGCCTTTATGCATTAGAAATATGGCTCAAAAAGAAGTTGCACTGTGCTGTGTGGTCTTACTATTGCTGCTTCTTAACTTCAGTTTCTGGCAAGCCAGCAACTATGGGGGTAGAAAACAGCATCCACTGCTTATTAAATCTACCCCATTGTGTGGACCCAGCTACGTCCCATATCCATTCACTTATAGGTCGTCCGGTATTGTTATGAAGTACCTCTGGCAACCCTTTATAAAAATTCCAGCTATGAACATGGATAAAGAAGACCTGTACTGGCAGATTTGGGAGACTTGGTTTAACTACCAGGGAAACCATAGCTAAACATGTAGACATGATAAGGTTCCTGATCATTCCCATTAACATAATTAAACTTCCATACCTAATTAGAATGCGCTAATTAACTGACGGCTCCCGCCTCTCTAAATTTATTGTCAAAATCTGATCACTCTCCTCCTCTCTCTTACCCTACTCCCCCCCTCCTCCCCTACCCCCCCTCTTCCCCCCCTCCTACAATATGTGACCTACTCTCTGCCCTAGCCCGTATCTCTCCCTCCTCTTCACCCTCTCATAAAAGACCTCCCCCGCCTGGAGATGCGCACTACGATTACTAGAAGAAGTGTGCTGACAGGCATCTCTGAGCTGACTTTCTGAAGTCTCTAGAAAGTTGAGTTTATGTATAGGACTGGAGTATTACCCTGGTCCCTGTATTTAAGGTTTGTTCATAATACCCGAAAATGAGGTTTACGTAGTTGATATTTTATTTATCTTTGATATGTTCAATCTATATGCTCTGCATCACCACCAATATCTATATTCACTATGCAATTACAACAAAATAATGTATATATACATATGGACTTATTGGTCATTTATGCTGTAACATTTGTTGTGATGCTTAACCCTCAATAAAAATATTTACAAATAAAAAAATAAAAAAAATTCCAGCTATGGGCTGGATTACGACTGGAGCAGTAGTTTGCACTCACATTCAAGCATTAAAATTGCTATAAGTCATGTTTTGCTGTCGGAGATTCAAGCTCGTATTAAGAATTAAAAGTAAAAAGTTTGCTCTCATGTTCGTAACATTACGGTAAAAAAAAAATAGACTTCAATGGAGCTAAAAAAGTTGAAAAAAAACCTAGCACCCACAAATCACAGAAACACGATCATGGTTATTTAAAAGCGTAACATAAGAAGATAATATTGCATCTTTCATAATCAAAT
This sequence comes from Bombina bombina, assembly GCF_027579735.1. NCBI lineage: Eukaryota > Metazoa > Chordata > Amphibia > Anura > Bombinatoridae > Bombina > Bombina bombina. The sequence goes on along the minus strand of NC_069501.1, from coordinate 650,473,512 downwards.
GTTCTGCGCATAGCAGAATATGTTATATTTATTCTTAAAGATATATTTAAATGTATATCTGATGGATACTTGCACAAATATATATATATTTGATTAATTATAGGTCTAGATATATACAGACATATATAGGAATATCTATTTATGAACATATTCCCCTTTGTGCAGAACATGCAGAACACTGGAATGTGAGATATGTATAGTAAATACACAAACACTTATGAATATTGCATAAATATGTTTTTCATGTTTTTATTGCACTTATATATGTCTACATATGTATGTAAGTGTTTATATGTCTGTAAATACGTATATAGGCAATCAAAGAAGAAGTATAGGATCCAGCTTTATGCAAATAAAATCCATCTTTTCCCTAAGGTTCATAAATCCCTTCACAACGTACAAGGCCGCCCTATAGTCAGCGGTATAGATTCTATCTTTGAAAGATTGTCCCAGTGGCTGGATGCTATTTTGCAGCCATTGGTCCATCTACTACCTTCATATACGAGGGATTCAAAACACATACTAAATCTTCTAACTAACATAAAATGGCAAATGAACTACCATTGGCTCTCAGTTGATGTAGTCTCACTATATTCTAGGATTCCACACAACAAGGGTATTGAAGCAGTAAGATATTATTTGGCAACACATACAGAATACACATCAGATTTTCAAAAATATATTCTAAGAATTCTGGAGTTCCTATTGACTCACAATTTTTTTACATTTGAAGGCAAATACTATGTACAAAAATGTGGCACAGCCATGGGGGCGAAATATGCCCCCTCTTATGCCAATTTATTTCTTGGCAAATGGGAGCTAGAAAATATCTTTGACCACAGCAACATATTCAGGTCCCACATCTGTTTCTTTAAACGCTATATCGACGACCTACTTCTTATCTGGTCAGGTCCCCCTGCAGACATTAAGAATTTCATTGACATGATAAATAAAAACAATTTAAACTTGAGCTTTACATACACCACTGACAGTCATTCTATCAACTATTTAGACTTGTGTCTTACAGGTGACAGAAGTGGTAATATTGTATCAAAAGTGTACCGTAAACCTATCTCAGGCAACACCCTCCTGCACGCCTCCAGTTGCCACCCTAAAAATACTTCATATGCTGTTGCTAAAGGCCAGTTTACTCGGCTTAAAAGAAATTGTAGCAAGATTGAGGACTATGTGCAGGAGGCTGTTTGTCTAGAGAAGAGACTAAAAGAGAGGAAATATACCCGTAGCCATATTAGACAGGCTAGATTAGCTGTTGACCAACTGGACAGAGACCAACTTTTGGTGGATAAACCTGCTAATACACACAGAGATTTTTCAGGTGTACATTTTGTAACAACTTTTAGCACACAATATTCCCAAATCTGTGACATAGTCAGGAAACATTTCCCGCTATTAGCAGCTGACGAGAAGTTGGTTGAAACTGTAAAACAAGGTGTTAGGTGCTCTTACAAGAAGAGCCCTACCTTGGCTTCCATTTTGTCTCCCACAGAATTAAAACAGACTTCAAGTCATACTAGCTCATGGTTACATCATCTGGGCATGTTCAAGTGTGGCCATAAGAAATGCAAACCATGTGACTTTGCATGGGTTACCAAAGAATTCACCTCAGCAATAACAGGACAGACATATCCTATCAAAACTTGCTTAAATTGTCAAAGCACTAACGTTATATATATCATCACATGTACCCTATGTAATATTCAATACATAGGGTTAACCTCTAGGGATATAAATTCCCGTATTAGAGAACACTTTTCGACTATTACAAAGGGTACATCTAGCACACCACTTGTGCAACATTTTGCCACAAAACATCACAGTAGCCTAAACTCATTTAAATGGGCAGCAATAGAACAAGCTAAGGTGCCCAAGAGAGGTGGCAATCTGGATAACATACTTGCCAAAAGGGAAGTATATTGGATATACACCCTCAAAACCAGATTACCATTGGGTTTAAACTCAAGATATGATTTGATTAATTTCTGGGAATAACTTCAAATATTAACACTAACATTCACATTCAAACTACTTCATATACATACTATTCACTTAAGGGTATTGATATTTGGTTATATTCCATCCCTTTGTCCCATTTTGTCGGTACTTTTAGATGTGTTTTAGATAATTTTCGCTCTTTCAATATCTATTCTGAACTATCCTTCCATACGTATTGAAGGTTACATTTCAGCTTGCCCTCCAAGCTGTGCGAACATATATGCGTATCTCGCACGTACCTGTGTATGTATATTCACACATGCGAATACATAACTACATTCTTTAATGGGGTATATACCTGGGAGACATAATACTGTAAGGGTTCTTATCACAGTTAATTAATATTATTATTACTCTACATTCAAGTTTCAATATGCCATTTGAGAATCTGTAAAATGTAAAATATATACATGATGCTTTAGTGCTTGCTAACTATAATGACATTTAGTGCAGAAATAATTTGCGTCAGTTAGGGTAATTCTTCCCACAATGTTCTCTTATCATCATTATGAGTTTTCTATTTTAGAAATTTGTTCATATTTCTAAGGATTTATCTTATATATACTTTAGTGTGTGTACTCTTACTGTAGCGTAGCTTAGATACTAAGGGTTAATCAAATTACTCTTTACCTGGTGTGGGCGTGTTTTGTATTCATTGTTTTTAACCAATCACAATTGTAACACAGTTTTTTAAACTTGCATTCACCTGCATGACACCTATGGCTATGATTACGGCTGAGCGCCGAAACATGTAAGCCGTGGTGTCACGCTCACACACTGGTTTTTGCTTACTATCTATGTATGCTGTTCGCTGAGCCACTCTTGTCGTTTTAACTTTGCCAATAAAGATGGATTTTATTTGCATAAAGCTGGATCCTATACTTCTTCTTTGATTGCCTGTATCGCACCAGTTGGATCAGCTTATAGCCCTTACATACGGAGCACTTCTGTTGTAAAACCCGGGTGAAGCAAGAGCACCGCCCCCCTACCGGAGATCCTGCTACGTCACAAACAGACAACGCAGTGTACCTGTGTTCAGCCTGAAGCGCTGCTGGAGATTCTTACATTTTGCCGGTTGGTTTGGAGCAGACAGCCCACCGAATCGATTTCGGTTTGACCACGGAGGTCCCCCGGCATCCTTGATTTCCAGTTTGAGGTACTGCACGGCACATACAGATTCCGGGGGCGGTTAGGCTCCTTAAGGGTTAGTCCCGGACACAACAGCATTCACCTGTATGCACCTTGCACTTGCACTTACATATTGCATATTAGAAGAGGACTTCCCATATTTCTCTATATCATTTTTATTATTTGGGTATTACTGGTGATACCTTGGGAAACTTTTCGCTGTTATTCATTATTACAAGGGCTTTTTCATCTCTATTTTGAGTATCCATTTTGGCAACGAACATTTAACCATTATAACAATGGAAGAAACAGCACTACCACTATATTTCTCTCTGAGACCCGCTACAGCACGAAGTAACTTTTCAACAGAATGTGAAAAAATATTTTCAGAGGACAAGGGGACACTTTCACTTAGCACTTTATTTGACGCAGTGGAGACTTTGTTATTTAAAGAGACCAAAGCACAATGGGACATTTGGACATTTCAATCCTATCTTAAAGCACAAATGATCCCAAGGGGACTAAGGATTTTTAAATTTCCTACTTTTGATGTTGATACAATGGACATTGAGTTTGTTGATAAATGGAATGCAGCACTATCTGAATGTTCATGCCAATTAATGCTGTTGCTAATCCAATATAGAACCCAGCAACTTAATTTAATTAAGCAAGAAATAGATACTATTCAGATAGAGTTAAATAACCGTAGTGCTGATCCTAATTTTGCAAAATTTGACAAAATACTACAAGAGTCTTTGGCCCGTGGCAAGCAAGTTATAATGGAAAATAAACATATCAAGTTTATCCAGGATAAAACCGATTATCAAAAAAATTCAGTATATATTTGGAACAAAAAACAACGTTCCAACTATAGAAGGAGCTTGCCACAGAACAAACATAACAAACATAGGGGCAATCGTAGACATAGAAGGGGTAATCAAAAACAGGTCAGCTTTTCTGACAGTGATACAGACAGATCGTCTGATGAATACACATCAGGTGGTGAAATGGACATAGAGACACAGATTAATACAATCTCAAATTCACAACAAGGTATCCTAAAGCCTCCTATTGCTCCTAACATTTCTAACATTTCTAATACTTCCGTTGTACCTAACACTATAGGCACTAATTCTGCACCTTTAGTAGTGAAACCCAAAGATAAAAACACTGTCTCCAAATATACTGCTAACAATAGACTAGATGAACGAGTTAGCACATATGCAGTAGATACAGGAACACAGGAAATGTCATTATTGAATCAGGTTTTTCCTATGGACCCCCAGACAGAGGGTATAGGGGGGATGCAGGCCAACAACCAAGAGAGATATCCAGTAAGGAGAAACCGCACACAGACCAAATACAAATGAACAGTGTAGTCAACTTATCTTCAGCTACACTCACTCAAGATCAAATAGATGTACTATCTTTAGGCTTAGGGTTTGCACCCACTACAAACTTTGACATATTCCAGACACTCATAGATATCAACAAATTTGTCAGGAATATCACTTTAAAAAAATATTTTGCAGATACTACTCAAGAGACATCCGTTCTGGAACCAGATAGCTTCTGCACCACATCTATTACAGGCATAAATACCTTTTCAGAAACATGTGATCTCATATCTCTACAAAATCTAGCAATTGAGAGCAACACAATATCAGGAACACTCAATAGGGCACACTCATTTAGAAATAAATCTACATTTTATCCAATACAAAACAGAGGACCTATAATTGAAACATTCCATGCACGAGTAGAATCTGATTTGCATAAATTAAAAGAGACCACTGAACGAACAACCAAAAATCTTACTAAAAAACAGACAGAAGCACTCAGGTCTTTACAGCAAAGATCTGATTTAGTAATCCGCCCATCAGACAAGGGGGGTACCGTTGTGGTACTTGATAGGCAGGATTACATATCAGAGGCACATAGACAACTCAACATCCCTACTGACTACTCGATTCTTCCCAGAAATCCAACAAATGAGTATAAGAAGCTCCTATTTGATATACTAGATGATGGCATTGAACATGGTTTCTTAGATGAAAACACAGCTGACTACCTTTATGTAAAATACCCAAGAATCCCAGTTTTCCATATGTTCCCTAAGGTTCATAAATCCCTTCACAACGTACAAGGCCGCCCTATAGTCAGCGGTATAGATTCTATCTTTGAAAGATTGTCCCAGTGGCTGGATGCTATTTTGCAGCCATTGGTCCATCTACTACCTTCATATACGAGGGATTCAAAACACATACTAAATCTTCTAACTAACATAAAATGGCAAATGAACTACCATTGGCTCTCAGTTGATGTAGTCTCACTATATTCTAGGATTCCACACAACAAGGGTATTGAAGCAGTAAGATATTATTTGGCAACACATACAGAATACACATCAGATTTTCAAAAATATATTCTAAGAATTCTGGAGTTCCTATTGACTCACAATTTTTTTACATTTGAAGGCAAATACTATGTACAAAAATGTGGCACAGCCATGGGGGCGAAATATGCCCCCTCTTATGCCAATTTATTTCTTGGCAAATGGGAGCTAGAAAATATCTTTGACCACAGCAACATATTCAGGTCCCACATCTGTTTCTTTAAACGCTATATCGACGACCTACTTCTTATCTGGTCAGGTCCCCCTGCAGACATTAAGAATTTCATTGACATGATAAATAAAAACAATTTAAACTTGAGCTTTACATACACCACTGACAGTCATTCTATCAACTATTTAGACTTGTGTCTTACAGGTGACAGAAGTGGTAATATTGTATCAAAAGTGTACCGTAAACCTATCTCAGGCAACACCCTCCTGCACGCCTCCAGTTGCCACCCTAAAAATACTTCATATGCTGTTGCTAAAGGCCAGTTTACTCGGCTTAAAAGAAATTGTAGCAAGATTGAGGACTATGTGCAGGAGGCTGTTTGTCTAGAGAAGAGACTAAAAGAGAGGAAATATACCCGTAGCCATATTAGACAGGCTAGATTAGCTGTTGACCAACTGGACAGAGACCAACTTTTGGTGGATAAACCTGCTAATACACACAGAGATTTTTCAGGTGTACATTTTGTAACAACTTTTAGCACACAATATTCCCAAATCTGTGACATAGTCAGGAAACATTTCCCGCTATTAGCAGCTGACGAGAAGTTGGTTGAAACTGTAAAACAAGGTGTTAGGTGCTCTTACAAGAAGAGCCCTACCTTGGCTTCCATTTTGTCTCCCACAGAATTAAAACAGACTTCAAGTCATACTAGCTCATGGTTACATCATCTGGGCATGTTCAAGTGTGGCCATAAGAAATGCAAACCATGTGACTTTGCATGGGTTACCAAAGAATTCACCTCAGCAATAACAGGACAGACATATCCTATCAAAACTTGCTTAAATTGTCAAAGCACTAACGTTATATATATCATCACATGTACCCTATGTAATATTCAATACATAGGGTTAACCTCTAGGGATATAAATTCCCGTATTAGAGAACACTTTTCGACTATTACAAAGGGTACATCTAGCACACCACTTGTGCAACATTTTGCCACAAAACATCACAGTAGCCTAAACTCATTTAAATGGGCAGCAATAGAACAAGCTAAGGTGCCCAAGAGAGGTGGCAATCTGGATAACATACTTGCCAAAAGGGAAGTATATTGGATATACACCCTCAAAACCAGATTACCATTGGGTTTAAACTCAAGATATGATTTGATTAATTTCTGGGAATAACTTCAAATATTAACACTAACATTCACATTCAAACTACTTCATATACATACTATTCACTTAAGGGTATTGATATTTGGTTATATTCCATCCCTTTGTCCCATTTTGTCGGTACTTTTAGATGTGTTTTAGATAAGTTTCGCTCTTTCAATATCTATTCTGAACTATCCTTCCATACGTATTGAAGGTTACATTTCAGCTTGCCCTCCAAGCTGTGCGAACATATATGCGTATCTCGCACGTACCTGTGTATGTATATTCACACATGCGAATACATAACTACATTCTTTAATGGGGTATATACCTGGGAGACATAATACTGTAAGGGTTCTTATCACAGTTAATTAATATTATTATTACTCTACATTCAAGTTTCAATATGCCATTTGAGAATCTGTAAAATGTAAAATATATACATGATGCTTTAGTGCTTGCTAACTATAATGACATTTAGTGCAGAAATAATTTGCGTCAGTTAGGGTAATTCTTCCCACAATGTTCTCTTATCATCATTATGAGTTTTCTATTTTAGAAATTTGTTCATATTTCTAAGGATTTATCTTATATATACTTTAGGGTGTGTACTCTTACTGTAGCGTAGCTTAGATACTAAGGGTTAATCAAATTACTCTTTACCTGGTGTGGGCGTGTTTTGTATTCATTGTTTTTAACCAATCACAATTGTAACACAGTTTTTTAAACTTGCATTCACCTGCATGACACCTATGGCTATGATTACGGCTGAGCGCCGAAACATGTAAGCCGTGGTGTCACGCTCACACACTGGTTTTTGCTTACTATCTATGTATGCTGTTCGCTGAGCCACTCTTGGCGTTTTAACTTTGCCAATAAAGATGGATTTTATTTGCATAAAGCTGGATCCTATACTTCTTCTTTGATTGCCTGTATCGCACCAGTTGGATCAGCTTATAGCCCTTACATACGGAGCACTTCTGTTGTAAAACCCGGGTGAAGCAAGAGCACCGCCCCCCTACCGGAGATCCTGCTACGTCACAAACAGACAACGCAGTGTACCTGTGTTCAGCCTGAAGCGCTGCTGGAGATTCTTACATTTTGCCGGTTGGTTTGGAGCAGACAGCCCACCGAATCGATTTCGGTTTGACCACGGAGGTCCCCCGGCATCCTTGATTTCCAGTTTGAGGTACTGCACGGCACATACAGATTCCGGGGGCGGTTAGGCTCCTTAAGGGTAAGTCCCGGACACAACAGCATTCACCTGTATGCACCTTGCACTTGCACTTACATATTGCATATTAGAAGAGGACTTCCCATATTTCTCTATATCATTTTTGTAAATACGTATATACACATATAAATACATATGTACACACATGTAAATATATATACATACATACATATACATATTTAGACATGTGTATGTTTGTATCTCTATGTTAAAGCCCTTTGCAGTCTTTTTTTTTATATATAACCCCCGAGACCTCATATATTTGAGCCCTTATAACTTTTTAATACAATAATTTTATTTAATATTTTTTATCAGATAGTGTTATGAGTGTAACTGTACTTTTAAATGTTGATGTGTTTTGTGACTTCAGCAAAGTATATCAAGGGAATTAATCACATTTGATAATAGGTGTAAATTGGAAAATCGTTTAAAATTGCCTGTAATGTTTTTTTCTGAATCCTGAAAGAACAAAAATGGGTTTCATATCCCTTTAGTAGGTCCCATATGATGTAACCTGTAGTGTACTGCAAACATTTAACAATAAATGCTCTCAAGAATTAGAACATTATATTTTTTATCAATGCATAAAGAATTTACTAGACATGTGCAAAAAGTATACTTTATTATTCATATATATATAGTTATCCTCTTTCTTTGGCAATTACTTTGATCTGTCACCAGATATTTGATATCAAAAGTGCAATTTAAAATATCTAAATAGAATTAATAGGGCTGTTTTTCAAGTTCTCAGTATACTGTAATTAAGCCTTCTTTACTAGGTGTGTTACAGTAAGATGAGCTTGTTTTTTATGTCATATATGAAAATGTGAGGATTTTGAAGTTTACATTTATGCAGTGTGGGTTACATTTTCTAAGGGAGGCTTTATCCGAGTAATGGTCCTATTATAGATAGCTAGACCATTATGGCACTGACAAATGAGGCAAGTAGGCAACTTCGGAAATGGAGGCCTGCACTGATATAAGCATGGACATAACTGCTTGAGGTTTTCGGGTGATCCAGTTTCTGCTATAATTAACAGATATTCTTTGTGTCCTCATATATAAATATACAAACATATTTATTGCAGATATATGCAGAACATCTGAGCATTTAATAGTTTTAGGAACCCTTTTAATAGGTCAAGGGCACTTTGAAATCAGGCATATGGGTAGATTTATGTAGGGTCGAGTGGACATGATTTGTTGAGGGTCCGCTCAATCTTGCTAAATGCCAACAGCATACGCTATCTGCATTTAACATTGCTCTGTACATGTGTCACTGGCAACCAAGGGGATAAAATGACTGATTTGTTGTGAGAAATTAGTTGTGAAAAATATATTTGGTGGGATCAAGGGTGAGGCCTCAGGTTGAGCTTTTGTGGAGACTTTGGGGTTAATTTATTATATTTTATATGTCCGTCGGCATTTAACATTGCACAAGCATTTCTTGTGAAATGCTTGTGCAATGATGCCCCTGCACACTTGTGGCCAATTGGCCACTAGCAAGTTGTGTCAATCATCCCAATTGGTGGTGGAGAAGTTAAGGAGCAGCGGTCTTATGATATTTGGAAGCCATATTATTCTATAGTAGTTCTGCTTACATAGAAACCCAGTACAAAAAGAGTAGTGTCTTGCAGAGGAATAATATATTGTAATACTACAAATGTAAAGTGTTTTTTCACTATAGGTAGGTTGTTTCGCCCTCGTTGGGGCTCTTCAGTATGATGTAGGTGCTAGGTTATTGGACTCAAGCTTTGATTTTAGGTTTACGGCTATATGCCAGTTTTGCTGATGATTACATAAATTTTTGTAACCACACTTACAAAGCGTGAAATGAATGCTTGAGCAGAACAGCAGCACCAATCATAGACAGCCTGTTTGGCCCGTTTGGGGCTCATCCCTCCATTGTATTAATCTTAGCAAAAAACAAATATACTTATCTGTGCAAAATTGCAACATTTATAATTCAAAATACATTTAAATATAATGGGCAGCCCTATAGCAAAGGGTGGAATTCAAGGACATCAGCATCAACCATAATGACTTGAGTGAGAAAGAGTCCCAAAGTAGCGAAACAGGCTGCCTATGGTTGATGCTGTGTTATTTAAGCCTCATGTATTTCACAGTTTGCTACACTACTGGTTTAAACTGACAGAAGCATAAGGGGTGCCATATTAAAAATGCATTTTCAATTAGTAATACACTCTGTGGGATAATTTGTATATTCTAACCATTGTATATTTATTCCTTGCTGAACTAATTAAATGGAGGGTTTATCTCACTCTATTAACAACAATACATTTATTTGGTACAATGGGAGTCCCTGCTCTAAAGGATTTTCATTGGTGCAAGTGCAGACCCTGTTCCAAGGAGCTTACAATCTAGTGTTTCAGTGCTTTGCTCAAAGAGCTTATAATCTTGTATTTAAGGAGAACTTACCTCTGGGTACTTACAGTGTAGAGAAATAAAATAAATCCCTGATGGAAGACTGTACTTAGCATGTGACATATACTAGACCTTCTGAAATCTTCAATCTTCCTGCCACTGCCATCGAGTATTACAGTCTTTGTTATACGGCTTGCCAGATATGAATCAGTCTTTGCATATCTTGTAAGTATTTGTCATCCAATGCAAGAAGATAGGTCCATGACACATTGTACCTTACACAAACAAATACTTAAATCCAGTTATATAGATGCGCTCAAATCAGCATTTGACTGTAACACCAATAGACCAATGAGTGTTCATAACAGTATTACATTATTTCCAAATGCCATATTCTTATTATCAGGTGTTGCATACATCATTATGGATCCACTAAGATTATAGAGTAGCAAGTTTTATATCACCTCTAAAGCTGTAAAGGCTGCGCTCCAAGCCTGTCAAATTATGCAAAATGTCACAGCTATACAAAGTTCTGTGATAAGTTTAACAGACCACAATGCAAAGAGCCGTACAAAGCCGTAAAAATAGTAGCTATTTACTCACAGATCCAGGGTGAAATCTTGTGTATTCCAACGGACCCTTAGTGGTAAGTAACGGTCCTGGTCCCAATACCGTGATGGTTCAGGACTCAACAAGCTTTGTTTGGACACATTGTACCTTATAAATGCAGTATTTTTTCATGACATATCAAATATTGTGCTTCACTAGGACTCTCTGCTTCAAAAATCCAACAGTAGTACTTGTCCCACGGTGACTGTAGACATTCAAGTTTACTATTACAGACATGGTAGTCCTTGTTCCAGGGTGCTGCAGTTCTCAGATAAATTTGTAAACCATCTGCAAGGTGCTTATAACCTAGTAGTATTATTGGTGTCCCTACATCAAGGCATTGCATTGAGGATATAAGTGCAAACATTTTAATCATATCATTGTATTCTCTTCGCCAAGATCCTTAACATTATTACATTATACAGATATGTGCAGCGAGAATGTATTTAAGCCAATAAATTTGATTTATAATCAGTTTATTAAAGTTATAGCAGTGTAAAAGTAATTATGCTTTATTGTTGGTTTTATGATTCAAGTTCTAGTGTCACAGAGATTAATTGTATATTTTATATTAATAAGCCTTGAAAAGTACAGAAAGCTTTAAACATACAGAACCAAAATTAAAGCTAAACATTTTTATGAAATGGGAAAGTAAAGGAAAAACACAAGAGAAATGTGAGAAATGATCTGACCTCACTGCACATGTCTGTAGGCTCTTGGAGCAGGATCTGTATTTACAATCTAGTGTGGTAATGTGATGACTTGCTCAAAGAGCTTACATACTTGTTAATCTCAGAAAATCTTACCTTAGATACTTACAGTTTAGTAATATAAAAATCCTTGAAGGACATCTGCCATCAGCTCGTATATTGAAGGCCAGATGCTCATCAGTCTGATCTGAATTTATTTCAGATCACCAGCTGTCTTTTCTATATCCGAGTCAAGCAGAAAAAATAGTTGCATCAAATACTGCACCTTAAAGTACAGTGTTTAATGAGGGTCCCAGCCAGAGTGAGTTTGAAGAGAGAGGACATCTACCATCAGTGCGTATACTGCTGGCCAGATGCGCATCAGTCTGATCTGAATTTATTTCATATCGCCAGCTGTCTTTTCTTCAATCGGGTCAAGCAGAAGAAACAGCTGCATCAAATGTTGCAACTTAAAGTACAGTGTTTAATGAGGGTCCCAGCACCAGTGAGTTTGCAGCGTGAGGATATCTGCCATCAGCGAGTATACTTCTGCCCAGATGCGCATCAGTCTGATCTGAATTTATTTTAGATCGCCAGTTGCCTTTTCTTTATATGGGTCAAGCAGGACAGATGCTGTACCTTACAGTACAGTGTTTTAATGAGGGTCCCAGCACCAGTGAGTTTGCAGCGTCCATGCCGTGGGATTTATATTCTAGGCCTTTACTAGCTTTAGAGCATTTAGATAGGAGAGTGTATAGGGGCGTTGTTTCCAGCTTAAGGGATCGTACGTATCTATGTGACCTTGTATAGTGTTTAAGTATATATATTATTGTGTTTTAAAAGTGAAATTTAAAGTGACAATATTTATTAATTAAAGTATATTCAGAAATTATATAAGCTTAAGGTGATTAAATTTGTCCTAAAGTCTCTCTACACAATTTCAATTTATTAAAATATTCATAATATATAATATAATAAAGTACTGGTTAAAATTTAAAACTCCTATATAAGACTGTTTACAAGTTCCTCTAAAATAAACTATGGGACGTCTCCCAAATACATAAAACAATATATATTAAACCTTGAAATTAGTACGTGTATTTCGTTACAATTGCTGAGTAAAAAACGTTATTAGCAGTAAAATAATAATGAAGCTAGCTTAAAAACCTTTTAGATAGTTACTATGTCTGAGCTGACCTTTGATCTTTGCTTAACAAAAATTTTCAACACTTATCAACCTTTCAAATTTGGGTTAGGATATAATAAAAGCTCACAACCTTATCTCACTTTACAGTTGTTGGTCTTGCAAATCCTTTCCGTAAAATATATGCAGATCTGGTTTTGTACAGTCCGTATTAAACAAACTTTTCTGTGTGAGACTGCTCTTAGTGCTTTGCACGCAGTCAGAGTCTTTACATAAGAGCAGTCTCACACAGAAAAGTTTGTTTAATACGGACTGTACAAAACCAGAACTGCATATATTTTACGGAAAGGATTTGCAAGACCAACAACTGTAAAGTGAGATAAGGTTGTGAGCTTTTATTATATCCTAACCCAAATTTGAAAGGTTGATAAGTGTTGAAAATTTTTGTTAAGCAAAGATCAAAGGTCAGCTCAGACATAGTAACTTTCTAAAAGGTTTTTAAGCTAGCTTCATTATTATTTTACTGCTAATAACGTTTTTTACTCAGCAATTGTAACGAAATACACGTACTAATTTCAAGGTTTAATATATATTGTTTTATGTATTTGGGAGACGTCCCATAGTTTATTTTAGAGGAACTTGTAAACAGTCTTATATAGGAGTTTAACATTTTAACCAGTACTTTATTATATTATATATTATGAATATTTTAATAAATTGAAATGAATTCTGGATGGTACATCTTGACTTAATATACTGTCATTTTTTACACTTACACCCATTAATATAGGGGTAATATACACTCTGACATAATAGCGCAAAAACACGGTTTTATGTTAAAATATTTTACTTTTAATTCACATAGTTCCCAATCACAATACACAAAGTAAACATTGTGTAGAGAGACTTTAGGACAAATTTAATCACCTTAAGCTTATATAATTTCTGAATATACTTTAATTAATAAATATTGTCACTTTAAATTTCACTTTTAAAACACAATAATATATACAGGGAGTGCAGAATTATTAGGCAAATTAGTATTTTGACCACATCATCCTCTTTATGCATGTTGTCTTACTCCAAGCTGTATAGGCTTGAAAGCCTACTACCAATTAAGCATATTAGGTGATGTGCATATCTGTAATGAGAAGGGGTGTGGTCTAATGACATCAACACCCTATATCAGGTGTGCATAATTATTAGGCAACTTCCTTTCCTTTGGCAAAATGGGTCAAAAGAAGGACTTGACAGGCTCAGAAAAGTCAAAAATAGTGAGATATCTTGCAGAGGGATGCAGCACTCTTAAAATTGCAAAGCTTCTGAAGCGTGATCATCGAACAATCAAGCGTTTCATTCAAAATAGTCAACAGGGTCGCAAGAAGCGTGTGGAAAAACCAAGGCGCAAAATAACTGCCCATGAACTGAGAAAAGTCAAGCGTGCAGCTGCCAAGATGCCACTTGCCACCAGTTTGGCCATATTTCAGAGCTGCAACATCACTGGAGTGCCCAAAAGCACAAGGTGTGCAATACTCAGAGACATGGCCAAGGTAAGAAAGGCTGAAAGACGACCACCACTGAACAAGACACACAAGCTGAAACGTCAAGACTGGGCCAAGAAATATCTCAAGACTGATTTTTCTAAGGTTTTATGGACTGATGAAATGAGAGTGAGTCTTGATGGGCCAGATGGATGGGCCCATGGCTGGATTGGTAAAGGGCAGAGAGCTCCAGTCGACTCAGACGCCAGCAAGGTGGAGGTGGAGTACTGGTTTGGGCTGGTATCATCAAAGATGAGCTTGTGGGGCCTTTTCGGGTTGAGGATGGAGTCAAGCTCAACTCCCAGTCCTACTGCCAGTTTCTGGAAGACACCTTCTTCAAGCAGTGGTACAGGAAGAAGTCTGCATCCTTCAAGAAAAACATGATTTTCATGCAGGACAATGCTCCATCACACGCGTCCAAGTACTCCACAGCGTGGCTGGCAAGAAAGGGTATAAAAGAAGAAAATCTAATGACATGGCCTCCTTGTTCACCTGATCTGAACCCCATTGAGAACCTGTGGTCCATCATCAAATGTGAGATTTACAAGGAGGGAAAACAGTACACCTCTCTGAACAGTGTCTGGGAGGCTGTGGTTGCTGCTGCATGCAATGTTGATGGTGAACAGATCAAAACACTGACAGAATCCATGGATGGCAGGCTTTTGAGTGTCCTTGCAAAGAAAGGTGGCTATTTTGGTCACTGATTTGTTTTTGTTTTGTTTTTGAATGTCAGAAATGTATATTTGTGAATATTGAGATGTTATATTGGTTTCACTGGTAAAAAATAAATAATTGAAATGGGTATATATTTGTTTTTTGTTAAGTTGCCTAATAATTATGCACAGTAATAGTCACCTGCACACACAGATATCCCCCTAAAATAGCTATAGCTAAAAACAAACTAAAAACTACTTCCAAAACTATTCAGCTTTGATATTAATTAGTTTTTTGGGTTCATTGAGAACATGGTTGTTGTTCAATAATAAAATTAATCCTCAAAAATACAACTTGCCTAATAATTCTGCACTCCCTGTATACTTAAACACTATACAAGGTCACATAGATACGTACGATCCCTTAAGCTGGAAACAACGCCCCTATACACTCTCCTATCTAAACAATCCAATTTATAAGACCGAAGGATCTTATATTAATAGGGTGTTTGGGATCTTTTATAGTTCCAACGCTCTACTCATTCACACCAATAAAATACTTTAGAGCATTTGCAGACTAATGATGCAGTAATTCTTACCATCCTTAAAGCTGGTTTAAAGCTTTTACTGCCAGCTGCAAGTCTTATAAAGATATGTAGAGGAAGCACAGCAAGGCATTGGTGTATCCTACAGTTATGGCTATAATACTTATAATGCTATAATATGTTTAAAATAATTATTTTAAAAATTAAAATATTTATTAAATTATATGTATTTTTTAATAAAGGTGTGAAGATAATATTGATCTATATTATGTACGGTTTGTATGCTATGTTTTGTCTTGGAGCACTAGTGCCCATAGGAAGCTACAAAGTTTAAGCTATTACTTCTGTCATTTATCAGTATTATTTTACAATGTATATAAATGTGATTTAGTATTATGCAGTTACTGAGTTCGGGTGTTCATGGTAACACTACCTGTAGTAATTGGTGTTCATACCTGCAGCTCTCACCGGATGCCATTTGCATTGTGTTGGAGATAGTCACTGTTCTTCATACCAGCACATATACAGAGCTGTGGTTGTAAAGCACTAACCGTAATGTATTGTGCTAGTTGTGAAATAAAGATATTAGATAAATATTTACATGTCAGTGATTACTGAAGCTCAGCTGGATCAGTATGGCAACTCTAGTAAAGTGAGCAGCAGTTATTAAGGTGGTGGCTTTGTGTTGTCAGTTGGTTTTGTGACATAACTGCTGCATCACATAAGCCACTCCCCTAAGGCTGTCACCATGACAACCAGGCATCACATTATACCATGATTGTCAGTTAAAACTTTAGTTATGTTATTAGTGTAGCTTTAACATAAGATGTTTAATTATGCATAATAAAACAACTTTGTAATATACTCATTATTTATTTTGCCCCTTTTCATGTCACTCCCTTGACCTGATCTTTAGCTATCGATGCACTCTCTCAAACTTCTCAAACTCCCCTTTTCCTCTGTCTGACCACCATCTCCTTACCTGCAACATTTCATCCCTTCCTACAACTCTCCCACCTTCTACTCCTCACACCAAACTTCACAGAAGCATTAGGTCTTTAGATCAGCAACAACTTGCTAATTCCCTTCAACCACTCCTCTCATCCTTCTCCACCTTTTCCTGCCCTGAACAATCTATCTGCCACTATAATTCCACCCTTATATCCGTCCTTGACAATCTCGCCCCTCTTACCACTGCTAGGAAATCACACACTCATCCCCAGCCCTGGCATACTCCTCTGACACGGTACCTACGCAGATGTTCCCGTACTGCTGAACGGCATTGGAGAAAATCACGGAGTTCTGCTGATTTTCTTCATTACAAATTCAACTTGAACTCCTACTACTCTGCCCTTAATCTCCACAAGCAACACTACTTCTCTACCCTTATCTCTAATCTTTCTTCAAACCCAAAACGTCTGTTCTCCACTTTCAATACTCTCCTCCGCCCTCCCCCACTTCCTATTACAACTTCTCTGTCAGCCCAAGACTTTGCCAGTCACTTCATTAACAAAATTGACTCCATCAGACATGAAATCAGCTCTCAACACAATTCCATTCTCTCCCCCCCTCAAATACTCTCACCCAACCACAATCCTCATAACCTGAAACTTAGTTCATTCTCCCCTGTTACTGAGGATGAAGTTTCAGCACTTATACTGCGCTCTCACCTCACTACCTGTCCCCTTGACCCTATCCCCTCACAGCTGCTCCCCTCTCTCTCTGCTACCCTTACCCCTATACTAACACACATTTTCAACCTCTCCCTCAGCACTGGTACATTTCCCTCATCAATGAAACATGCGCTGGTCACACCTATCCTCAAAAAACCTTCCCTTGATCCTACCTCCCCATCCAACTGCCGCCCAATTTCCCTCCTCCCTCTTGCTTCAAAGCTTCTCGAAAAACTAGTATATGCACGCCTATCCCATTTCCTTACGTTAAACTCCCTTCTTGACCCGCTGCAATCTGGATTTCGTCCCTATCACTCCACAGAGACAGCTATTGTTAAGGTCACCAACGACCTACTTACAGCCAAATCAAAAGGCCACTTCTCTCTGCTTATCCTCCTTGATCTGTCCGCAGCCTTTGACACTGTCGACCACCCTCTTCTGCTCCAAACCCTCCAATCCTTCGGCATCTGTGACACAGCCCTTTCGTGGCTCTCTTCCTATCTGTCAAACCGTACCTTCAGTGTAGCCTTCTCTGGGGCCTCCTCTGCCCCGTCACCACTTTCTGTCGGAGTACCGCAAGGCTCTGTCCTCGATCCCCTTCTCTTCTCAATCTATACGTCATCACTAGGTTCCCTAATTAAGTCCCACAGTTTCCAATATCATTTGTATGCCGATGACACCCAAATCTACTTCTCTGCACCAGAACTATCTCCTTCCTTGCTAACCCGTGTCACTAACTGTCTTTCTCACATCTCTTCCTGGATGTCCTCTCACTACCTCAAGCTAAATCTCTCCAAAACTGAGCTCCTCATTTTCCCACCTTCTTCTAAAATCTCCACCCCCAATATCTCTATAACTGTCGACAACTCCACCATTACCCCTACCCCGCATGCCCGATGTCTCGGGGTCACATTCGACTCAGATCTTTCCTTCACTCCTCACATTCAGTCATTGGCTAAAGCCTGCCGCTTTCACCTTAAAAACATCTCTAAAATTAGACACTTCCTTACACAAGACACAACTAAGATTTTAATCCACTCTCTCATTCTTTCCCACCTTGATTACTGCAACTCTGTCCTCTCTGGTCTCCCCACCTGCCGCCTAGCTCCTTTACAATCCATAATGAATGCCTCTGCCAGACTCATCTTCCTTACACGTCGCTCTTCATCTGCTGCGCCTCTCTGCCAATCCCTTCACTGGCTTCCTCTTGCCTCTAGGATGAAACACAAAACCCTCACTCTGACATACAAAGCCCTCAACTGCACTGCTCCCCCCTACATCTCAGACCTTGTCTCCAGATACTCTCCCTCCCGTCCCCTTCGCTCTGCTCATGACCTCCTACTCTCCTCCTCTCTTGTCACCTCATCACACTCCCGTTTACAGGACTTCTCCAGACTGGCTCCCATCTTGTGGAACTCTCTGCCTCGATCCATAAGACTCTCTTCTAGTTTTAAAAGCTTCAAGTGCTCCCTAAAGACTCTACTGTTCAGGGACGCATACAACCTACGCTAACCTTTCCTAATACCAGTTCCTCTCCTCCACTGCAATCCCCTGAACCCTCTTAGCATGTAAGCCTAATAGTCCAGCTGTTTGTGGATCACCTTCTTAAGAGCTGACTACAACAGTGCAACTCTTGGCAGGGACCTCTACCATATAATTGTTTTGTTGTACTCCCCCTTTGTTTATAGCGCTGCAGAATCTGTTGGCGCTCTACAAATAACCGATAATAATAATAATAATTAAAGCATACAATGAGGAGACCGGCTAACCATCCGCCACAAATCCAAAGGCACAATGAGTAAGATGCAACAAAAGCAGGTTTATTATCATAGGTACAGACAGTGCTTTAAAAACAAAAAGGGCATGCAGAAAAAAGCACCATACGGAATGCTCCGTAGGTTACAGTGCAATTGTACGGCAATCAATATAAAGCATTAAAATCTTTGCAAGATAATGACACCATTGTGATAAAATTATCAGACAAAGGCGGCAATGTGGTCGTCATGGACAGGGAATATTATCTGTTTGAGGCAAAGCGTCAGTTGAGGGATACTGAGGTATACTGTAAATTGGATTCTAATCCAACAGCAAAATTTAGATTGAAACTTGAAAGAATTTTACATCAGGGTAAATCTATAGGAGTTATAGCGGAAAGAAAACTTGAACAGTTCCTAATTAAAAATCCCAATGTACCTATTTTTTATTTTCTCCCTAAACTGCATAAAAATGCAACACATCCTCCTGGTAGGCCCATCATCTCCGGAGTGGGCTCCCTTTTGGAGCCCACTTCTGAGTTGATAGATTCCTTTCTACAACCCCTAGTGGCCCAACTAACAAGTTATATTAGGGACTCCACACAAGTGCTTAATGCCCTACAAACTATTAACTGGAAACCTACTTATAGATTTATTACAGTGGATGTGGCTTCACTTTACACCTCCATCCCACACCAGGCAGGTCTTACATCAATTTCTAATATTTTGGACAGAATGTCTGGTTTTTCAGAGGATCTTAAACAGTTCATAATTTGGACTTTGGAGTTTTTATTAACTCATAATTATTTTTTGTTTGAGGGGTCTTACTATCTGCAGAGACGTGGAACAGCTATGGGGGCGAAATTCGCCCCCTCCTATGCCAATCTCTATATGGGATGGTGGGAGCTGCTCCATGTTTATGCGGATAGTAACCCCTTCAGGGAACACATAATTTATTTTGGACGCTATATTGATGACCTGCTTTTGGTGTGGGATGGAGATGAGGAGTCTGCATCTAAATTCATGGAGTATTTAAATTGCAATGATCTTAACCTGAGTTTTGTTGGATGTCAGAATACAACAAAGATTGAGTTTTTGGATATCGAAGTATCAGTTGATAATGGGTCAATTGTGACAGATTTACATAGAAAACCGACTAGTGGTAATACCATTCTTAACTATAGATCTTGTCATCCTCAACATGTACTCAAAGCTATCCCTAAGGGCCAATTTATTAGGGCAAAGAGAATTTGCTCTAGTGAGACCCTATATAAAAAGCAGAGCGAGGATCTGTGTAGTAGACTCCAACACAGGGGATACAATAACCAATTATTGTTAAAAGCTAGACAAGTTGTAGATAACATGCCACGTGAGTCCCTTTTGCAATATAAGAAGGAAAGTAAATTATCTTCTAGCATCCCTAATTTACCCAATAAGGTGGTCTTCAGTACTCCATACAGTTTGGAATACAGAAAGATCTGTGACATTGTACAAGAAAGTCTTCCTATTCTTCAAACTGACCCTGTTCTGGAGAAAGTGATCTCCAGTGGTGTCAAATTTGTGTCCAGAAAGGCAAAGAGCATTCAAAATTATGTATCCCCTTCTTTTTTACCTGAAACTAAAAGAAGTACTTGGTTACCCACTAGATCAGGCTGTTTTAAATGTAGAGGCACTAGATGTATCACCTGTGACCATATTACGGAAGGGAATTCCTTTCAATCATACAGCACAGGGAAACAATATACAATTAGGTACAACCTTAATTGTAATTCAACACACATAGTGTATCTCATGACATGTAAAGGCTGCCAGGTCCAATACTTAGGAAAAACTAAAAGAAGGTTGAGGGACAGAGTATTGGAGCATATCAGAGATATAAATGACCCAGATATTTTCACCTCAGTGGCCTCACATTTTAAATTTGACCATCAGGGGGATTCTTCCCTAGCATTTTTTCAGGCAATTGACCATGTCCCCTTCTCCAAGAGAGGGGGGGACAGGGAATACCAGTTAAGTAAGAAGGAGGTCAGGTGGATCTTTAATATGAACACCAGGACACCCTCTGGTTTAAATATTGAGTCAGACGTTAATTTGTTTGTATAGTATACTACATCCTGACATTGTATATAATGAGACTTCTTTCATTCATTTTTTTGATTATTGTCTTTTTTCATTTATTGTCTCATTTGTTGTTTAACATATTGTTTTTGTGGTAAGAATTTTATATTTTAGATGCACAAAATAAGCTTACAAGTATAACTGTTTTATTATAAATTGCATTTATATATTTCTTACTCAAAATAATTATACAACATTGCCGTCCTGTACTGACACTGTCTATTGCAGCCTATGTATATGAGGGGTTAAAAATGAGTTTACACATTAAATCTAAAGTACTCAATGTAACACACCTGTCTAATTAACATGATACCTCTCTATTTAGGCTTACAGACCAGTACACATTTTTAAGCAGTGAACAAGTGAGGCAGCCCCTCACGAAACGCGTATGTTTGTTGTTACTGCACTGTAACCTACGGAGCATTCCGTATGGTGCTTTTTTCTGCATGCCCTTTTTGTTTTTAAAGCACTGTCTGTACCTATGATAATAAACCTGCTTTTGTTGCATCTTACTCATTGTGCCTTTGGATTTGTGGCGGATGGTTAGCCGGTCTCCTCATTGTATGCTTCAATTTTGCTGACGTCATTGGACCGAGACGTCTGGATCTGGCTCCTATCGGCATCCGTAGGAATGCGAATGGTGCACACGCTGAAGACACGCTGAACAGGATCGCTGAAGAAAGTAGCCCATCATACTGCCAGGGGGTAAGCACCGCTTGCTTTGTTTCTTATTTAAATAATAATAATTAGCTCTGAAAATTATACATTGAGTTGGAACTGTATCCTGCTGACTTTTCAGAACTAACTCTGCAGCAAATATTTTCCTTATTGACTTTAATAGATAACTGCGAAACAATTCACTTTATACTAAATGAGTTTCCAGTGATTATATGTTGGGAATAGATTATTAAAATGACATGAACTGCTTTGGTCTGGTAATATGTACAGAACTATGGCTGAGCCTCAGGATCATGTCATGTGATTACCTCTGGGGTTAACAGCCATGCTAATTAGCATATGTAATTGTGCAGTGTAGCTAAAAAACTACAGGTGCTAGGTCTGTCATTACTTAAAGGGACATTACACTGTAAAATTGTTTTTATATTAATGTATTTTCAATGACTTGTTATGCCAGCTGCAGGGTTTAAAATGTATGAGAAATTGCATTTTCAGGTTTATTTGTGTATATGAAGTAGCTGGTTTTGTGCTTTTAAACCACAGCCTATTACAATGGGTTGAGCTTCAGGTAATATCATATCTCATTATGTTATCACTTTGTGTACACACACTTGCTTCCTTATATTATATTTGTCTGTTAAACTAAAACTTAATACATAGAGGCCCATTTATCAAGCTCCGTATAGAGCTTGTGGGCCCGTGTTTCTGGCGAGTCTTCAGACTTGCCAGAAACAGCAGTTATGAAGCAGCGGTCTAAAGACCGCTTCTCCATAACCCTGTCCACCTGCTCTGAGCAGGCAGACAGGAATCGCCACAATCCAACCCGATCAAGTACGATTGGGTTAATTGACACCTCCTTGCTGGCGGTCCATTGGCCGCGAGTCTGCAGGGGGTGGCGTTGCACCAGCAGCTCTTGTGAGCTGCTGGTGCAATGCTGAATACAGAGAGTGTATTGCTCTCCACATTCAGCGAGGTCTTGCGGACCTGATCCTCACTGTCAGATCAGGTCAGCAAGACCTTTGATACATAGGCCCCATAGAGAGAACAATGGAAACTTATAATTGTATTACTTAAAGGGATAGTAAACCCCAAAATTTTCTTTTAGGATTCAGATAGAACATACAATTTTAAACAACTTTCCAATTTAAATCTATTATCAAATG